>NC_135881.1:205858613-206237144 GCF_964194155.1 Cetorhinus maximus
CTGATGTGCAAAAGGCATATCCTCATGAAAAAGAAACTTAAACTTTTGTTTTGACCAATCATGGAGGTTGAGTAGAGGGGAGCCAGTTCACTTTTTATCATCTGGTCATAACAAGTATGTTGCATGAGGATTTTTTGAGTTTCCATGTACACAAATCACTCAATGCTGCTTCTCCTTCTGATTAGCAGTTCTTTGGGATTGAGGATGACTTGCTTCCACTCCAGTTCATAAGGTTCTGAGATAGCTGATAAGTCCAGTGCACGATTTGTAGAGTCTGCCACATGCGGGGCAGGTGATGCTTGAAAGATTCGATAAACGTGTTGCTTCGAGGTTTGTGCGCTCTCTCTGATGCCTCTGCGCATTATCGGTGAAGTCTCTCCATGTGCTCGGTGCCTTCCTGAACGAGACTTCTCCATTTTAGTCGGTCACCAGCCAGGGTCTCCCATGAGTCGTTGGGGATGTTTCATCTCTTCAGAGGGGCTTTCAGGACATCAGTAACGTGTTTCTGCTGTCCTCTTGGGCTTCTCCTGCTGCGACCAAGGTCAAAGTAGAGCAGTTGCTTCGGGAATCGTGTCAGGCCTACGAGCGACATGTCCCGCCCAGCAGAGCTGGTTCTGAGTTAGTAGTGCCTCGATACTGGGCAAGTTGGCTTGGGGCCTAAGCCCAAACTCAAAGCTAGTGCGCAGTTATGAAAAGGCAATGGGATGTTGGACTTTATGTCAGAGGAATACAGCCATGCAGAGTGTTTGTGTAGTGATTGAAGGTATGACCTCTCCTTCTGCCTATTAGGGGCCACATGATTGTTCTTGACGAATGAGCCCTAAGCGCGGGTAATCCGGGGGCCATAGCTTTCCAGTCACGGACCTGGTGCAAGCATGTAGCTTCTAAAAGAGCTCCCTGTAATAAAGTTATCTGTTTCAAGCAGAAACCTGCCCGGTACATAGAACCATAGAACACTACAGCACAGAAAACAGGCCATTCGGCCCTTCTAGTCTGTGCCGAAATATTATTCCGCTAGTCCCATTGACCCGCACCTAGTCCATAACCCTCCAGACCTCTCCCATCCATGTATCTATCCAATTTATTCTTAAAACTTAAGAGTGAGCCCGCATTTACCACGTCCGATGGTAGCTCGTTCCACACTCTCACCACTCTCTGAGTGAAGAAGTTCCCCCTAATGTTCCCCCAAACATTTCCCCTTTCACCCTAAAGCCATGTCCTCTCGTGTTTATTTCTCCTAATCTAAGTGGAAAGAGCCTACTCGCATTTACTCTGTCTATACCCCTCACAATTTTGTAAACTTCTATCAAGTCATTACATTTGGATCGAGGGTAAAATAGTGTCGATTCTGCACCTTGCCTTGTGAATGTAAGTACATCAAATCTTAAAAAAAAAGGTATACTCGCCAGTCATGCCACTCTTCGGCAGAATCAACCCTTATGAGGCGTCCACGGAAGACTGGGGCCAGTATGTAGACCGCCTTGGCTTTTATTTTGTGGTGAATTAAATAACTGTGGAGGGAAAGCAGAAAGCAATTCTTTTGCGTGTCTGTGGTAACAAAGCATAGAACCTCATCCACAGCCTGACAGCCCCGAATGCACCCGATTCCAAATCCTTTAACATATCGGTAGACCTTGTGAAGATGCATTTTCAGCTGAAGCCATCAGTAATGATGCAGGGGATTAAGTTTAACTCCGGAGTAAGGGCCCCGGGAGAGTCCATCGCAACTTATGTAGCGAAGTTGGAGCAGTTGACTGAGCCCTGCGACTTCAGAGACACACTCAATGACATGTTGCGGGACTGATTTGTTTGTGGCGTTCAGGGCACTGCCATTCAGCGCCAATGGAAATAGCTGCGAGGGACTTGGAGGCTTTACAGAGTGTGAAACGTGGAGCCATTTTTCAGGTGGGGCAGGAACCTAACACTGGGTGTGATGCGAAAACCAGAGACACAGCATCGAAGCGAGTCTCTGCCGCTTAAAAAAGCCAAGGCCCTAGTGGAAGCATTTCAGCAGCGACTCTGAAGTTAACCTATTACAGGTGTGAGGGTAACCATGTACCGGGCTCGGAGGCAAAATGCCATTCGTGCCATTAGAAAGGTCATGTAATAAGGCAACGCAGGGCGAAATCGAGACAGCCCTTAAGGCAGCAGACCAAGATGATTGACGTGAATAATTTAACAGAACCTGAAGTTGCCGATGCCGATATCTATTCCCTGCACAGTATCAAAGCAGTGATAACTGAACCAATAACCGTCACAATTGAAGTGAATGGGAAAACACTAGTAATGGAAGTAGATACAGGAGCCTCAACAACAGTGGTGAGAAAGCACACATTTAAATAACTAAATTAAGATACACAGCCACTGAATCTGGAGCGGACAACCGCTGAATTGAAGGCATACACTGGAGAATCTATACAGGTAAAGGGCATCGTCACAGTACCTGTGTCCTATGGGCAACAGACAGCCCAGCTCCCAGTGATCACAGTGACAGGTGAAGTACCTAGTCTTCTGGGCTGAGACTGGTTACAAAAAATTAAGCTCAACTGGTTTGAAATATTTCAAGCGAGAGCAGGAGGAGTTCCTGAGCTGCTAAGGGAATTTTCGAATGAATTAGGAGAATCGAAGGATGCAAGGATTCTTCAGGTCAGAGCTGGTTCCCCTGGAAAATCACGAAGAAGAACAAAATAAATTTGGTGCCATTCTGAACAAACTGAAGAAACAGTCGGCAGAGAAGACTCAACAATGTTCAATGTTCCAGGAGGAAGCCGAGAGGTGCAAGAACGAGAGTGAAGAGCTGAAGAATCAGCTGAATGAAACAAAAGGGGCATTAGAAGGAAAAGTCATGGAACTTTCCAAGATGCGAGTGGGTAACGGAGCCATGGGTAGCACAACTACTGAACTGAAGCACCTTAATATTTCACCAGAGAGAAATTTGGCCGACTGTGAAATCAAAATGAAAGACAAGATAAAACTCTGCATCAAACAGAAAAAGAAAAGACAGACATCAAATCAGAAAGGCCAATCAGCTACGTCTCCAAAACCCGCTCTGCCTCTGAGAAGGCTTATTCACAATTAGTAAAAGAAGGTTTATCAGTGATATTTGGAGTGAAGAAATTCCACCAGTATCTGCATGGGCGGCATTTCACCATAAACCATTCGTGGGTTTATTCAGTGAGGATAAAGCCATTCTGCCAATAGCCTCAGCAAGAATTCAATGTTGGGCTTTGATATTATCTGCATATGGGTACACCTTTATGCATTGTCCTGATTTGCGCATTGGAAATGCAAACGCACTCAGTCATCTACCAGATAGCATTGTACATGCTCCAGTGCCACAAGAAGTTGTGCTTGTGCTGAATTTCTTGGACTCTTCACCTGTGTGTGTGAAGCAAATAAGGAGTTGGGCAAACAGAGATCCAATTTGTCAAAAGTCTGAGACCTTGTACTGCAAGGGTGGTTGAATTCACCAGTGTCTGAAGACCATTTCATGCCCATTGAATTGTCAAGATGGAATCTTGTTGTGGGAATCAAGAGTCGTCATCCCTTCACAAGGAAGAGAACCACTCTTGACAGAGCTTCACGGTGCGCATCCAGGCATATCGAAGATAAAAATGTTTGCGCAAAGCTATGTCTGTTGGCCAGGCACAGACAGTAACATTGAAGAATCCATTGTCAGCAACAACAGAAGTTGCTCATTTCAGCTCCACTGCATCCGTGGGGGTGGCCTGGTTGACCCTGGGTTAGATTACATATTGATTATGTAGGAACATTCTTAGGTACCATGTTTTTATTGATCGTAGATGAGCATTCTAAGTTAATGGGTGTGTGTGAAGTTAGATCACCGACATCGAGTGCAACTGTAGAAAAGCTGCATCAATGTTTTAGTATACATGGCCAATGGGAGTCATTGTTTCAGATAACAGTGCCATCTTTACCGGTACAGA
Organism: Cetorhinus maximus; assembly: GCF_964194155.1. Classification (NCBI taxonomy): domain Eukaryota; kingdom Metazoa; phylum Chordata; class Chondrichthyes; order Lamniformes; family Cetorhinidae; genus Cetorhinus; species Cetorhinus maximus. The sequence continues at coordinate 205,862,561 of NC_135881.1, forward strand.
ATTTCAGAGATTCATGAGTTTAAACGGAATCAAACATTTTAAAACAGCACCATATCATTCCTCATCAAATGGATTAGCTGAAAGAGCTGTGCAAACTTAAACTTTCAAATCTGAAATGAAGAGATTATCAGAAGGTACTGTAGAAATTTGGCTCTCCCATTTTCTTCTCATTTATTGTACAACGCCTCATTCAACTATGAGTTCAATGCCGTCTGAACTATTGGTGAAACACCACCTACGCACAAGGTTAAGTCTGATGTTTCCAAACATTGAGGGAAGGTAGAGAAGAATCAGAGTAATCAAAAATTGAATCATGATATTCATAACAAAGCTTGAAGATTTACTATAGGAGGTTCAGTTTTCGTGTGGAGTTTTGGAAGTGGACTGTGTTGGGTTCCTGGTACAATTGTCTCAGAAACTGGTCGATTGTCCTTCCAGGTGGAAATGGAAAACCAAATTGTTCGAAAACATGTGGATCATCTTAGGAATAGAGAAACATTCCAACAACCAGCTATTCCACCTGAGATTAACGTCAAACGGTGACAGATCGACCTAGAATAGATATACCAGATGTCTCTGTAGAGTTAAAAACAAAAAACTACTGCGGATGCTGGAAATCCAAAACAAAAACAAAATTACCTGGAAAAACTCAGCAGGTCTGGCGGCATCGGCGGAGAAGAAAAGAGTTGACGTTTCGAGTCCTCGAAACGTCAACTCTTTTCTTCTCCGCCGATGCTGCCAGACCTGCTGAGTTTTTCCAGGTAATTTTGTTTTTGTCTCTGTAGAGTTGCCTAACCCTGAACTCCCACTTTCTAATGATGTACCTGATGCTGCAGTTCCTGATCATGTCGATCCAGTGGGAGAACCTCGTGGTAGAGCTGCGCCACGCTAACTAAATAAGAAAACCACCCCAGAGACTTAATCTTTAATCACCTGACCTATAGGTAATGTATATGTTGTGGATTAAAATGTTCTTTGTAAATAGGGAATGTAAAACAAAACTAATGGGGGAGGAAACGTAGTGATTGAAGGTATGACCATTGCTACTGCCTATTAGAGGGTCAGATGATTGTTCTTGACGAATGAGCCCTAAGTGCAGGTAATCCACGGGCTGTGGCTTTCTAGTCGTGGACCTGGTTCAAGCATGTAACTTCTAAAAGAACTCCCTGTTTTAAAGTTATCTGTTTCAAGTAGAAACCTGTCCGGGACGTCAAGTCATTACAGTTGGTTAAATCCAATCTGGAGCACTGAGGTTAGTTTTGAACACTGAAACTCAGGAAAGAGATATTAGCCTTCGAAGGGCTGCAGTGCATTTCCAGGATTAAAAGGGTTATATAATTGTGGCTTGAGTTTAGAAGAATGAATGGATGACCTAACAAGGTATGGATTCAATAGGGTATTTAGAGAGAAACATTTCCTCTGGTGGAGAAATCCAAAACAAGGGGTACAGTCTTAAGTTTAGGACTGAACTATTTAAAAATGAAATCAGGTGACATTTTTTCATAAGAGCAGTAGTGAAAAATCAGGGAACTCCAAATGGCTGTTGATGTTTGGTAAATTGAAATCTTCACAACTGAGCTCAATGGATTTTTGCTGGACAGGCTATCACAGGATATGGAGCAAAGTTGATTAAATGGAGTTGAGGTACAGATCAGCAATGATCTAATTGCTTGGTGAAACAGGCTGAAAGTTTTGAATTGCCCACTTCCAACAGCAACACCAACAACTTATATTCGTATAGCACCTTTAACATAAAATCTTCAAGGCATTTCACAGGAGCGTTATAAAACAAAATATGACACCGATCTGCATAAGGAACCATTAGGACAGATGCCCATAGCTTGGTCAAAGATGTAAGTTATAAGGAGTGTCTTAAAGGAGGAAAGTGAGGTCAAAAGGCAGAGGGGTTTAGGGAGTGAATCCCACAGCTTAGAGCCTGGGCAACTATCTTAAACATTCACTCCCTCTGTGGCTGCAGTGTGTACCATTTATGAGATGCACTACAGCAACTCTCCAAGGATCCTTAGACAGCAGCTTCCAAATCTGCAACCTCTACTGCACAGAAGAACAAGGACACATGGGAACACCACCACCTGCTTATTCCCCTCCAGGTCGTATATCACCCTTTTTTTACTGTCGCTGGGTCAAAGTCCTGTACTCCCTCCCTAACAGCACTGTGGGCGTACTACAGCAGGTGGACTGCAGCAGTTCAAGGTGGCTCTCTTCCACCTTCTCAAGAGAAATTAGGAATGGGCAACAAATCCTGATCTTACCAGTGATGCCCACACCCCATGAACGAACGAAAACTAAAACTTCTCCCAAGACATCATGCCGCACAACCATTTTTGTTAGAAGCTGTAAACAAACACATTTCATGCTTTACATATCACTGTAATGTTTTAAGACACTGCTTCAAAAACAGTGGGTGGGATTTTCCGGCCCTGCCCACCACCAAGATCATCCAGCCCAGCCAATAGGCAATGGACTTTTGGCTGGACCACTGAAACTCCCGTGGTGGGTCCCACCACAAGGGAGTTGGAAAGTCCCAACACGTGTCTTCTCTCTATTTGTGTAAATACACATTTGATCTATATATAGTTCACCAAATAAATTTGCAGTTCCCAGTACTTTCAGTTAATTAAAGTGCTAATTGATATTATAATATCGTTTGAAACTAAAATGAAAATTAGAAAGAAGGAATAAAGTTCAGACCACCCAAGTTTTCAGTAGAAGAGAACTGAGATCAATAATTGTGTTGCAAGCTACATCAGCCATGAAATTGTTATTATATTGATTAAATTCAATAGATATTTGAGAGCGAGTTACAGAACTGTTAATCGAATTGAAGGTTTTGAATTATATCAGAAACCACAAACATCACGCAAACTCTTGAAATTAAATTGCAACCTTTAACACACTCTCTTGTTTCATATTTTGAGTACTGTCACACTCCTCACAGTGGAATGGGAGCTAATGCCCTTGCAAAGTGGACTGCAGCCTGTGGAAGAGCCTGGGAATTGCATATCCCCAACAGGATGAATTTAGAAAGGAATTTGGAAGAGATTGTCAGCAAAATAAATACATGGCATTTTCCTCACCTATTGAATATAGATACATTCTCCTCAGTTACCACAGATGCACATTTGGATGGAGGTCATGGTGTATGGAATTGGGCACTTCGGTACAGTTCAATTAGGATATGAGTTTCATCGGAAAAACAAATAAATATATAAAACTTGAGACAGGATTAATTTAACTAGCATTTTTCCTTCCCAGAATGAAAGAATAAAACAGCAGATTGAGTCTGTATGAGATCTTTCAAAGAGCAACACAGTTAGTCCCACTCCCCATTCTTTCCTTATATTCCTGCAATTTCTTCTCATTCAAACCTTCATTCTTTCTGAAGACCTCTACTGAATTTATATCGACTACCCCACCAGGCAGTGCATTCCAAATCATAAGTATTTGTTGCATAAATGTCCCTCAGGTCACCTCATGATCTTTTGCCAGTCACTTTCAATTTGTGCCCTCAGCTTAGAGACGGTTCTGCTTCTGTTTTAAGTTGTGTTGGCATCATAGACTAACATTCGTATTCTGCCAACATTTATGTGGTTATCGTCAGCTTAACCAGGCATGACCTGTCGATTGGTCGTCCTGATAATGGAAAACATATAAATGGGAATAATCTAAAGATGAGTCTTGAAGATTTCCAGTGATGGGACTGTGACTATTTCCTTTGGCAGCTTGTTCCATACTGGAATTGGCCTTGGGAAGAAAGATTGTTGATAGACTATCTTGGAATCAAATGGCCTTTGTAGCTTGTGTGGATGGTGACCTCATGTTTTGTCATTGCCAGAGGACGCCAGTTATTTGTTTCTGTCAATTCCCACCAGTCCATTCCATATTTTATAGAACACGGTCTGTCTATTCTTCTCCTTCCTTTACTGTAGCGATTCCCATTTCAAATCTTGGATCAAGGATGTGACTCTGGTGTATTTCCCACACGGATTCGTGCAGAATCATGCAGCACATATTTGGATCACTTCAATGTTATTAATATCTCTTGCCATATAAGCATCCCAAAGCCAATTGCATACCCCAGAATTGAACAAACGCATGTTTGGTAAGCTATAACTCTGATTTTTTGGGATAAGGTGCCAATCAAGCGGGCTGCTCCCAACAACAACACTAACAACATATATTCGTATAGCACCTTTAACATAATGAAATCTTCAAGGCACTTCACAGGAGCGTTATAAAACAAAACATGACACAGATTCGCATAAGGAGACATTAGGACAGGTGCCAATAGCTTCAGCTGCTTCATCAATGACCTTCCTTCCATCATAAGGTCAGAAATGGGGATGTTCGCTGATGATTGCACAATGTTCAGCACCGTTCGAGACTCCTCAGATACTGAAGCAGTCCATGTCCAATTGCAGCAAGACTTGGACAATATCCAATCTTGTCAGTCTTTCTACCCCACCCTCACTAGAGCTGTACCTTGAATGTCCTGCCATCCATTCTTAATTAGCACATTTTCTTAGATAACACCTCTTTGTTCCTTTTGTCTGTGACATCTTTTGATTATCTGCTCCTAGCACTGCTTGCTTGTCCCTACAACCACACTGCACCCCCCACAACTTCTCTCCACACCCCCCACCACCACCACCCCCACCACCCCCCACCTTAAACCAGTTTATATTTCACCCCTCTCCTAACTATACTCAGTTCTGCTGAAGGGTCATGAGGACTCGAAACGTCAACTCTTTTCTTCTCCGCCGATGCTGCCAGACCTGCTGAGTTTTTCCAGGTAATTCTGTTTTTATTTTGGATTTCCAGCATCCGCAGTAGTTTTTTGTTTTTATCCAATCTTGGGCTGATAAGTGGCAAATAACATTCGCGCCACACAAGTGCCAGGCAATGACAATCTCCAACAAGAGACAATCTAACCATCACCCCTTGACATTCAATGACATTAACATCGTTGAATCCCCCGCTATCAACATCCTGGGGGTTACCATTGACCAGAAACTGAGCTGGGCTAGCCATATAAATACTGTGGCTAGAAGAGCAGGTCAGAGGCTTGGAATTCGGCAGAGGGTAACTCACCTCCCGACTCCCCAAAGCCTGTCCACCATCTACAAGGCACAAGTCGTGATTGTGATAGAATACTCTCCACTTGTCTGGAGGAGTGCAGCTCCATCAACAGTCGATAAGCTCGACACCATCCAGGACAAAGCAGCCCACTTGATTGGCACCTCTTCCACAAACACTCACTCCCTCCATCACCGATGCACAGTGGCAGCAGCAGTTTGTTACATCTACAAAATGCAGTGCAGCAACTCACCAGGGCTCCTTCGACAGCACCTTCCAAACCCACGATCTCTACCGACTAGAAGGACAAGGGCAGCAGGTGAATGGGAACACCACCAGCTGCTATTTCCCATCCAAACCACTCACCATACTGACTTGGAATTATATCATTGTTCTTTCACTGTCGTTGGGTCAAAATCACGGAATTCTTTCCCTAACAGCACTGTGGGTGTACCTACACCACATGGACTGCAGCGGTTCAAGAAGGCAGCTCACCACCACCTTCTCAAGGACAATTGGGGGTGGGAAATTAAAACACTGGCCTAGCCAGCGATGCCCAAGTCCCATGAAAGAATAAAAAAAATTATAGCTCCTAACTGGTCTTGTTCATGAGTGGAAAAATTTTCTCTACATCTACCCTATAAAACCTTACATAGTCTTAAAGATCTGTAAGTCTTCTCCTTTCCAGAGAAAAGAGCCACAGCCTGTTCAATCTCTCCTGATACCTTGCAGTTCTGGTATCATCTAGGAAATCTTTTTTTCACCTTCTCCTCTCTATTTCTTTTATAATATGGAGACCACACCTGTGATCCCTCATCCCTCAAGAAATTAACCTCAGTGCATTGTTTGCTTCTTAACCCTGGTCACTATACTACCGGTGTATATGTACCACCAGGTCCCTCTGTCCCTCATCCCCATTGAGGTACTTATCTTCCGAGGAGTGTGATGTCTCCTTTCCCTTCTGCTGTTGTTTCTGGTGACTTTTCTTTTTCCCAATCTGATTCCATTGGCCCGTAGCATCACCCCAGTAATTTTTCATCAATACCCCAGTATAAAGCGGAGAGATCAGGGCTTGCATACATCAAATCTCGATGTGATCTGTGATTGGCCCTGCTTCCTGTCAAAAATTCTGGAAGGTGAGGCACAATTCTTGGGAGATTTCTTTGTAGTAGTGGCAGAAAATAAAGCAAATGAGCTCATTTGGGCATGTGACTACACCACCTCCCCCCACCCCACACCCTGCTTCCTGCGCACCAATGTTCCCCACCCACCCCCCACCACCCCCTCTGTCACCCATTGCTGCCTCTCCTCTGTGCACTGTGCCCACGCCAAATACAGTAAAAGTAAATGTGTTCCCTGTTAGGACATGGCAGATGATGGGTACCAGGTGGATCAAATCCACGAGGGAAACTTGATCACGCGATCACAATGGTTTTGCAATTTGTATTTATTGGGAGATGCCTGCCCTGAATTCAGAAGTAATAGGTCCACTAAGACTTCAGAGATTTTTTAGAAAACTAAATGAAACACTTATTAACAAAAGGAAAGATTTCAAGCACATACATAGCTATACAAATTATGACTATAATAACTCCTAAAACCCCTAATTAATCTGGCTTCTAGTTACCTCCCCCCTCCCCACCACCCACCCCCATCACCCTCCTGTTAAGTCAATGGTTAAAAAACGATATACATTTTAAACAGATCCAGCAGTCAACACAATACCCTGGACAGTAGAATTCAGATTCTGTTTCTGTAGACAGAAGCCTTAATATACATGTGCTATAGACTACTCGCACTTCTGTTAGATCTTACAATGCCTTCTCTGACACACGTAGTGTCATTCTCCTTTATACGTGTTTCTCCAGTTTAATGTAAATACTATTGCTCCCATATGTCTCTGGAACTTCAGTTTTTTTTCATAATATAAATCTTTTCATGGTGCTAATATTGTCAGTAACCTTTGGGAAAAATAAACACACTGCTTGGCCTAGCTTCTCTTTGAAATTCAAACTGCCCTGATATATCAAAAAATGCAAATTTTCCTCACCTTATATTCTAAGACTTCAGCCATGTTTACATATTTGGCATTTCAAATCTAGCTTCTTTTGATGAGTCAAAGCCTCCAGACCAGTTGTCTCCAACTCAATTAAACACACACACACACACAGAAACTATCCAAACACCAATATTAACCTACTTTTACAATAAATCACGATAATATTATGCAAATTATTATATTTTCATGACACTCCCTGTGAATCTTCAGCTTTCCTGGAGAAACTATGGATGCAGCTGATTTTGTTTTTTTATCATTTTAAATTGGGATTTAATTCAATCACTTTCATGGCTTTTTCTGGCTGCTTGTTCTGGACTGTGGGTTTTCACATCTACTCATTTCATTGGAGTTTTAGAGAAGTTTCATTATAGTTTTGATGCACAAGAACTTGACGATGAGCATTTTAAATTTGAGTCATTAGAGGAACAGGAGCCAACCATAGCTCAAATGAGGTCAGGGGTGATGGGTGAACAGAACTTGAAACAGGACAGGATACGGGCAAGAGGTTTTTGCTTGAGTTGAAGTTTCCGCAGTGTGAGAACGAAAGACCGGCCAGGAGACCATTGGAAAAATTGTGTTTAAAGGCCTAGTAGAGAAGTCTTATGGTTTGAATAGAAGATGAGCTGAGAAGGGCTGGAGTTGAGCAATGATGTAGAGCCAGAGGTATAGGTTAGAGAGGACGTGGAATCAGAACCTCACTAATCACTGTTTTACTGTATAAACATCTAATCGTCGCTGCTAAGTCATGTTTCACAGTGTGTAGTCATTAATCATTGTAATAAATCACTAACTAAACCAATAACTAAAGACAGGATTAAGTACTGTAAATCCAGCAAGGGTTTTGCCTCACTTTTTAACCTCTCTACATATAGAAAATTTGAAGATGGCTTGAAGTGGTTGAAAAAAATGAAATGTATAATGACAAATCTGTCATAAATATTTCACAATGGGAGAAGCTGCTGTTTTTATATGTCACCATGTTAATCAATTGACGATAATTGAGGCAACCACCAAGCACAGAGGGGGCTAAGGAGTCTTAAGCGAACTATGAGTATTACAAGCTATCTACAATGACATCACAAAATCCAAACTTTAAAGGAGATTATGAATGTTATAGGGAAGAAACAACCTCTATCCAGTAAGTTTCAAGCGCAAGTTAATCTATTCCATTTATGTACTCACATGGGTATATTAAATAAATCTGAATAAAGACAATGATGATGTGGCATATTCATCAGAATACTCTAGAATACTCCAGAATACCGCAGAAAGTCAATGTGCAGGATATAACATTGTCCTTTTCTTTTAATTTATCAAGGAAAGACAATATTGAACAATTCCACTCATTATTTTCATTTGACAGCATTTCACTTGTTTACAGGTCATCACAATGTAATACGAAGAGAGCTCAGCGGCTCATTGCTTTACTGTCTATATTTATATAACAAGGAACAGACAACTTGAAGCAAAAAGTTGGAAGGAGCCACCAGGACAATACTTGACAGGCCTCTCAGATGAATGAAACAGTTGATACATTGGCTCAAAGTTAGCATTAAAAATGCTGCTGGCTTGGCCATTAGAGGACCCAAACTAAATTGTATTGGTCACTTGCTCAGATAGAGGATGGTGTCAGATGGTGGATTGCTATAGCCAGTTTGGCACCAGGAAAAACAACCTCAGCTCAGCTAATCGAGACCAGCCAACGTGCATATTGTGCTGTGAGATTTTAATATAATTTGCATAGCTGCTCGCAAGAGTGAATCTTCACAACATTGAGTACATTGTTGCTATCTAGACTTATTGGATATACCAGCTCAGAAATTTGCTTCACCATTTTTAATGTGATAAAACTAATACAAGACACAGGAAGGTGCAGGCTTTAGAATTGCAAGAGATTGGTTCCCAGGCCTCGTCTACATATCCAGGGTATGCCTCTACAGGCAACTTGCCTGGCAGGAGTATTCAATTTCAGATGACCTGCCTTTCCCAATATACTGCCGACAAGACAGGCAGAGGATAAGAGGAGTGCGAACCAGTGCTGACACTGGGGCACAAGCAGTTGTTTCAAGGCCCCCTTATGAGCCAGTAGAAGCAGGGAATTCATCACAGCTGAGACACAAAAGTTCCAAATGGAAGCAGCAATGCTTCACTACACTTTGGTGACACACAGATAGAGTAGAAAGTTAGGAGGAAAAGCCCTGGTTGCCCACACTATCATTAAGAGCAAGGCTAGGGACAATGACACAGAAAAATAAATGGTTTGTACTTTCTTTAGAATGTTTCAGGTAATTTAGTTTGGACTAAAGGGATACATTAGTGTTGCTGTTGAAGGCTACTGTGTAGGGCTGGTAATGAAGGCAGAAGGACTTTGGATCATCATTGTTCAAGTAAATCCAGTGGATCACAGGGAGACAACAGGGCAACACATAAGGTTTAGGGGAGTGAAGTGATGTGGGGGGGGGACAAGGGGGCAGGATCTCTAGGGCACTCTTACTCCTGAGTGCACCAGTCTACCTGACTGAGCATCAGTTTCAGCCACTTCTGCATTATCCGACTCCTTTTCCACTTCTTCCTCCTTTGCAACCAAGGCAACTGGGTCACTTTCCAAACCTCTACAAATACCAAAGGGCAGAATTTTAGGTCCTGCGGGCGGGCATAAGCCCGACCTGATCAGGCGTAAAATAGCGCGTGGTGACGTGGGGTGAACGTCCCGGTGTCATCGCGCACTTGCGTGATATTTCGGTCAATGGGCGCGAGGGGAGGTGCCGGAGCCACACCAGTTACTAATTAAGAGGCCACTTAAAAGCCATTAAAAAGCTAATTGACGCCAATTTTTCGTTGATCGGGAAATTTTGCGCTCATTGTACGGGCAAAACGGGCAGGCAGCCGACAGTTTCAAAAACCTCATTCATCCACAGGTGGGATAAAAAGGGTCAGCAGCATTACCAGTGTCAGTAGTGAGGAAGTTTGGTACGTAGTTTGCTGCTGGCGACTTAGTGGTGCTTGACAGCTTCATCTCTGTTCGGGGCTTCAGTCTTAGCATTTCCAGGCTTCACTTCAGGACATATTGGTGTCTCCAAAGACCTCGGAGGATTCAGACCATGTGGACCCTTCCAGGTGACAATCTCCCTGGTAATGGGGATTGTGGTCCCTGCTAGAGGTACATCCTCTGAGGAGGAAGAGAGGGGCAGAAGGGAGAGGAGGCCAGGTGTCCCAATGCAGCTTCCAGGGGAGGGACCTGTGGGAGGAGAGGCACAGGCACAAGGAGCGCAGGGCCAGCAGGTAGTCCAAGGCATAAGGGGCTGTGGAAGACACCACTATCCTGCTGCCAGGGTTTACAGGCGGCGATGCAGCTACCTCAATATGTCCGAGGTACAATGCCGAAGGAGGCTCTGCTTCTCAAGGGAGACAGTGACCTCCATTTGTCAGATGATCGGCCCTGAGATCAGCTCCGACTGTGTGGGAGGATACCCGATGCCAGTGGCGCTGAAGGTCACAGTGACTCTCAACTTCTATGCCTCCGGCTTTCTCCAGGGGTCAGTGGGGGATCTGTGTGGAGTCTCCCAATCAGCTGTTCACAGTTGCATCAAGTTGGTGACAAATGCTCTGTTCAAGCGAGTACTGACCTTTATTCTTTACCATACAGATGTGGCCAGCCAGGCTGAGCAAGCCAGAGGCTTCGCAGCGATTCCTGTATTCCCCCGTGTCCAGGGTGCAATCGACTGCACACATGTGGCCATCAAGATGCCAGCGGGTCAGACCGGAGCCTTCGTCAACAGGAAGGGCTTCGACCCCATGAACGTGCAGATAGTGTGTGACCACAGGATGCTGATTCTACAAGTCTGTGCAAGGTACCCAGGCAGCTCCCATGATTATTACATCCTGAGACACTCCCAGGTGCCGAGGCTATTCAGTGCTCCAGCCCGACTGGATGGATGGCTGCTGGGTGACAAGGGCTATCTCTTGAAACGGTGGCTCTCTACCATGCAAGAACAGAGGCAGAGCAGCGTTACAATACGAGCCACGCCTCCACAAGGGCGGTGATAGAGAGGACCATAGGTCTTCTCAAGATGCGCTTCTGATGCCTGGACCGCTCAGGGTGTGCATTACAATACCCACCAGAGCGAGTGTCACTGATCCTGGTTGCACGCTGCACTCTCCACAATCTGGCACTGGCAAGGGGGGAAGCACAGGAGGAAGAGGATCTTGACGCAGCTCCACAGTCCGCAGATGATGAATTCAGTAGTGAATCCGAAGATGAACACGGTGAGGAAAACGCTGAGGGTGTGGAGGCAGACCTCTGTATCCTTCAGGGAGGCAGGGATACCAGGGATGCCTTGACCCAAGGCCCCTTCAGTTAGGCTACCAAAGATCAGCTTCAACCTCATGCCAGAGTTACCGCCTCCATCCTGAATGCCTGAAATAACCCTTTCATTTCCACCCAAAGTCCACTCAGTGACTGTGCAATAAAGTTTAGAGTCACTCATGTCCAGCATTACATACTGGAGTACCCTGCACCAGAAGGAAAAAATTGAAGCATACTCAGGCCAACAGAACCAAAGCAAGTTTAACGTTATTGTCACATTGAAATCATTATGACATTACAATTACTGGTGTTGAAGTCAATACCAGCAGTCATATAAACCGAACATAAATGAACAGAAAATCACCCATGAGCTGTCCCTCTCATGCTCATGATGCCTTTAACTTACATTTGTGAGTGCTGCATCTTGATGTCACACCCCCTCTCGCTGGCAGCAGCACTGGTGACAGCTGCTGACTCTGGTGTCCTGTTGGGCTTGATGACCTTGGCGGTCATCCTCTGGTCAGTGGAGCCTGTGCTGGCCCCGCCTGGGAGAGAGTGGCCAGTGCCATGGCTGGCATCTCCCCAGTCATCACAGCCTCATCAAATGCCATGGTCACTGGCGGAGGGGCAGAGAAGCTGCTACCGCCATCCAGAGTACCCTGAGGGCAGCCCGTAGGGATGACAAGCAGCTCGTGCACCAATGTGAGGTTGCCCTGGACCTCCTTGCTCACCATGGATGGGTGAGCTTCTAGCTGGGATACTGGGTGCCTCATCCATCTCTCACACTGACACTGACCACCTGAGGTCATTGCCTGGGTGAGGGTTTGCAGGTCCGAGCACAACCCCAGAAACCCCTGATTCTGTCCCTGGAGCTGCCTCTCCATGAGAGTCGCCACTCTCTCAATGGAGGAGGCAGTGCGCTCGGCCATGAGGGTCAACACAGTGCTCATGCTCCACATGGACTCCTCCACAACAGAGACCATGGCACGCAGTCCCTCATGGATCTCCGCCAGATCCTCCCGCACACCTCACTGGACATCCAGCATCTGCTGCCTAATGGACGACTCCAGAGGCTCATCATTTGCATTCGACTCAGCATCGTCCTGGTCCCCAGAAGCCCTCCGAAAGCCGGCGCCCTGGGCCTCTACCTGCTCATCAAGCGAGTGTGAAGTGCCCTCACCAATGTACACCAACACTTTAGCTGTTGCTCTAATGCCCACCGAGGAGCTTGTATCTGCGCTGGAGCCTGCTTCAGAGAGTGGGTGTGATGCAGGTGCAAGTGAAGCCTGGTGGTCCTCCGGTATCAGGGGTGGCCCTTCGGGGTCCACAGAGCGAACGCCTGCTGGAGAACCTAAAAGTGAGAAGAAGGACATGTCATTGGTTAAAGTCATCACACTGTCACTGTGCATGCCAGGCACTCTGGTGAGACAATGGAGATCTGCATCATGGCGTCATCGTCTTTCAATGATCAATGGAGACTCCAGGTTTGATTATCCCATCAGTGAAGAGACTACACTAGAATGGTTGCACAATCCAAAACTCTCATCTTTGTGTACTCGCTCTCCCCCGCCCCAGTGGAGAGGCACTCCCACCTCTCCACGCCCAGTTGCACAGGGACCGTGCCAGCTCTCGAGCTCGAGGGCATCCTGCTCGAACCTGCTGAGCTGCAGGAGGTTTGGTGGTCCTCCGCCAGCACGTGCCCTCTCTACTTGGTTATAGCTTGTCTTCTCCTGAAAGGATGGAGGAGCATTGATTAGTCCACTCTCTATCCACAGCGCCATTGCAGCCTGGCCAACCCCAGCTGAGGAACGCCTTGCAGGGCACATCCGAGTCGTGGCCCTCGAGCCGCAAGACACTCAGTCCAAGCAGCCAGGGCTCACCCCCTTGGCCAGCTCCGGTGTCATTGACAGTTGGCACTCAGGCTCTAACACCCCTGAGCTCCATGGGGGAACGGCCACACCTTAATACTTCTGGAGTGGAAGATGCTAGATAATTTCTCTGCGGAGTAGAATAGGATCTCCACATGATCAGTCCGGAAACCAGAAGCTCTGCTCAAATATCATGATCAGGCGTTGTACCAGAATCTGAGTGGAGGTGTGTGCTGTATCGTACTTTGAACTCCTCTTTGTTGTGGGTCTGGATGCGTAAATAGGGGGAATCTTTTCCACTGATCGCTGAATTGGTGAAAATAAATTAAAAAATCAACACTGAAGGCCTGGAGGAAGTTATTGGGATATTTTGTGGGAAACCGAGACTCTGACACTCCCCGTACAGTACTGAGGGAGCACTGTTCTGTTGGAGGTGGCATCTTTCAGATGCAATGTTAAGACTTTTCAGCTTAAGATCCATTCTTCACCACCTCCTTCTCTATTTAATGCATAAAAGAATTTGTCAAAAGCAGTCCCCCACCCCCCACCCACCCCGGCCATGTCCACTTTCTACTGTGTGTCCTTAAAGCAAGCATTTGCCTGATGGTATAAAGGGACATGGAAGGTTCCACAGCATCACTTGTGCATCATTTAATTCAGGATTTAAATGTTCCTGCTTGTTTTAGGTGGGGTTGTCCATCCCTAATTGTTTCAATTTGGAAAGTGCGGCCCATGTGAAATAGGTTGGGAGCGAGGAGTCAAATCAGCCTCAAACTTTTATTTACCAAGCAGTCACTAAATTAACTGGCATCGGAAATCAAAAAACATCTCCAGCTGTGAATGTTTTTTTATCTCTCTTGTCTCAGTCATGATACCTGCATTCCAGAGGTAATTCATTCTATCAAGCACTCTGAAATGTTCAACAACTTGACAGGGAGCTGTATGAATTTGAGTGTTAGCCACATGAACAGATACAATTTATTTTTCTTAACAACCTTGTACCCCTGTTAATCTATTTTAAAGCTTCAGTTTTTCATCTTTTCTGCTTTTAAATTATATTTTACAGTCATGTTTCACTTTTATACAGGACAGCTTCATTTGAATGGATTTGAATTTCCAGGTGAACTGGATTTTATATCTACTCATTATAATGTTAATTTTTTTTGTTTCCTCTTTTGCTTCTTGTCCTTTTGTACCAGCCCTTGTCTTGTAGGACAGTCAAAGGCCTAGAATGCTCTGCCCTGTGCTCTAACTCTGGATTATAGAGCGTTCCCAATTTTAATCACTCCACTTAACATGCCTTCAGCTGTCAAGGCCCTGAGCTCTGGAATTCCATTGCTAAACCTCTCCATATCTCTACCATTTCATCTATAAACCTCTCTGCATCTCTATCTCTCCATCTCTAAACCTCTCCCTATCTCTATCTCATCAGCATTAAACCTTTCCATTTCTCTATCTCTCCATCTCTAAACCAACAAACACCACCACCCCACCCCAACCCATCTCTCTATTTCATCATCCCTCTATCTCTCTCTCTCCTACTATAAGGCACGCTTTGAAAGTTGTCTCTTTGAACAAGTTTTTGGTCACCTGCTCTAAGAACTCCTTATGTGGCACAATGTCAAATTTTACTTTATAATGCTCCTGTGAAATGCCTTAAATATTTTATTACATGAAAGGTGCTGTATGAATATAAGCTGTTGTTACTGTTGAAGGGTGACAGACATCCATATTAGTCAGTTTCAGGGAGCAGGGGATGGCTAAAAAATTGGCAAAGAATAGAGAAATGCATGGTGAAGCAATGCATTTGCCAGCTTGAATGAAATGTTGCTGACCCACTCTCTCTTATGTTAACTATGCACTCTGTCTAGGGTTATGCGAGTACAAATGTCCACTAATTGCTAATCATCTTTCTAGCTACATGAGGGTCAGTTAGTTCAGTTGGATAGATGGCTAGCATGTGGTTCAAAATAATACCAACAGCCCAGGTTCAATTCCCATTCTAGCTGAGGTAGACCTGAGACCAGCTTCCTGAGAATAGAAGGCAATAGCAAACCACCACCGACAAAAACTGCCTAGAAAACAGCTCAGGACAAAGCATCAGTAGACATAGAGCCAAGGACCTGTCTTTGCATGCAGATATAAATTCATTCATGTCCTGTCCAATGTTTATATGTCCTGTCACCAAATATTAACTTTTCTGTCGATTATCCTGTGCATAAGCCAATATTGCCTCCCTTGATCAGAATACCAATCAATACCAAAGAACAACAACATTAATGGAAAAATGCAAAGAACATAATATATTCCTTATCCAATGCATTATATTTACCCTGTGATATGCATGTACTTTGCCTCACTGGGTGGATAAAGACCGCTATGATATTTAGAAGCAGTACCATTAGGGGACGGGATCACATCCAAGATGGAAAACAGAATTTTTGGTATGCAGTGAGCAGAGGAGCCATTAGCATTCTGATGTTTGGGGATCAGGCCATAGCATCTTAATATAGAGCTCACTGTCTTCTGGGATGGGTATCCAAAAATACATTCTTTCACAAAGTGATAATTGACCCAAAACTTAGCATCTTGTGTATGGCTTTGAGCAATTTTATTTGGCATGTGCTAAATGCTGTCATTAATTTAGCAGACTGAATAACATCACAAACATCTGTCAAAGCTTCCCTAAGTGATGAATGAATTCCCTCTCCAATTTCATTCAGACCTGTTTTCAGAGTTAATCTCATGTTTGATATTACTGCAGCCAAAGCAGAGGGAAGTTCTTGCTAATGGTGCTCTAGTTTTAAGCTACTTGATTATTACCAATGTGACTACCATAGTGGATCTAACCTCTACATGATTGATTCCAGCGCAGTCATTCTCTTAAGCAGTGCCTTAGGGACAGAATTTGATGCCCTTCCCCCTGACGAGTTTGGTGACAGGGGCACTTATTTGGACGAGAGGCTGGGGGCTGGGGATCCCACCACCTTAATGCCATTGCCACAACTAAGTCCGTAGCAGGAAGGTCCATGGACTCCTGCGCCCCCCCACCTCCTCCTCCTCTCCACCCCTCCCCCACCCCCCCAAGCCAATTGAGGCCCTCAAGCATTCACCCGATGGGCAGCACAGTTGCCATGTTGGGTCCTGAAAAGCAAACCTGTGCGGCATTGCTTGCGGGCTTCCAGGTGGCCTCTCATTCGAAGGCACTCAGTGCCTGATTGAGGGATACAGCATCGGGAAAGTGAGCGAGGGGGGAACCCACTAAGAGCCAACCTTCTGCCCTTGCTGCTGAACCCACTCCCCTCTCTTCCCCTGTGACCACCCTCCTGCCATCACTCACCTGTACCTGGCCCATAGATGATTCTCAGCCTCAGGTTACTGTAGGACCACACCAGCCACCATCTCCCTGCTGGCGCAGTTGAGCAATGAAGAGCTCCGGGCCTCTGGTTTGTCAGCAACTCTTAGCTGCCTCTTTGGCACTGAATTTGGTGTATCTTCCCAAAAAGAGATGACACAGGGCTCTCGCCGGTTCCCCAGCTGTCAGATGAGACCCCTGTCACCTCCACTAAATGCCACCCTAGATATTTCACAGATATTGCCTTTGGAGAGTGTACAGTATTTAACCCGCGTGAAGCTTAATTTTAGGGACTATCTCTCCATTGTCACGTTGCTGTTTATCAGAGTTCTATGTGTGTAAATTGGCTGCTGTGTTTCCAACATTATAACAGTGAACACACTTCAAAAGCACTTCATTGGCTGTAAAGTGTTTTGGAATATCAAGAATGTGAAAGGTGTTACATATGTGCAACATCCTGGGAGTCACCACTGACAAGAAACTGAACTGGACCAGCCATATAAAAACTGTGGCTACAAGAGCAGGCCAGAGGCTAGGGACCCTGCGACTAGTAATTCACCTCCTGACTCCCCAAAGCCTGTCCACCATCTACAAGGCACAAGTCAGGAGTGTGATGGAATACTCTCCACTTGCCTGGGTGAGTGCAGCTCCCACAACACTCGAGAAGCTCAACACCATCCAGGACAAAGAAGCCTGCATGATTGGCACATTATCCACCACCTTTAACATTCACTCCCTCCACCACCGACAAACAGTGGCAGCAGTGTGTACCATCTATAAGATGCACTGCAGAAACTCACTGAGGCTCCTTCGGCAGCACCTTCCACACCCATGGCCGCTATCATCTAGAAGGACAAGGGCAGCAGACACATGGGAACACCACCGTCTGGAAGTTCCCCTCCAAGCCACTCACCATCCTAACTTGGAAATATATCGCTGTTCCTTCACTGTCGCTGAGTCAAAATCCTGTAACTCCCTCCCTAACAGCACTGTGGGTGTACCTACACCACGTGGACTGCAGCGGTTCAAGAAGGCAGCTTATCACCGCCTTCTCAAGGGCAATTAGGGACGGCAATAAATGCTGGCCCAGCCAGCGACACCCATGTCCCATGAAAGAATAAATTTAAAAAAGCATATTTCTGTTCCAATGCTCTTTCCTTCTAAAGATATTCTGAATAATGCTTTACCCTGGCCCCTCTGTATTTTTCTAATGTCTCTGATGTTCGTGACTGACCACAATTCTCCCCGGTTCACCTTGAAAATAGGTTGCATATGAGGTTCAGTTAGCTGACTCTATAAACTGCTGGTTGCCAAAGTGATGTTCCTGTTGTTTTACATGAATTGCAGAGTGCATGTTGCAAATTTAGATAGTTTAACATCATCTGTAGCAGGTTTGCCATTTGTTCACATGCCATATAGTATTCATTTGTAGTTGACATAAATTACTCTGATCACAACATTGGTGCAGCTGAGGGTATCAATGGATGTGTTATTAATTACTTGAGCTCATTAACATGCTGATGATTGCCAAGGCAGCTCTAAGAAAATTCCTCTGTCACTTCAGATGGTTTCTCTTCCTCTAGGAACAGGCTCTGCTGCATCGCAAATAGGTTACTTTATTTCAGCTGCCGCAGAATTGAAGGCAGGTCTGTAATTTTCATTAACATTTGCAGGACAGCAAGCACGCCATCTGGGAGAGAAAGAACAAGAGAAAGAGCGGACAGCGGCCAGAAAATGAGAGACCAATCCCCCCCACGCAAAGCACAAAAGTAAGTCCTGCAGGTAGTCCGTTCACTCAGGGTATATGGAACTAGGCAGAGTTCCTTTAGTCTCACTGCAAAACAGAACTTGAGAAAGCCGTAGTTCAGTTGGAAACTGAAGAGGCAATACCAGGGCATGAACGATCAGGGCACCCTGAACTCTGCGCAACACACAGTTGCCCCCCGGTACCTACTGGAGGCATATGTGGCTGAACCAGTTCATAGCTCATTGGAACAACATGGATATTTCCCTGATGCCTTAACCTATCCTGCCAAAAATAAACGTTCGATATTTCACTGTTCGGCAGCACCGAAAGGATATGTTGAGCATTTTTAACGGGGCGCACCATTCTAGAGCGTCAATGACTGCACATTAGTTCTGTTAACATCCTTGTGTAAACCATTGTAGGTTCTTAAGCAGGAAGTTGCCTTGCACGGGTGGGGGGTGGGGGTGGGGGTGGGGTGTGGGCATGGGGTGATTCAACATCACAGCCCTGGAGTTTCATAGGATCATAGGAAATTCAGGGATTGTGAATAATTATACGGATGCAAATCAGATGTGCATCTTCATATGCATCCCGTCACTTGTAGTTCAGTGCTGAGAGCACTTTATTATTAAATTCAATCTTGTATCTCTTATGTAAAGCATATGATAATGCATATCTTGTGAGTATTGGCAATGTATTAATTTTACATTATTCTCATATGTCACCATTGCTTGAGAGGGTGGACAGGTTAAAAAATAGCGTCTATTCAGAAATATTGGGTACCTAACATTTATCGTGGTCATTGACATCTACGTGTCCAAGTCCAGCCAAACAACCAAACTGTAATGATAACCAGGGTCATCCTATATTAAAGAAAAACAGAAAATGCTCAAAATACTCAGGAGGCTTGGCCAGAGCTGTGGAAAGAAAAACAGAGTTAAATTTTCAGGATTGTGACCTTTCATCAGTATTCCAGATTTCAAGCATTTGCAGTGTTCTAGGTAAAACTTGAAGGTGTTAGTTTCCCCATGCATTGCTGCATTTTCCTCCTGGCTGGTTAAGTGACAGATGCCGTGCAGTTGGTAGCATCTCACCTCTGAGGTACAAAGCTTTTGAATGCAAGTCTCGCTTCAGGGCTTGAGTACAATAAAACCACTCTAGTGCTATACTGTCCTTTGGATGGGACATTAAACTGAGGCCATGGTACTAAGAAAAAACAGGGGAGTTATCCCTGGTGTCCTGACCAATGTTTATCCTTCAGACAACAGAACAACACAAAAAACAAGATCATGATCACTTTGCTGTTTGTGGGAGCTTGCTGTGTGCAAATTGGCTGCCACGCTTTGTACATTACAACAGCGGCTACACTTCAAAAGTACTTCACTGACATTAAAGCGCTTGGAGACATCGAGTGGCCATGGCCTCTCTTCTGACCTTCAAACCAGCGCCTGGTGGATTTAACGTGACAGCGAACTTTCGACCCCAAGCCAAAAGTTAATATTATAGTCGGAGCCCAGTATTTAAGGAATAAGTCTTCCGACTTTGGACAGCTGACTTTTCACAAAAACAATTTAAAATTGCAATTGGCAAGATTGAGGTGGGAGACAGTGGGAAAATCTTTCAGGCCATTTATACCCAATGGGTTAAAATTCCCATGTACGGCTGTGTTATGTTATGTTTACAGGTGTCAATTTGGCAATGCACTTCATGGAGTAACAGCAAAAAAATGGCCATTTTGACTGAGTGTAAATCACATTTTCATTTCAAATTTTTTTAGCATGACAGAACGAATTGTTTGAGAATAGCAGGGTGACAGTTATCATCTGATCTTTGCAGTCTCACTACGAGACAATAACATGAACAGTAAAATAACCGGATGCTGGAAATCTGAAATAAAAACAGAAAATGTTGGAAATACTCAGCAGGTCAGACAGCGTCTGTGGAGAGAGAAACGGTTAATCAGTCAAATATGACTCTTCTGAAGAAGAAGAGTGATATTGGACCCGAAACATTGGGCAGAAACTTCCCCCCGTTGGGGGGGGAGGGGTTTATATGGGGGTGGGAGGGGGTGGGCGCGAACCCTATCTGTGCCCCAGATCAGGGCCGCGCCACCATTTTACGTGGGCGGGCCAATTAAGACCTGCCCAGCGTGACGCCTGCCCGGAAGGGGTGTGCGCGCCCCTGTGCGGGTGGGAGGAGGGGGTTTCCTGAGTCAGGGCCTGCGCTCTTTCGTGCTTGAACGCGTGAAAGAGCGCAGAGATCTCCCCGAGGCAGATTAAGTTCGGAATAAAAGTTTTTATTAAAGAAAAACATTATTCACAAATGTCCCCTCGTGACAGAGTCACATGAGCTGGGACATGTTTAGCAAATGTTTGAAGATTTTTTATTCAATTAATAAATCCTTCATGAAGCCTCATCCCGCCCGTGGATGAGGTTTCATGAAAAATGCGAAGGCCGCCTGGGCTCTTCGCCTTAAGGTTGGACGGGCAGCTTTCTCAATCGCTTTAATTACTTTATTAATGGCCTTACTAGGCCTTTGACAGCTCGGCTGCGCTCCCGCTGAACTGAGGATCAGAATGACGTGCAGTGATGACCGGACGCCCGCCCGACATCACCGTGCATCATTTTACACGTCAGCCAGCGGGCCCCGCCCCCGATCGCCGACCCGAAAATCCTTCCTATTGACTCCGTTTCTCTCCCCACACATCCTGCCAGGACCTGCTGAGATTTTCCAACGCTTCCTGTTTTTAATTTAATAACATAAATGACCCAGATTATGAGGTGTGAGTGTGGCTCACAGCTTCGAGTCTCGTCTGGCTGGCCGCAAGGTGCTGGGAGAAGCTGTTTTCACAAAAGAAAGAGAGAGAGAGAGAGAGATCTAGAGCTTCGTTATTTCTGAAATTGTAACTCTTAGAACAGAAGGGGGAAAAAAAACAGTAAAAACTGGGAAATAGGAATACTGGCGCCGAACTGGTTTTGCATACCTTAATAACTGGGAAACGAGAATACTGGTCTGAATTGGTCTTGTATACTTTAAAATGGAACACCAGTTAAAAATGGGAAATAAGAATACTGGAGGAAACTGTGTTTTTTTTTTCCCTTTTGGGCTCAGCTTGCTGGTATCTTTGATGTGTTCTGACCCTTCTCAAGTCGGAGAAAGCAGCTTGCCCCCATTCATGAATGAGCTGATATGATTAATGTTTACTTTTTCGACGTGAAAACAGTGATAACAAAAATAAAAAGAAATAAAGTACTTTGTTAACTGTAAAGTGCTTTGGGAAGATCTAAGCTCACGAGAGGTCACACAAATGCAAGCCTGAGTTTACTTCTTCAGTGATATGCCCCTCATCCAGCTATCTATTAGGAAATCAACACTGGTTTGTGTTGCTGAATACTGATATTATGGGTTTTTTTTAAACAATGGGAACACAACCACAAAGAAAACTCAATCGAGGTTAAATAGGTCTCCATTTTTAAAACTCAGCTTTTAAACGATTACTCAATACAGTAGATAAGAAATCCAGAATATCCTAGGCTTCATTTATATTTCAGTGAAGATATCATTAAAAGCTAGGTAGATTAAAACCTCAGGAGTTATCACTTATGCTTAGCTTTCGTATTAAAATACTGCCATTATTCTCTGAACTGTGGCTGCTAAGTCTTCCTTTCCCTCTTGGCGTCACATTCCTTCATCATTACCATAAGCAGATTGTCAGAGGGTTTTTTTTTAGATCAGAAGGCAGTTTGCTTTTGTTTGCAGTCATGAAGAAATGATGTTGACAGAGGCTGCAGAGAAAAGGCAAAGAGAGGGAAAGAGCTGCAATGTGTGCAAATCATTCCAACACACGATTTCTGTTTGGCATCAGAGATTGTCCTCGTGGATTCACTTATTTTTCATCCAGGAAAATGGGAAACAATTCTCAGATTGAACCAATACAAATCCCACAGGGGTACTTCAGGAGAAACCTCCTTATCCAGATAGTGGTTATAATAGAAATCACTATGACGAGGAGTAGTTGAGGTGAACACCATTTCCTTCACACTTGCTCACGGGATGTGGGCATTGCTGACAAGGTCAGCATTTCTTGCCATTCCTCATTGACCTTGAACATAGGCACAGTTAAGGGGAAGCTAGATAAGTGCATGAGGGAGAAAGGAGTAGAAATGCAATGCTGATAGGAGGAGGCTCATGCAGCACAGACACCAGCATGGACCAGTTGGGCTAAATGGCTTGTTTCTCTGCTGCACATTCCATACAATTGTACATCATTATTTTTGGCAAAGTGACTAAATGTTCTGGGATGATGCAATTATAAATTGTCCAGGGGTTTCTGCCACTGGGTTATCTCCTCATGGCTGTGTACATTAAAACGTTCATTTCTAATTGTTTTTGTTCTTTTTAGCAACATCATAGCTGTGCTTGAAATTTCCTACATTTTGTAGACCATCCCTCTCCCCCACCCCAAATTATCCTAACTAAAGTCAAAAGCAGCTCTCTCATAATGTATTGTTCCTCCACGTCCTTCATTACAACCCACGGCATAGTCAGCCATTCCATCCTGAGCTAAAGCCTCTCTTTTATTATCCAGCTCAGTATGACTGACCTCCTTTAGTTCCACATTTACCTACCTGATCATAGTAAGAGCAACTTTAACAATTGGTTCCCTTTCCACTCCCCCACCCACTCTGTGCCATACTCACACGCAACACCGCCACCACTACCACTCCCCCCAATCCTGCCAAACACCATCACTTTGAGACACCCCCAAGGATCTGTCTTTGGCTGTTTTTCTTCTTCATCATCCACAGGTATGGAGTCAGCTTGTGTTATGTTTTACTCTGGGTTGCTTTGCTCACGGTTGCACACTCATCTGTCGGCAGGCAAGTCAATTACAACACACGGCAGACACAGAGACCAATATGAAATGAAGCACATGTTATTTATTTACACAAACACCAGAGCATTAACACGACGTGTGCTTCTCCAGCCAGACCCTACTCTAGACTAACATTAACATGGTAGCCCACGCTACACAGCTATTGGGTCATACAGTCACATGGTCAATCTGCTCACATTCTCTTTAAAGGTGTATTACACCTCAGATTACCACAGCTTGCAAACATGTGTTCATGGTACCCAACTCTACATTTTTCATCACTGTCTCAAACAACATTTACCACCTCTGCAGTGTGAAGCAGTTTCTTGAAATCCAACTACAATTTCCTTTATCTTAACATTTGAAGGACAGAATTAATCATTTTGGTTCCTGCCACAAACTCTGTGCATTTGCCACTGACTCCATCAACCTTCCAATCCACTCTCTCAGGCTGTTGACAATCTCAGCATCCTACCCAAATCCCAGCCGAGCTCAGAGCACACATCCTCTCTATCACCAAGGTCACATACATCCACCTCTATAACATCACCCATCGCTACCTCTGCAGCCAAAATACTTATCAATACCTTTGTCACCTTTAGATGTGACTTTGCAATGTTCTCCTGGGTTCTCACCTTCCCCCCTCCCTCCCCCACCCTTCTTAAATAACTCTTTTTTACTGTTGTTTAGTTTTTCGTTTTTCTAAGTAGGTTTTTAATGTTATTTTTCCTGTGCCCTTTCTGTATTTTATCTGGTCTATTTAGTTTTCTCTCTTCTATTGACACCAGACCATGTTCAGAGTGTTGGTGTAGACACATTTATTATGACCCAGAATATTGGGGATTCCACATGGGCAGAAATTATGCAGAAATTTCCACTGGTATCTGCACTGACCTTGTTGATAATAACTTAGCTGAAATTTCCCATGGAGTTTGTTCGCCGATGCCGGAACGTAAAAACCAGTGAAAAACCAGGGCAAGTGCACCACCGCCATTCGGGGTAATAGCTAGAGCGCTGTTGCTTCCTTCAGTGGTGTCTCATTGGCTCTGAAAGCCTTGTGATTCTTCACCCTCCCATTATTATGCAAAATGGGAGGGGGCCATCCCAACGGTTTAGTCATTTAGAGTCAAAAGATTCAAAACACTTCAGGGGCAGTGCTTTGGGTAAATGTAATTTGGGTTACAGTGTGGGATTTTTTATTTTTTTAAAGCTGGTAGCAAATTGGTATCAAATGGCAGAAACCTCCATTAAGCTGACATTGTTGTGTGACACCTGGCCAAAATATTTGGGGGTTAAATCCGAACCAGCACATTGCTAGCTTAGAATGCAAGAAGCGTGTGAGCTGGTCTTGTACATGGGGGTTGGAGCTATGAAAATAAAGGCAAAAGGATTTCGCCAGACATGTACTGACTGCAGCTCAAACAATCAAGGAAATTTGCAAGCACCAATATTTTGGCGTGTCAATTTCCTGAGAAAGAATATGGCATAACCTTGCTCTTATGGTGTGGATTTGCAGAAAAGTTCTAAAAAAATTTCCAAGCCATCATCTGCAAAATTCCAAGGCAGCCCACTGTAATTACAGCATTTATAAAATTTGTCAGTACATGAAATTTCTAAGGGCTGGAAAATAAAAGGACCTTTTATAATAGAAATGCTCACTCTAGCTCAGAGAGCAACAAACTATTTGGAGCACGCTCCTTAGCTTTACAATTGAAATTGATGATGGGTGCTGCTTTTAAATTGCCCCAAATGTAGTATTTCATGGTTGAAATGACGCCAGATGAATAAAGGCAGCCCAGGGAGCTGGTGGGCACTGCAGCCAGACTGCTCACGGCCAACATTAGGCCGCCAACCATTGTTACATGCCTAGCAAGGGAAAGTGCCTTTGCAGTCTATAGGTCAGTCGGTGTCAACGGCTGCAAGGATATGTGTTGCCAAGTAACACGGGAATGGCAATGTCAGTGGCAAGCAAGGTTACCGCTGCACTCAAGCTTTCCACCTTTGCTTCTTTCCAGTCTATCAATGGAACTATCTGCAATACAAAAGCGAAATGCTGCAGATGCTGAAAATCCGAAATAAATACTGAAAATGCTGGGAAAAAACTCGCTAGGTCAGGCAGCATCTGTTGAGGAAGAAACAGAGTTAACATTTCAGGATGGTGAGTTTTCAGGCTATTGACTGAAACGTTAACCCTTTGCAATATTAACCAATCCATTGATCAGTTAGCAGGTTTATATAATGTGATGCCGTGCCTGGCTGTACACCTACTAGGAGAGCTCCTCGATATCCGTAAGAATATTAGAAAATCATTACTCTGAAGTCTCCACTTAATAATATTTAGGGTCAGCAAGGTGATGCACCACATCTCGACCATGTGAATTGATGAGAAAAGCTTACCAGGCTGAATGACCACCACTTTTTTATGATGGTGGAGTTCTTGTTTTCCCAAAGCTTTTGCATTAACTTGAATATTGAGTCGCGTCAGAATGCAGTTATACTAGCCACTTGTCTAGAATGAGGTGAGTTTTCTAAGCCAGGTGGAGATGTTGTGGTTGGGAGAAGTCTGGCTTTCTTGCCTGTGCCAGGTCAGGAAAGCTCCGGATGAGACTATAGCCCAAGAAATGGTAAAGAATCTGTTGCTGGGGTAGTAATAATGTGTGGGTGTTGGCGGAGGGGGGGGCGGGTTTCAAATCATGTGGATGGGAGGCCATTCCAGGGTGCTGGGGTATTGATTCTCCAATCTTAGAGTGGATAAGAGCAGGTAAACTTTGTTTGGGGTTTGGGCCAGGGGGCGGGGGTGGGGGTGGGTGGAGGTGGGGGGGGGAGTGGGGGGGGTGGGGCGGTGGGGTTGGGTGGGGGGATGGGAGGAAGCAGACATGCTCCTCCTGATACACAAGCAGTGCTGTAAAGGCAGTTACCTCTTCCACAAAGGCACCCTCACCTCCCTTTAGGCACTGGGGTCCCCAAAGACTAGGAAGCCTAACCAGGGCAGTCCCTCAGGATCAAGGATGATTTGTTTACACTCAGGCTCAATGGGTTCTGAGGTGGCTGATAAGCCCAATGTGCGATCTACGGACTCTACCACATGGGGGGGAGCTGGTGTTTGTAGGGTTGGGTAGATGGGTTGTTTGGAGGTCTGTTGCTTTCTCTCTGATGACCCAACTTCACTTCTGCAAATTCCTGACAAAGTCTGTCAATGCGTTTGGTGCCTTCCCAAATTAACCTTCTCCAGTTTGGTCGGTCACAAGCTAGGGACTCCCATGGGTTGGCGGGGATGTTTGACCTCTTCGGGGATGCTTTGAGGACATCCCTAAAGCGTTTCCGCTGTCCTCCTGGGAGTCTCCTGCTGTGACAGAATTCTGAGTGCAGCAGTTGCTTCAGGAATCTAGTGTTAGGCATAGGAACAACATGCCCTGTCTAGCGGAGCTGCTTTTGAGTGATTAGGCATGAATTCGACATGGACCAGTTGGAGTGAATGGGCTCCTGTTGCGATGTAACTTCTACGCAATTGAACGTAATATGTTGCTACAATGAGCCTGTTGGCATGCTGCACTTGTTCAAGAGACTTAGAGGAACTAAAGACATAAAGACAGTGATAGCTGTGTCCATGCAATTAATGAAACACCAAACATTTTTAATAACCATTAACATAAATTAATGGTGGATTAAATTAATTAGTGATATTTTTATAGGGATCAATATTGATCATTGGTTACTGGAAATAAAAGTTTGATCATTGTGATGATACCCTCGCTCCCCACGGCATCCAAATTAATTGGCTCCGATTAGATAAGCCAACATAGATTGTCCGCTCTTTAAGAAATGAGAGCGTGCTGGGGAAATTGTTTCCCCACATGTGTTGTGCTAATTGTATCACAGTAATCATGAACTTTAATTACGCAATCAGTAAATCCACTTAATTGTGAGTCTGGCCCATGGTTCAGAGGCACTGAGGATAAGTAATTATTGGAATATCTCAGCACAATGTTGCAACTCATCCAACAGGAGCCATTTGTCTCGAGTAAAGTCGATTCTTTCATGAATCAATTGGTTTCTTTTAACAAACTCCATCTATATAAATACAAATATGACAATTTTACACTGCAGGAGCCTGAAAGCCTCTCTCACTATTGTGCATCCAAAGGTCTGTATTCCATTATATTCACCATGACTGTGCAAGAACAGTTGGATCAATTTTAAAAATATGTTATTGAATTAATCTCACAATAGAAACCTTGCCTGGAATGCAATTTTTCTGTTATCCATCGATGCCACCTAGGACCTGTATATGATTTACTTAACTGTCTAGTTGCATCACAATTGACAGAAAATTAGGTGATTTCCTGCGATGCTGTGCATGAGGAGTTAAAGACCAAGGATCAGATTTTCGTTCCTCCATCCGTGTTGGAATGGAGATGGGCTTGCAAAAACAGGATCCAATTCCAGGATTCACATGCTCAATCCCATTGCCGGCATCTTTTAGCAAAGTGGGAGAAGGGTACATAAGAAAGAACGTAAGAACATAAGAAATAGGAACAGGAGTAGACCATTTGGTCCCTCGAGCCTGCTCCGCCATTCAATAAGATCATGGCTGATCTTCTTTGTGTTTCTATTTCCAGGTTCCCATTTAACCCCAATAGCCTTTGATTCCCTTGCCTAACAAGAATCTATTTGCCTCTGTCTTAGAAATATTCAATGACCCCGCCTCCACCACCTTCTGAGGCAGAGAGTTCCAGAGCCGCACAGCCTTCTGAGAGAAAAAAATTCTCCTCATCTCTGTCCTAAAAGGGCGACCCCAAATTTTAAAACATCAGCGCACACTATTTCACTCTCACTCGGGCCGGGCATGCATCTGCCCGACGAGGCAAAAGCTCTGCCCGATGTTTTAATACAGTGATTGATGATAAGGCTTTGTTTTTGAAAGGCGAGTGAGCATTAATTTGACCAACATTGTGAAAGTGGAGTAGTTCTCAGATGCATTAGAATACATTATCCACTGGGTAAAGTTCTCTTCTGCATTGAACAATACTGATATTCAGATTTGACAGTCATCCCTATGATTTCATTTTTTCATTGAATGACAGCTCACACAACAGTCTCTCTGCTTCAAAGCTTGAACAAATGGCTGAGCTTTTTCAATTATTTTGAAGGCTTTAATGTATTTAGCTCTGGACGTTTTGTTGACACAGTTGTGCAACAGAATCAAGGGGACTGTGAGTTTATCTTGACATGTTTATGACAATCTAACAGCATAATGTTTTTAAGTAGTTTTTGATAGATCTTGACAGTTTTATAAGTGGCTCAAAGACTGAGATGGTAATTAGGTGTCCCTTATCTCCGCAACCACAGGAGATTACCATGCAGTTTATTGCATTTCATCTCAATCCCCCTCAACTTTCACTTCTCATTTCTAATCTGTGTGTATATGTGTTGCATTTTTAAAATTATTTTTTCTTGCGTTTCAGTAACTAATAAACTCACTCTTTCTTTAACTCAAGAAAGCTTGGTTAAATTGGCTTCCTCTAAAACATAAATACATTTGGACTGGGAAAAGGTATCCATGAGGGCAGGAATCCTTTTCAAATTAACCTTGTTGTGACCAACCGAGGGGGTTGAATAAAGAAGGGGAGCCAGCTCATTCCTCCTCACCTGGGAGCATAGCAATTTGGGGTATCCCATTCGGGATCATAACAAACTGGGGGACCTCACCCGGGGACCAGTCATAACAAAGGGCTGAAGGAATCAAGAAGAGGGGAAGTAGAGGAAGAGAAGAAAAGGAGGCAAGGAAGCAGGGGATGGGAGGGGAGGAGAGAAATTAGAGTAAAAAAGGAGGAAGGAAAGTGGGGGAAGGGAAGAATTAAGAGGAGAGTAATGGAGAGAGATGAGAAAGGGAAGGGGCCAGCGGTAGAGGTAAAAAGGAGACAGGGAGGATGACTTAAAAGGAGGAAAGGGGAGGACGAGGAGGAAGTTAGGAAGAGATGAACAGAAGAGAGGCAGTGATAAATAACAAGAGAAGACAGAAAACTACCTTGAGGGCGAGGGAAACTACTCCTTTGGAGAGTTTAATAGAAAACAGACGCAGCATGAGGAATGGGTTTTGTTGGAAATTTTCCAATGGGAGGTTGGTGGGGGAGGTCGTGGAGGCCAGTGGTGTTCTGAAAAAACCAGTGCTGGGGGGTTGGAGAAATTTATCCCAGCATTTTGGTCAATAATATTTCCAACCAAAGCTATCCAGTCTTGAAAGTGGCTGCATGAATGTTTGATGCATTTACTATTTAGCTGTGTGCAGTCAAACAAAGGCCAAGAGCATTGGATGGTTGTGGGGAAAGGGCACCAGGGAGCAGACAGTGTAGTGGGAGGAAATCAGTAAAGGCTACATGAAAGGCTGAAATTTGTCCTGTTGGCAGACAGCACGGTTGAGATGTATAGTAGCAAGAGAAATCATGTGGAGGGCTCATTAAATTCCAAAGTACATTTTACGAAGTTAAAGGCACTATATAAATGCAGGTCATTGCTGTTGAAGGTGTTGGGGAAAGCACTCTAGATGAAATGATAAGAAACATTATAGGTAGGAGGTGAAAAAAGGCATGATAGCAAGATTTCCCTGGGCATGGGTTTATTTTTTATTTCCATATTTAAAATTGTCTGCCGGTAGATATGAACAAAAACTTTAAAAATATTCTGTCTCCAAGGATGAATTGAAATTGAAAAGGAAATCAACACCAGCCTAAACCTTGCCTTTATTGAAATGCGTGCCAGAGAGAATTTCCAGACTGCCCGTTGGGATCAGTATGGAACTGTAGGCAAACACAAATAGTATGTTTTTAATGAGGAAGCAGGTCAGAGAGAGGATCCCTGGGGAGGACAACTCTTTTGGGCCAGAGTTCTTGGAATGGGCACCTGGGAACTGGGTGGATGACAGGACCTAACCATCTATCTCATTAAGCAAAGAGGTTCAAAGATTGAGAGACAAACAGAAGAACGCCAGAAACAAAAATTAGAGGAATTACATTCAAATCTGGTACAGAAAGAGAAATAAAGAGAGGGAAAGAATGATGAAAATAAGAGTGGGAGAAAGAAAAGGACAAAAAGGAAAAGTTAGGTTTGTTTGATTTTAAATGATAAAAGTCTCTCATATTGATTTGATCTCAATCTAGCTGGCGAGTTATGAAACTAGACACTAAATTTTCCCTGATTTTATTTTTATTCATTTAAGGGACATGAGTGTTGTTGGCTTGGCCACCATTTATTGTCCATCCCTAATTATCTTAGAGAAGGTGGTGAGCTACTTTCTTGAGTCACTGCAGTCCACGTGGTATAGGTACATCCACAGAGATGTTAGAGAGGGAGTTCTAGGATTTTGACCCAGCGACAGTGAAGGAACGGCCGATACATTTCCAAGTCAGGATGGTGAGTGGCTTGGAGGGGAAGTTGCAGGTGGTGGTGTTCCCATCTATCTGCTACCCTTGGTCCTTCTAGATGATTATGGGGTCTGGTTCAAAGGTGCTGTCTAAGGAGTCTTGGCAAGTTCCTGCAGCGCATCTTGTAGGTAGTACACGCTGCTGCTACTGTGCGTCAGTGGTGGAGGAGTGAATGTTTGTGGATGGGGTGACAATCAAGCAGCTGCTTTGTCTTGGATGGTGTTGAGCTGATTGAGTTTTGTTAGAGCTGCAGTCATCCAGGCAAGTGGAGAGTATTGCACCACACTCCTGACTTGTGCCTTGCAAATGGTGGACAGGCTTTGGGGAGTCAGGAGGTGAGGTACTCGTCACAGGATTCCTAGCCTCTGACCTGCTCTTGTAGCCACAGTATTTATATGTCTGGTCCAGTTCAGTTTCTGGTCAATGGTAACTCCCAGGGTATTGATAATGGGGGATTCAGTGATGGTAATGCCATTAAATGTCAAGGGTCAATGGTTAGATGCTCTCTAGTTGCAGATGGTCATTGCCTGGCACTTGTATGGTACGAATGTTACTTGCCACCTGTCAGCCCACGCCTGGATATTGTCCAGGTCTTGCTGCATTTGGACATTGTCTGCTTCAGCATCTTGAAGAGTCATGAATGGTGCTGAACATTTTGCAATCAGTGAAGGCTGAAATAGCATTACAAATTTCTGCTTCCCAACTCTTCCCCTATGTCATAGCTGTTTCAATTCATAAGTGCTCTAGGTGCTTAATTAAACAATGTCCTTCACCTTTGTATCTTGACAATATAATTAACATACCATTAACATCTAAGGACCATTTACTACCTCTAGGAATACGATTGGACAAATTAAATAGTTCCCTTTCTGGGCCGGAGAGGTTGATTAGCATTACAGGAATATAAATCTAACCATTAAAAAGACATTTATACTGTTAACTTTCTGGGCTGGGTTAAATGGACGGTTAATGCACAAGTGCAACAGCTTCATGAAACGTATGGAGTTGTTGAGGGTGAGGCACCATTTTTGCAAGGCTAACAGCAAAGTGACACATACAATCTGCCAATTTATGGTGATCTGTAACTCAAATGATATCTCTTCCATGTCACCAGTTGTTGGGTGATTTGTGCATTATTGCACCATCATTTATTTTAGCAAATTCTTTGCTTCTTGATCTCTGTATCTTCCATTATATAATTCAATCCCACATGAATGGCATCAGTAGCTTCCTTCAATACCCTCTCGCCTTATCTGTCATTTATGCCAGCTACAGAAAATATAACATAGTAACATTTAATTCATTCTTCTTTCAAGTATCCCTTTCTGTAACTCCAACAGTGAAGGTGGTCTCATTTACTTTTGCCTTTTGGGAGTAGCTTGCCTGTCTTATCTGATCCACATCTGATTCAAGTGTGTTCGTGTTGGAGGTCGGAGACAGTTTCCTTCAGATCCTCTCAAAAATTGCATTGAATTTACAGCACAGAAACAGGCCACTCCACCCGATGGTCAATGTTGGTGTTTATACTCCACAGGAACTAAATGCTCATTCTTCTGATGTCTTGTCTAGGGGGCAATAGCAGATGACATTCAAAACACACTCAAAGCAAATAAGGGTAAATATGTGATGCTGGAACAGCAATAGGCCCAGCTTTGTGCCTCCCATTGACATTATTACCTAATTGGAATGACTGCATAACAAACATATCCTTGTGAGTTCAGTAGCATGTAATCCCTGTACTCCAACAGTCAAAGGGAGTAGCTATGCCAACTGATCCTTGATGGCAACATTATGATGTGTCAATGGCCAACCAACTGTTGTGCAGGATGGTTGCGGCACTTGGCACAGCACCAGGGTAATCAAGAGCTTGGGTACACTGCTTAGCCACTTGTGTGGTTGAATCCAGTTCCAACAACATTTAAGAAACTCAATAGGCGTATACCTCCACCACATGGACTGCAGTGGTTCAAGAAGGTGGATCAGCACCGCCTTCTCAAGAGCAATTAGGGATGGGTAATAAATGCTGGCCTAGCCAATGACACTCACATCCCAAGAACAAATAGAAAAAATGTGATCAAGAGCTAGTGGACACTGAATACCCCCTGTGCATCATCAGGCTATCAGAATATCAGAATTGAGCTAATTGACTACATCCTGACATCATTCCTAGTTGTTTGCATTTATACTGCCCCAAGTCAGGCCAGCTGTGAGGCTCCTGCAAAAACCAGGCCGGATCTTACTTAATTTTCAAAGGTTGTGGTCAAAGCCATCATTGATGGCAGGGTAAACTTAACTGAATGTCAGGAGGAGACAACGCTGTGGTATTCCAAGCAGCAGTTCCCAGGCAAAGGAGCTTATGGGTCAGGAGTCCCACCTTTCTCAGGTCCAACAATGAGCCTTGGGACCCTCCATCTACTGTCTTCCACCTCCACCCCTACTATGGCACCCCCAGCCCGCCACCCCTCACCCAACCCCCCGCCACCCCCCATCTCCAGTTGCCCTTCAAAATTGATGCCAGAGCCCAGTGGCATCCTTCCCCCTTGGTTGTCCAATGCCTGACTGAGTCTAAAAATAAAATGACAAAATCAAACAGAATAAAGAGTCCTCCTTTTCCCTCCCCCCACCCTCTCTAATCGCTGTCCAGATTCTTCCTGTTCTCCCCCTCCATTCTTCCGATTGTGGCTGGCCCTTCCCCTGCATTGACCGCTGGGTACCGCTTCCTGTCTGCAGCCTCGCCAAATTTGTACTCCTGCCCACTGGACAGCAGCCAATCTGGACAGGGGTCAAAGGGCAGTCTGTGCATATTCATTTAGATGAGAACATGCTGTTAAAAGAATGGCAGGTTCTCCACATGCCAAGACTTGTCACATTCTGGCCCCTCCTGCTGGGCTCCCATACTAGCCCCCCCCCCCCTCACCCCCCATATTGCCTCTCCATTAATAACAGAGCCAGTGAATTCAAACAATCAAATCATTTTGCATTAACATAATCCTAATTGTAAATAACCTCAGGGACACGAAGTATATAAGAGGCATTTAGGGAACAGCTTCACGATGTAAGGAATTGTTCTTTATAGCAAATTGCCCAACAGTGCAAACAGATTGCATCCCCTGTCCTGGAACAAGGGAAGTACTGGCAAACATAGACAAGGCTCTTTGCATGCAACGAAGATGGCTGGATGTGTTACTCAGTGAAATTGCTTCTGGTTGTTGTGAACTTTCATTCTGTTTTTGTTATGCTTCCAGCCCAATCCAGTCTGTTCCTGCCGTTAAAATTCTCCACATTCCAACATGAAATACCTCACCATTGTCTGTAAGTGAGATCTGAAATGTTAGTTCAGGGCTGAATGCTTTGTTAGGATGGCTGAGGATTCAGCCAGGAGCCTCAGTAATGGCAGCTGCTAGGCAACAGCAAAGTCCGCCATTCGTGGGTGAATCCCCTGGGATTGCTAGGAGCATGGGAATGTAGACACACGGCTGACAATGTCTTTGGCAGAGGACAATGCCAGAGTACAGGTAGGAAGCAGGAGAAACTGTCCCCGATCACACCTCGGCTGTGCTAGGACCAGCTATGCCCGGGGCAGGATTTTACATCGCGCAGGCGGGCGTGCGCCCAGTCCGAAAGGGAGTGAAATAGTGCACAATGAAGTCAGGTGAGCGTCCCGACGTCATTACGCACTTGCGCAATATTTTGCTCGGAAGGCGCGCGTGCGGGTGCCAGAGCAGCGCCCGCCATTGATTAAGCGGCCACCTATGGCCATTGACAATCTAATTGGCTGTGGTCTTTCCTGGCCTGGGAGATTTTCTGCTCGTCGTACAGACAAAACAAGCAAGCAGCCAGCCAACATTTTCACAAACCTCATCCACGGGCAGGATAAAAAGGATCAGTAGCATTGCCAGTGTGAGTAGTGAGGAATTTTGGAGATAGTTTGCTGCTGGATGCTTATTGGTACTTGGCAGCTTCATCTCTGTTTGGGGCTTCATTCTTAGCATTTCCAGGCTTCAGTTCAGGTCTCCTTGCTGCCTGCCAGGCCCCCAGAGGACTCAGACCATGTTGACCCTTCCAGGTATCTGACAGCCGTCTGTTACCCTGGTAATGGGGATTGTGCTGTCCGCTCGAGGCACCT
This sequence comes from Cetorhinus maximus, assembly GCF_964194155.1. Classification (NCBI taxonomy): domain Eukaryota; kingdom Metazoa; phylum Chordata; class Chondrichthyes; order Lamniformes; family Cetorhinidae; genus Cetorhinus; species Cetorhinus maximus. The sequence continues at coordinate 205,897,417 of NC_135881.1, forward strand.
CCTCTGAGCAGGAAGAGAGGGGCAGAAGGGAGAGGAGGCCGGGTGTCCCAATGCAGCTTCCAGGGGAGGGGCCTGTGGGAGGAGAGGCGCAGGCACAAGGGGCGCTGGACCAGCAGGGAGTCCAAGGTGGAAGGAGCCGCAGAAGACGTCACTATCCCGCTGCCAGGGTTTACAGGCGGCGATGCAGCTACCTCAATATGTCAGCGGTGCAATGCTGAAGGAGGCTCCGTCTCTGCAGGGAGACAGTGACCTCCATTTGCCAGATGATTGGCCCTGAGATCAGATCCGACTGTGTGGGTGGACACCCCATGCCAGAGGCTCTGAAGGTCACAGTGACCCTCAACTTCTATGTCTCCGGCTCTTTCCAGGGCTCAGTGGGGGGATCTGTGTGGAGTCTCCCAATCAAGTGCCCACAGTTGCGTCAAGCTGGTGACAGAAGCTCTGTTCAGGCAGACCCTGATTCTTTACCTTACAGATGAGGCCAGCCAGACAGAGCGAGCCAGAGGCTTCGCGGCCATTGCTGGCTTCCCCCGTGTCCAGGGTGCTATAGACTGTACACATGTGCCATCAAGGCACCAGCAGGTGAGCCCAGTGCCTTGGTCAACAGGAAGGGCTTCGACTCCATGAACGTGCAGATAGTGTGTGACCACAGGATACAGATTCTACAAGTCTGTGCAAGGTACCCAGGCAGCTCTCATGACGCCTACATCCGGATACACTCACAGCTGTCGAGGCTCTTCAGTGCTCCAGCCCGGCTGGATAGATGCCTTCTGGGTGACGAGGGTTATCCGTTGAAGAGGTGGCTTATGACCCCTCTCCGCCATCCAAGAACGGAGGCAGAGAAGCGTTACAAGACGAATCATGCCTCCACAAGGGCGACCATAGGTTTTCTCGAGATGCATTTCCAATGTCATGGGGTGCACTACAATACCCTCCAGGGCGGGTGTCACTGACCGTGTTGAATGCTGCGCTCTCCACAACCTGGCACTGGCAAGGGGGGACGCAATGGAGGAAAAGGATCTTGATGCACAGGCCACAGATGATGAATCCAGCAGTGAGTCCAAAGATGAGCACAATGAGGAGAAAGCTGAGGGTGTGGAGCCTGACCTCGGGAACCTTCAGGGAGGCAGGGACACCAGGCATGCCCTGATCCAATGCTCCTTTAGCTAGGCTACCAAAGAATAGCTTCAAGTGTATACCAGGGCTGCTGCCTCCATCCCAGATGTCTCAAAGGACCCTTTAATTTGAACACAAAGAACACTCAGTGCCTGTGCAATAAAGTTCAGAGCTACCTACATCCAGCATTACATGCCGGCGTACCCTGCACCAATAAAATTAAAAGGTGAAGCATACTCAGGCCATGACGACAAAAACAACATTTATCTCATTTTGACAATTCCAAACTAGTTACATAAACTTTTCTGGTCTTCAATCCCACATCAGAATAGATAAAGTAAACATAAATGAACATAAAATCACCCGTGACCTATCCCTCTTGTGCTCATGGATCCTTTAACTTATGTTTGCAAGTGCTATGTCTAGGTGCACCCCCTCTCTGGCACAAGCATTGGAGACAGCCTGCTCACTCTGGTGTCTTTTTGGTCTTGATGACCTTGGCAGTCGTCCTCTGGCCAGTACAGCCTGTGTTGGCCCCACCTGGAGGGAGTGGCTAGTGCCACGTCTGGCATCTCCCCAGTCATCGCAGCCTCATCAGATACCACGGTCACTGGTGGAGGGGTGGAGGATTTGCTACTGTCATCCAGAGTGTCCTGAGAGGAGCCTGCAGAGATGACAGGCAGCTCATGTACCAACATGAGGTCGCTCTGGACCTCCTTGCACGCCATTGATGGACGGGCACCTAGTTGGGGTACTGGGTGCCTCATCCATCTCCCACACTGGCACTGACCACCTGAGGTCAGTACCTGTGTGAGGGCTTTCAGGTCCGTGCACAACCCCAGGAACCCCTGATTCTTTCCCTGGAGTCGCCACGGTCTCAATGGAGGAGACAGTGCACTGGCCCATGATGGTCCTCCATCACGGAGACCATGGCACGCAGACCCTCATGAATCTCCGCCAGATCCTCCTGCACATCCTGCTGGACATCCAGCATCTGCTGCCTAACAGACGACTCCAGAGGCTCATCATCAGCCTTCGACTCAGCATCGTCCTGGTCTCCAGCAGCCCTCCGACTGCCAGCGCCCTGGGCACTCACTGCCCCCGCCTGCACCTCAACCGATTGTGAAGTGCCCTCACCAACGTGCAGCGACATACTAGCCACTGCTCTAATGATCACCTTTGTGTTGGTATCTGCGCTGGTGCCTGCTTCAGACAGCGGGTGTGACGCAGGTGCAAATGACGCCTGGTGGTCCTCCAGTGTCAGGGGTGGCACTTCGGGGTCCACAGAGCGAACGCCTGCTGGCAAAGCTAAAAGGGAGAAGAAGGACATGTCATTAGTTAAGCTCACCACACTGTCACTGTACAAGCCAGGTACCCTGGTGAGTCAATGGGAATCTGCTTCATGGTGCCCTCATCTTCCAAAGATCAATGGGAACTCCAGGTTCGAGGCTCACATCAGTGAAAAGACTATACTGGAATTGTTGCACAAGTCAAAATTCTCATCTCTGTGCACTGCACTCTTACCTTTGTCTGGCACCTCCGCCTCTCCACACCTGGTTGCACGTGGGGCACGCTGACTCTTGAGCTCCGGGGCATTTTGCTCGTATCTCGAGAGGATTAAGAGGCTAGTGGGACTTCTGCCAGTCTGTGAGCTTTCAATATTATTGTGGGCTGTCTTCTCCTGAAACAACAGAGCAGCGATGATTAGTCTACTCTCTACCCGCATCGCCATTGCAGCTTGGCCAACCCCAGCTGAGGAACACCTCGCAGGGTAGTTCCAAGTCATGGCCCTTGAGCTGCAAGGCACTCAGTCCAAGCAGCCAGGGCTCACCCCCTTGGCCAGCTCCAGTGTCATTGACAGTTGGCACTCAGACTGTAGCACCCCTGAGGTCCACGGAGGGGGGGAAGGTCAGACCTTAACACATCTGCACGCTGACCTATGCCAACACGGTATTCACCCTTCCTAAGCACAGCAAGTCATTGAAGCACTTCCAGCACTGCACCCAGGAGCGCCGCACCATGTCACGGCTGCTGACCAGCACTGACCCTCCTCCCATGCCCTCTTGGTGAGGTGTGGTTGCCTCCTCCTCTCATCCCCAGGGACAAAGGTCCCCCTCCTGGCAGCCACCTCCTCCAGTAGGACGGTGAAGCACTCATCAGAGAAGCGGGGTGCTGAGTGCCCACCCAACCTGCCCTCCTGCCTGCCGTGTCCAGCTGCCCTCAGGCCCATCGTGCTGGCTCAGAAAACACCCTCTGTGACAGCCTTCTAGTGGCTGCCTGGGCTGCTTTTAAACTGGTGTCTGACCAGCTCCCGCCCCCGCTTGGCCCTTCCCAACCAGTGCGGAGCCACGTTTCACACATGAAATCGTGGCCGTGGCCCGATCGCGGGCAGCAAGCGGTTTCTCGGGCGCTCCTGGGCCCACCACCCGCGCCCGCCTGATGAGGGGAAAATCTTGTCCCTGGATTGACATAGGGAGAAAGGTCAGTTTACTCGATGTAAGTCATCACCACTGATATTACAAACTAAGCCACATAAGAGCAGGGGAATGGGATTAATTGGAGAATATTTTCAAAGAGCTGGCACAGTCATGCTGTGCTGAATGGCCTCCTTCTGTGCTTTTAGTGCATGAAGTAGGGAGGTTATGCTTCAGTTATACAGGGCATTGACGAGACCACATCTGGAGTACTGTGTATAGTATTGGTCTCCTTACTTAAGAAAGGAAATAAATGCATTAGAAGCAGCTCAGAAGATGCACTAGACTAATATCTGGATTGGGCAGGTTGTTTCATGAAGAGGGGTTGGACAGACTAGGCTTGTATCCGCTGGAATTTAGCGGATTAACAGGCAACGATTGAAACATACAAGATCCTGGGAAGTCTTGACAGGATCGATGTGGAAAGGATGTTTCCTCTAGTGTGAGAATCTGGAAGTAGGGGTCACTGTTTCAAAATAAGGGGTTTCCCAATTCGGACAGAGATGAGGAGAATTTTTTTTTTCTCTCAGAGGCTTGTGAGTCTTTGGACCTCTCTTCCTCTAAAGCCAATGGAAGCTGGGCCTTTGAGTATTTTTAAGGCACAGTTAAATAGATTCTTGATAAGCAAGGGGGTGAAAGGCTATCAAGGGTAGGCAGGAATGTGGAGTTAAGGTTACAATCAGATCAGCCATGATCTCGTTGAATGGGGGAGCAGGCTGGAAGGGCTGAGTGGCCAACTCCTGTTTCTAATTCATATATTTGTATGTTCGTATCATTCTATGATTCTATAATAGGTAATATCTGTGTACAAACCATGCCAGTTGTATGATGGTTGAGAATCATTTGTTAAAGGCAGCTGAAGAATATACTCGGGGAAATTGTTAGGGAAAGGTATTCAGCACAGGCGCAAATGTCGTCACAATTACCCAACTGGACTTATTGACATGAATTAAACAGGACGGTTTTGTTTTTCCTTTAATCTACTCACACTCAGCACCTGTAACTACACATATAAACTGTACAGTTGTCTGTAAGGTACCTCTCTGTAAGGTACATGCATGACATTCAGCTGTTTAGGACTGTTATAAAGCTGATCTTCAGACAACTTTTCTTAGTGGAAACATTTGGCTTTATTTATAAGACAGCAGTGACAACTACCTGTGTTCATCAAACTCCATCTCTGTAGAGGTTCCCCGCACTGCTAACACATTGGCTTACACAGATCGTGTGATCTTACAGCACAGGATTATTCTTAAAGCTACAATCAAACATTCACAAAACTATAATTACTATAAGGACCGACCGAGATGAGGAGAAATTTCTTTACTCATTTCCTGTGAATAAGAATACAAGAACACAAGAGCAATATGAGAAAGAGTAGATCATATGGCCCATCAAGCATGCTCCAACATTCAATATGATCATGGCTGATCTTAGGCTTCAACTCCATTATCTCGCCTGTTCCACATATCCCTTAATAACCTGAAAGACCAAACATCTGTCTATCCCAGCCCTAAATGTATTCAATGATGGAACATCCACAACCCTCTGGGGGCAGAGAATTCCAAAGATTCACAACCCTCTGAATGAAGTGAACTTCTCCACATCTTAATCCTAAATGATCAGCCCCTTAACCTGAGATTGTGCCCCCGTGTTTTAGATTCCTCGACCAGTGGAAACAACCTCTCAGCGCCTACCCTGTCAAACCCCTTCAGAATCTTACATGTTTCAATGAGAATTGCCTCTCATTCTTCTAAACCCCAGAGAATATAGGCCCAATTTACTCAGCCTCTCATCATAGGACAACCCCCTCATCCCAGGGACAAATTTAGTGAACGTTTGCTGTACTGCCTCCAATGGAATCCTTGACACTCTCTACCCCAGAGGAGTTGAGTGTTTTCAAGACAGGGGTTGATCAATTTTTCAGTACTAAGGGAATTAAGGGAGAGGGCATAGCACAGGAAAGTGGATCTGAGGTAGAAGATCATGATCTTGTTGCATGGCGGAGCAGGCTCGAAGGGCCAAATTGCCTAACCATGTGTCCATTTCTTACGATGTGGATAAAACGTTTAGATGCAGTAAATTGACAAGATTTGGGTGCAAATGAAGGTGGGAATGTGAGGATAAGTGCACAGAGCAGCAATATTGGCACAGGCATTCCTGGACATGACATGGTGCAGAACAAATAAATTCCATCTCTTCTTCCCTTTGCAGGAGAAGTTGGACTTCACTGGGAAAGAATGCCAACTGGGGAAGGGAGAGTAATACTCTGTGTATTGTCAAGTGGTGGCCTCTGTGCTCCTGACACATGACTTACCGTTCCTCTCCCTGCTGTTCAGAAAGTTGAAGGACTGATTTGAGAATAATCATTTTAACCAAATGAGCTCAACTATCCCATCATTTTGTTCCATTGTCATGCCCAGTACAGGCATGAAGACATTACACATTTTAAAAATATATTTTTTAAAAAATGAACATTAAAGCAATTAAAATGGCTGTGGCACACTGTATAACTTTTGGTCTTTGAACTGTAGACAGTAGAGACTGCAGCCAATACCTGATTTAATAAGGACCTGAGTGAAGGAATCTCACAGCCACTTGTAAAATTCTCACATCTCATTGTTAAAGGATGGATAAAAATCTACAGACAATGGGGTTTGCAGACAACTCATTTCATATTTCACGAAGAATACCGAAACTCAATGGGTGTTAGACAAATGTGAAATGGATCCCATTAACCTTTCATTGTTTTTTGATGGCCCCTCATCCAAACAGAAATATCTTGGCTGTCTAAAACTCTCAAAGTGTGAAAAGCCACAACACAGGATGTTTATCGGCCTAATAAACCATCTTATTTGGAAAAGGGTTTTTTTGACTTGTAAAAGGTCACATGGGTGAGACAGCCATGTTTGTTGCCTGCTATTAAAACAGCAAGAATCAGATCTGCATAGATAGAGAGACCATCATAAAGCTATGGAACCAGCTGTAAGTCACCTATGCAGCCAAGGCAATAAACAGCCATACCTTGAAAGTGGGAGAAGGACTTTCTCTCCAACCTGTTCGAACTTCAGGCTCACCTGAGAACTACAAGAAATCTCACAGCTAACTGAGAGTCCTTTGCTTTTCAAGACAGTCACTCCAACCAAAGCATCAACTCATTTAAGAAATTGCAGGTCTGCTATGAAAAAAACGAAAATAATCCCAAATTGTAATAATATTGTTTTTCTTCTTCATCTGTATCTAATTTTTGTATGTGTGAATCGAATGAGTTAGATGTTGTGTTCAAACCTCCAGGGCAAGTATGGGATAATAAATAACCCTTTTTTATTTTTAAACTCACAAAAAAGCTTGCTGCTGAAGTTAGTTAAATTGGGACAATCGCTCTGAGGGTAAAAATACATACACTGCACATCCAAAACACTTTCATCATGGACAACAAAAAAACACACAAATCCTGTCCATGACAAATGAGGTTGTGTGTGTTACAGACCACACAGGGAGTCCAAGTTGCTGTCACAATATACACTTTTACATCCACGTTGTAGTCTGGAGTTATGGATGGTGATTGTAGAGGCTCCAACTTTCTTTCTACCAAATGCCTGACCAGGAATCTCTCCCACTCTTAACCTCTGCTATTGGCATTTTTTGGAAGGATTTGCAGGTTGACAATCAACATTTTGGCCCACGTTGTGAATGCACCTTCCTTTACCATCAAGTCCTTAAGTGGGACTTGAACCTAGATCTCTGGCTCAGAGGCAGGGACACTACCCACAAGACCTCATTAAAATTAAGGAGCTGAAATCTCTCAGGGGGGCACTAATTGCCTTTGAGTTTAATTCTGGCAAGAGACTGGCACAGCCTCTTTCCAAGCAACCCCTCGCTGCACCCCCCTACTTTTCTCCGTAATCAAATATAAAGGGGAACTGGCTGTGCAGGATCTTCAGCATTTCTGGGAGTTTCTGATTTACCTTATAACAAGTGGAATCCTTCCTGCCCCTTACAGGTTATTTATATCAGCTGGAAGAGCCAAGGTGGGTGGAGTGACCCATTTTGCCAGATCTTCCACTCACTTGGCCCAGTCAGTTATCTATGTAGGATAGTGTGTCCAGCCAGGTAAGGCGTGCTCTGCACTTCATGGGTGGTTTTTGACCCCAAAATTGGGATCTAGACCAAGCAAACCGTTGACAGGCATTAGAGTTTCATGCTGGAAGGGGTAGCAGAGGCATTAATAAATTTTGCTACTGATTGTGCTTATTTCAGTGTTTTAACACATCCTGAATATTTCCTGATTCCATCAGCTTTCTTGCCACTTTCCTTATTTTGGATTGATATGTTCCCTGCTCTTCTGGCTCAGATTGTTTCCATGTTATGACTATGAAATTGTAAATAGTCAGCTTCTGAACATTTGCATATAGATAGCCCACCCAATCTTTCATCCATTTAGCTCCTAGAAATCATCCTTAGCACTGTTTATTGGGGTCATTCATGAAATGATACTTCAGTGGTTTATTCGCGTTTGTTGTTGAAACAATATTTCACCACATGCTGTGAGGTAATTCTCCCAGCAAATTTGGTTTCCTGTTAAATGATTGTATCATAATTTCCAGGGCAAGACAATTAAATTATTAGATGAGAAATTTGGATTGTGGGGGTGGGCAAGGGGCTTTGTTACCAGTTTGCAGTCCCCTCTACTTAAATTTCCTCCATGTGTACACCCAGCAATATGAGCAAGCTTAATAACAGGAAAATGTGTGACATGATACAGAACACAAAAGCAAGGAAGTTATGTTAAACCTTTATAAAACATCAGCTAAGCACGAACTGGAGTATTATGTCCTTTTCTGGGCATTGTGCTTTAGGGAGGATGTCAAGGCCATGGAGAGGGATGTGGAGGAGATTCACTTGAGCACTGCCAGGGATGAGGGACTTCATTCATGTGGAGAGACTAGAGGAGTTGGGGTCGTTTTCTTTAGAGCAGGGAAAGTTAATAGGAGGTTTGATAAAGGTGTTTGAAATCATGAAGCGTTTTGATGGACTAAATAAGGAGAAAATCTTTCAAGTGGAAGAACACTAACCAGAGGGTCCAGATTTAAGCTACTGGCAAAAGAACCAGACATGAGTCCAAAAGAAATGAGGAAAATAAAAGCATTTTTGCAGCAATAGAGGCAGATTCAATAGGTGATTTCAAAAAGGACATTGCTTGTACACTTGAAGGAAAAAAAATTGCAGAGTCATGGGGAAAGAGCAAGGAAGTGGGACTAATTCGATGCTCTTTCAAAAGCCAGCACAGGCAAAATCAGCTGAATGGCCTCCTTCTGTGCAGCATTATTTCCCGATTCTATGGCCAGGATTTTTGGCTTGGCGAGCAGGGGGTGGGGGGGTCCCACTTGCCGAGGCGTAAAATGACGCGGGGTGACGTTGGGCGTGCGTCCCGACATCACCGCGCGTCATTTAGATTTTCAGTTCAATTTGGCTTAACGCAGCCGACTCAGCTGGGCGCCCGCCAAACTGCCAAAGGCCTTTTTAAGGCTACTTAAAAACTAATTAAACTAATAAACTGAGCTGCCCACCCAACCTTAAGGTTTGGGGGGGGCGGGGCGGGTGGGGGGCAGGCAAAGAAGTCAGGCAGCCTTCGCATTTCTCACGGAACCTCATCCACGAGCTGGATGAGGTTTCATGAAGTGTTTAAAAATTCATTAAAATAAAATAAAAAATCATTGACATGTCCCAGCTCATGTGACATGTGCGAAAGAGCGCAGACCCCAACTCAGGGACCCCCCTCCCCCCACCGCCCGCACAGGGAGCGCTCAGCGCTTCCGGGCGCATACCACGCTGGGCGAGCCTTAATTGGCGGCGCGGACCCGATCAGGGGCGCCGATCAGGACCGTGCCCGTCCCCACACAACCCCCCCAATGGGGGAGAAAGTTCTCCCCTATGATTTTTTTAGCTGGGGCCTGGTTAGCTTAGTTGGCTAGATGGCTAGATGAGAATTGTGCGAACAGCATTGGGTTCAATCACCAGAGCAGCTGAGGTAGACTTGGGGTGTGCCTCCTCGCCCTGGCGCATATCAATGCTATTGTTCAGCCAATAATCACCATGGACCCACCAGCAGGCAGAGAACTCCAGGGGAAGATTTTTTAGTTCTCTCTTAAGCAATATGAACAAAGCTTGTTGTTTGTAAGGAATGCAAAATTCTGCAAGCTAATCCCTGTCTGGCCGCTGAGAACCATGGGTCAAGTGGGTAAGGAATCTCAAGCCTATTAAAGATTATCTTCTGAGTGTTAGTGAAATCCAAGGCTGTTTTTCAGCTTTACAGAAATTGAAATTTGAGGGGAAATGATCTACCATCTGTTTATTGGGTCGGAATGCATTTTTGGTGCAGCAGTGCAATCTATCATTTTAGTTTATTATAAGAGACTGAACATGATCAACTCTTGAGTGGGTTCAATCACCTAGCAGCAGCTATATCCCTTGGGAGAAACACAAGTTCACTATTATAATCAGGTGCCTACCAGTGAAATTCTGGACAATTGGGGGATTTGATAGCAGATGCCTTCCTCTCCTGACATTATACTGTCAAGCCAGTAACTGTTATTGGAGCTTGGAGATCAGAGGCTGCTATGGTAACATATGGTAAAATATAAATAAACTACAGGAATTATAACCATTCTTTGAAGGATCTTTCTTAAGTTTGTGAATCAAAGATTAAAGAGCCCCTTCAAGACATGAAAAGGTAATGTCAAAGGTAAAAGGATGAACTAAACCTATACGTAAGGTATTTACTGAATAATATTTGCATTAAGGCAGTTTTTTTTTTAAACAGAGGCAATTACATCTCTAAAGATCTCTCGAATCAAGCATGCAAACATGTCATTGGGTACTTGGCCACATTTCTGAATGGAGCTCTGTCTTTCAGTTTGTGTTCCATAAACATGATCACCAATCAGTCTCTCTTCTTCAGGAATGAAAAGATGCCTCCCTCCTCTTTGATAACGTGTCTTTAGTCAGGATGGGCCTCACCACATAACACATGGCTTTTTACTTCATCCTCTTTCTTCAGATAGGAAGTCATTCTGAGACTTCACCGGTACTACCACTACCACATTTGGTGTGCAGAGGTTAATGGTTTTGGGAATGTACAAAGGGAAAACAAGGAGGCGAATTCAATATCAAATGAGGTACAGAAAGATAAAATAAAGAGAGGGAAAAAATGATTTGATTAGGGCAAAGAGAAAAAAAGGCAGGAAAGAAAGTACATACAAATATTTAAACATTTTAGATTTAATATTTGTAAGAGCTCCTAAAATAATTCACAACTTGAAGGAATGAGCCTATCCAATTATAATTTTCATTGCTGGGCAAGAGAGGTTGATAGGCTGTCATTAGGAACCATCATGTCACTTAAAGGGCACTTACACTGATAAAGACTAGGCTTAACTTTCTGCAAGGGATTTAATGGACAATTAGCGTGCAAATTGAGTAACCTTGTGAAAGCAGTGGGTAAGTTAGGGGTGAGATGTCTCTTTGAGAGGATCCAGCAATTTGCAGTGATTCCTCACCACAAATTCCTGCATGATTTTTACATTAATAATATGATTTATTTCAGCAAAATCAGCTCCAATATAATTAATAAAATGTTCACTTATGTCAGCTGAATAGTTATCAGAGACAAACTCCAACTCTGCATAACTAATTAACTGTCTGCTGCATCAGGACTTGTATTAATGAGAGTGGTAAGTTTGAATTCCTTTTCTGAATCGGAATGATACCGTCAGCGAAATTGCTTTCACACGGACTTGACTATATTTGAAAATAATAATGGACTTATATACGGTTCTGGTGTTGAAGGTCAGTTTAACTAATGAACAGCATTTTGTTGAGCCATTTTCATCCCAGAGGGTCTATTAAGACGCAGGATTAGAAATAGGAAGAGGAAGGTAATAGAGATAGTCATTAAAATAGGTTTGGTTTAGAAATGAAAAGATACCAGCAACCTTGAAACTTAAAATAAAGCTCATAAGACGACAGGACATCATTCTTACTACAGTAGTCAGACAAAAAGGGTGACATTGTTCTTTTTTAACTGTAGATATTTGTGTGGCTATTGGCTAAGTTCTAATTTGCAGTTTTCTAAAAGCTAAAGATTAAATCTTAGAGCTAAACAAAAGTTATCGAAAAAATCTCTACATTTTCCACTCAGAACACAACGTACTACCGCCATATGCAATAGTAAATTCTCAAATTCCTGCAGCTTTCTTCTTGGAATAAAATGCTGTGATAAAGCTAAATTTAAAATTAGAGTTGGTGTTTGAAGACCACAGAATGCATCCTGTTAGGGGTAGGATGCTGTTTAAATGACTTCACCCACTGAACAGGGCTTAGCCAGTCAGAAACCTACCATTGTATTGCTTTCCCAACTTTACCAAAGATTGGAGAAATAAACGCTCCGAAGCTACACACCTCTCCACACTGGGCAAGGAGGATTGGAGAATATGCATAAGTCACTTGGACATACAATCTCTGTAATAAACTTAGAATGCAGGGCTAGTTTCCTGTAAGAAACAGTGAACTTTATTTACTGACTTCTGACAAGGCGACATGCTTGTTCCAAAACCAAGGCTAAAAAACTCCACCCCGAAGATTCCCTGTGCTTAGGGCTGATTCAACTATACAGTCACATGATCCTCATAACAGTAAGAAAAGGTTTAACTTACAGTTACTACATTCCTCCCCTTTTAATTTTGTTTTACCCTCTTGTTTACAAAAATATCTTAACCCATATTAGGTACAACTATATACAGTTCATGCGATTATAAATTTAATCTTTGAGGAGGTTTTTGGATTTGGGTAGAGCAACGCAACTCTACAGCTGGAGGTTCTTCCATTGGATTGACTTGAACAGGAACTGCAACATCAGGGACATCCTTAGACAATGGTAGTTCAGAATTATTTACTTCAACAGAGACATCAGGTATGTCTATTCTTTGTCGATCTGGTACCTCAGGGGTTGAAGTTTCGACTTCAGTTTCAGGTGGATTAACTGGTTGTTGGAGGGTTTCTCCATTTCTGAGATGATTCACGTGTTTCCCAACAATCCTGTTTTCCACTTCTATCTGATAAGATAAAGGTCCTGTTTCAGAGACGATTGTACCAGGGACCCACCTCAGTCCAGTTGTAAAATTTCATACAAAAGCTGTCTCTCCTGTACTAAATTCTCGACCATTACTGTGAACATCTTTATTCACTTTCTGACTACTCTGGTTTTTCTCTATCTTCCCCTCTAAATCAGGGAACACTACAATCAATCTTGTATGAAGTTGGTGCTTCATTAGCAATTCAGAAGGTGTTGAACCAATGGTCGCATGAGGAGTTGTGCGATAGCTGAACAGAAATCTTGAAATTCATGTTTCTAATGTTCCCTCTGACAGTTTCTTAATTCCTGTTTTAAAGGTTTGTACACCTCTTTCTGCTAATCCATTGCCGAATGTCCATTAGGGTAGGAAATCTGCCATCCTTATCCGGTCAGGTCTACACATGACTCCAGACCCACATCAATGTGGTTGGCTCTTAAATGCCCTCTGAACAAGGACAGTTGGGGATGGGCAATAAATGCTGTCCTAGCCAGCGACGCCCACATCCCATGAATGAATAAAAAAATATATAAGTTTTAAAAATCTGAAATTAAAAGTCTAATGATGACCATGAAACCATTGTCAATTGTTGTAAAAACTCAATGTGGTTCACTAATGTCCTTTAGGGAAGGAAATCTGCCATCCTACCTGGTCTGGCCTACATGTGACTCCAGACCCACAGCAATGTGGTTGACTCTTAAATAACCACTGAACAAGGGTAATTCAGGATGGGCAATAAATGCTTGCCTGGCCAGCGTTGCCCATGTTCCATGAACGAATTTAAAAATATATAACTTTGTGTGTGCATCTTCATTTTCGAAATACCAGGACGCGCACTGTGAAGTTCTTCCAGTAATGGTTCTCTTCCTTGCACAGAGATAACGACTTTTGCTCTCCATGACAAGATACCACCTTGACAACTCAGTTCAGATTTACGGGCAAAGAATGGCCTTAATTCTTCAGGGACTTGGGCATTTGGCCATTCTTGCAATACCTGTTCAAGGACTCTTGCTAAAATTGGATTCTGATTTGTCCATTTCTTCAGCTGTCTCGCACAGACTGGTGAGGAATCCAGGAAATTCAACACAAGTACTACCTCTTGGGGTACTGGGACATGTGTAATACTATCTGGCAAAGGGAGATGACTAAGGGAGTCTGCATTTGCTATATGCACACCCGGATGGTGCATAGAAGTGTACTCGTATGCCGACAAAATTAAAGCCCATCTTTGAATTCTAGCAGAGGCTGTCGGTGGGATTGCCTTATCTTCACTAAACAAACCTAACAGTGGTTTGTGGTCTGGCGTTATGGTGAAGTGTCGACCGTGCAAATATTGATGGAACTTCTTTACTCCAAATACGATAGAGAAGCCCTCTTTTTCAATTTGCGAGTAACCTTTCTCAGCAGCAGAAAGCGTCCTGGGTACATATCCTATCGGTCTTTCAGATCCACCCTCCACCTTGTGTGACAATACTGTTCCAAATCTGTCGGGAGATGCATCACAAGTATTGAGTGTCAATTCCTTAGATGGGTCATAGTGCATTAGCAGACATGACAAGTGTAAAAGCTTCCCGACTTTTATGAAGGTTTCCTCTTGCTGTGCCTTCCAGGACTATCTGTGGTTCTTCTTCAATAATAAGGGTAAAGGGGCTAACACTGTAGATACATTAGGAAAGAATCGACCGTAATAGTTTACCAGGCCCAAAAAAGACTTGGGGCAGGATTTTGCCCTTGGCGGGGGTGCTCGGCGGGAGCGGGCGGGGGCAGTCAGGAAGCCGACTGCCACCAGCAATCGGCTCCGCGCCATGATTTTATGTGGGAGGGCCAATTAAGGCCCGCCCTGCATGGATCGTGGGTGGCAGCACTAAGCACTGCCTGTATGGACAGGGGGAGGAGGGCGAGCGGGTCTAGCGCACAGTTCGCACATGTGCGAGAATGAGAGCTTCAATCTCCCTGAGGCACAGAGCTACCTCAGAGAGATTGAAGCTCTGTTTAAAAAATATTAATAAAAAATGCCCCCTCATGTCACATGAGGTGGGACATGTTTTAATTCCAAAATAAAGTTTTTATTTAATGTTTATTTGCTTTAGGAAACCTCATCCCGCTCGTGGATGAGGTTTCCTAAAAAATGTAAAGGCCGCTTGGCCTTTTCACCTGCCCGTCAACCGTAAGGCTGGACAGGCAGCATCGATTTTAATTTAATTAGCTTGTTAATGGCCATATCCGCACGCCAAGTGTAAATTCTGGCCCTTGAGCTCCGTGACGTTGTTAGGAGAAGGTGTTTCCTTGATGGCCCGGGCTTTCTCCTCCAATGGACGCAACCCTTGGCCATCCATTTGATGACCCAGGTACATAACTTCCCTTGCTTGGAAAGTGCACTTGTCATTTTTTAAACGAATGCCAGCCTCCAAAAATCTCTTCAGAACCTCTTCCAGGTTGGCAACATGTTCTGCTCCCATGGATCCTGTGACATCATCCAGGTACACTATAACTCAGAGAAGTCCTTGTAGGAAGCTTTCCATGATTCTTTGGAAAATCACACAGGCCGTGGGCACACCGATGGGTAGGCGTGTATATTGGTACAGGCCCTTGTGCGTGTTTATGGTTATGTATCTTCTTGATGTGTTGTTCAGCTCCAGCTGTTGATATGCATGACTCAAGTCCAGTTTAGTGTAGGATCTTTCTCCTGCAAATTTAGCATACAGATCTTCAATCCTTGGCAGTGGATATCTGCCTAATTTAGCAACCTTGTTCACAGTTAGTTTATAATCTCCGCAGATGCGAATGGTTTGGTCCAGTTTTCGCACAGGGACTATAGGTGCTGCCCATTCTGAAAATTGGACTGGCTGGGTTATTCCTAACTTCTCCAAACATCATAATGAGAGCATAAGGCACAGGTCTTGCCTTAAAATACCAGGGTGTTGCGTCAGGGTCCACGTATATTTTAGCTTGTAGACCCTTGGTTTTCCCCATCTCATCTCGGAATATTCTGCCAAACTTTTTCAGCAACTCTGGAATTCCTCCTGTCCTGGCCTGAAAAATTTCTGACCAGTTTAGTTTGATTTCTTTCAACCGATCACAGCCCAGAAGGCTAGGTCCTTCTCCTGTTCCGAGAATTATTGGCAGCTGAGCTGTCTGTTGCCTGTATGATACAGGTACAGAGGTGATGCCTTTCTCCTGTAGTGCCTCTCCTGTATATCTTTTCAGCTGAGCAGCAGTTTTCTCCAAACTCAATGGCTGGGTACCTGCTCTGAGATACTTAAAGATGTGTTCTCCCACCACTGTGGTTGATGCTCTGGTATCCACCTCCATGAGCAGAGGCTTCCTTGAAGTGTAACAGTGATTGGTTCAGTTTTCCTGGCCTTCATATTGTGTAGGGAGTAAACTTGCACAATACAGATGAGCTTCTGGCTAATCTATATTGTGCACTTCATTTAACTTGACCTGATGTCTGAATAGCTGCCTTGATCTAGCCCTGCACTGTTTAACAACATGTCCTTTTTTGTGATAGTAGTGGCATTCTGCCTCTTTAAATCTGCAGACTTTGGATACATGATTTCCCCCTCAATGGTAATACTTAAACTTCTGGGGCTAAACTTTCCCCCCATTGGGGGGGAGGTTGATGGGCGGGCTCGCTTGCGATCTGTGCCCCTGATCGGGGGCGCGGCGCCATTTTACGTGTGCAGGCTGATTAAGGCCTGCCCAGCGTGACATCTGCACAGAAGTGCAATGCGCTCCCTGTGTGGGTGAGGGGGGAAATCCCAAAATTGGGAGTGTGCTCTTTCATGCATGCGCACGAACGAGCGACTCATCTCCCTGAGGCTAGGTGCTGTCTCAGGGAGATCGGCTCTAAATGTTAAAAACCTAAAAATAGAAAACGAACATTTCCCTAACATGTCCCATCACATGACAAAGTCACATGAGTTGGGACATGTCCATAATTTTTACAAAAACTTTATTAAAATGTTTTAAAACCTACATGAAACCTGATCCCGCCGCTGGATGAGGTTTTATGCTTTTTCTAGTTCGTGCCAGGGCTCCCGGCCTGCCCGACAACCTTAATGTTGAACGGGCAGGTCTTTTAACTACTTAATTGACCCTGTCAATGACCTCAATTGGCCATTGACAGGTCGGCAGACGGGCAGCTGATTTTGCTGCGCCCCCCCCTTCCTGAAAATTTAAATGGGGCGCGGTGACCTTGGGAGTTCCGCCCGACATCATCCAGCATCATTTTACGCGTCAGGGAGTGGGCCCCACCCCCGCTCACCGACTTGTAAAATCCTGCCCCCGGATTACTGGGGGCTGAGTCCAGTATTTCTTTTTATTTTTCTAGCGGTAGGGACTGTGTCCCGCTTCATGGTAGCCACCCTGGTAATCGCATCATGCCCAGCAGCAGGTTCCCGCCCTACCTGCAGAACGGCGCCATGGTGCGCACTCTGCAAAACCTGCCAGTCCCTCTCAGCGCTCTCCATTGCTCGCACTATCTCCACGGTGTGCTTCACGTTTATCTCAACTTCTGCAAGGCAAACAGCACTGAATGGCGTTGTCATTTATGCCACAAACCAAACGATCTCGCAACATGTCGTTTAAAGTATCACTTTAAAGTTTAAAGTCGCAGTGCTCCGTTAACTGTTTTAACTTCATGATGTACGTTGCGATCGATTCACCGGGGGCCCTTACTCGAGAGTTAAGCTTGTAGCTTTGCACGATCACTGAGGGTTCAGGCTGAAAATGTCCTTTCACGAGGTCTACTAACTCGATGAAGTATCTGGAATTTGGCGAGTTTGGAACCGTCAAGCTATGGATTAGGTTATAGGTTTTGCTCCCGTAGACACTTAGGAGAACTGCCTTCTGTTTCTCCTCCATCGTTACTTCATTAGCTACAAAGTAGAAACATAGTCACTCTATGTACTGACTCCAGCCCTGGACGGATGAGTTGTACGGGTCAATTCTGCCAAAGAGGGGCGTTGCCGGTGAGTATAATTCTTTTCTTTCTTCCCATAAAAAAAATCAAAATACTCACAATCACGAGGCGAGGGGCTGTGTCGGTGTTATTCAGCCTCATCGTCAATTGTAATAAACTTGGAATGCAGGGCTGGTTTCTTGTAAGAAACTGTTTACTTTATTTACAGACGCCTGATGAGGTGACATGCATGTTCCAAATCCAAAGTTAAAAAACTCCGACCCTAAGATTCCCCGCTTTTAGGGCTGATTCACCTGTACGGTCACATGATCCCCATAACAGTAAGAAAAGTTTAACTTACAATTACTACAATCTCCCTCCTAACTGAAAAGATTTTTTAAAAATTTTGTACAGAAAAACAGGCACTTACTCACCTTCAACTAATTTACCAATTATGAAATAAGACTTTTTTTTTTCTCTCTCTCAGGAGTAAGGGATTCGTTAAAAATAAATGGCTGCATTCTGACCAAAATTCCTGATGCCTCTGCGTCTGGAAAGGACCAAAGAAACTTACACAGGAATATAGGAAATAGGAGCAGGAGTAGGCCATTCAGCCCTTTGAGCCTGCTCCGCCATTCAATATGACCATGGCTGATGGTGACGCTCGCAGCTCTTGTTTGGGAGCTGAGTTATTCCTTATGCCCATCTTGGTGCCGCATGGGGGTGGAAGATTTACCTTAATACAAGATTCATTCAGAAGACTAGAGATCCAGCTTTAGGAAGTGGGAAGCTTAAAGGGTGGAAATCCCAGAGTGGAACGTTGCTTGGGCCAGCTATCCAATGGATGGTGTACTACCAGCCACAGCTACCGCACCTTCAGATCAGACCCCCAATTATCCCTGAATGGCCAGATCCCATCTGCACTCTAACCTGCCCCAGAGAGAGCGCTCACAGGTGGGATGTTGGTACCGTGGCGAATTGCAGAATGATACTTTCTGATGCCCAAACGCCATTGGATGAGATGCTGCCGCTTTGGAAGTGCAAATGAAATGGTAGCTGGCAGCCCACACGGTTGGGTAAAAACAAGGGGACGGGGACTTGCCTTGAAGTGTAAATAATCACCCTGCGATATTGCCGATGGCTCACAATCTTTCAGTTAGTTTATGTCACTTGTTTTGAATTCTGTATTGAGAAACCTTTCATGAATGTTGCAATTTGTTAAGGTTTTTATATCAATGCAATCCCAATCGGTTGCTAATGCGAAATTGAACAATCTGCCAACCTCGCATTGAAGTTTTTTTTTGCCCTGAGCTACAAATAAATGAAATTGATTAATTAATTACATAAAGGAAATGGTATGGAACTTTGAGATTCAAGTCAGTGAATCAAACTGTTATTCTATGTGAAAGGAAGAAGTTTAAAGATTCCACATTACTGGCGGGGGATGGGTCAAGCGGGTGGGGGTGGGGGTGGGGGAGGTGTGGGGCAGGCAGCAGCACAGCCATGGCTTCACGTTACTGGTTAAGAGCTTCACCTCCTGAGATGGCAGACCAAAAATTGAAGACTTTTTTTGCACCTGGTTTTCAGACCATCAATTTAAATGGTTAGTACGCATTGCATGCATCTCATTTTGGAAATGTACTCCTGCTGATAGAGTCACTTATAGAAGGAGTCCATACCGCTAGTCTGCTGAGGAATCCAGTCAGACCACTCCACTGTTTGATCATCACTGCAGGCTTATTTCCTTCAAGTACCCATCCAATTTCCCTTTGAAATAATTGATTTTTTGTCTGCTTTCACCACCCCCGTGAACAGCGACTTCCTGGTCTTTACCACTCGATGCATTTAAAAAGTCCCTCCTCATGTCACCCTTACATCTCTCGCCCAAAACCGTAAATCTATGTCCCCTGGTCCTTCTACTATCAGCTATTGGGAATAGTTTTTCTTTATCTAACTTATCCACACCTGTCAGGATCCTGTCATGATTTTAATGACCATAATCACAATAATTCTACGCTTCTACCAAATCTCCCCTCAATCTCCTTTACTCCAAGGAGAACAACCCCAGCTTTTCCAAACTAACCCTGTAACTAAAATCCCTCATCCCTGGAACCGTTCTGGTAGATCTCCTCTGCACCCTCTCAAGGACCCTTACATCCTTCCTAAAGTGTGGTTACTAGAATTGAACACAATACTCTAGTTGGGGCTTAATCAGAGCTTTATGAATGTTCAGTATAACTTCCCTGCTTTTTCACTCAATACCTCAATTTACGAAGCCCAAGGCCCCATCTGCTTTGCTAACCACTCTCCAAAGGTGTCCTGCCACCTTCCAAGATGTGTGCATGAGCACCTCCAGGGACCTCTGTTCCTGCTCACTCTTTAGGATTGTGCTATTGGCCATGAATTTCAGCTCAGCATGCAGGCGCACGCCCAACACACATGAGCATGAAATAGTGCGTGATGACGTCAGGTAAGCATCCCAACGCCATTGTGCACTCGCGCGATATTTCAGTCAGCGGGCGCACATGGGTGTCGGCAGAACGCCCACTGACAATTAAGAGGGCTGTTAAACCCATTAATTAATTCATTCATTTGAATTTTCACTGCCAATCCAACCTTACAGTTGGCGGGCGGGCGAATAGGCCAAGCAGCCTATGCATTTTTTGCGAAACCTCATCCACGGGCGGGATGGGGTTTTGACCAGTGATTAAAAAAATAAATAAAAAACTTATAAAACTAATTTTTAACGTGACCCTGCTCATGTGACAGAGTCGCGTGAGGGGACATGTTTTCCTTATTTTTCAACTCTTTATTTGTAACGTTAAAAATCTTCAGCTCCCTGAGGCTGCTCTGTGCCTCACTGGAGCTCTCACTGAGTGCACCCCCCGTGCATACGCACGCTTCAGTGGTTGCACTCCTCCCATCCCCACCCCGGCAGCGCTGAGGCCAGTCAGCGTGAAACCGCGGTCAGTGCCTGATCGCGGAAGGCAGTTGGTTTCACGGCCACTCCCGGGCCCAACTGCCACCCCTACCCAACGAGGTAAAAATCCTGCCCATTAAATTCATATTGCATCTCCACGTCCCTTCTGCCAAAATGCACCACCTTACATTTCTCAAATGCAAATTCCATCTGCCACTTGCCTGCCCATTCTACTAGCCTATCCATGTCATATTGGGGGATTTCATTATCATCCTCACTGCTTGCTGCACCTCCAAGTTTGGTATCATTGGTAATTTTTGAAATTCTACCCTGTATTTCAAAATAATTTATATGTAACAAAAAATAGCATTGGTGAGGGCACTTACCCTTGAGGAACACCACTGTCTATCATTCTGGTGGGTAAGACTGTCCACCAGAAGCATCAGGTTAGATAAATAACTCCTTATTTCACAACAGTAGAAGATTCTCCGAATTATACTTGCACAAGAAGTGCTAATGCATGCATTGAGAGGGAGGTACCCTGTTTAGCACTGAAGAGTACTCTCTGAACCCATCTAAAACCTGGTAGGAAATAGCTAATAGAGTGATTTCACTCTATGAAAGTGAAATGGCAGCAGGTATAATGTAAAGACCAATGCCTCCACCTTCCCCTCCAGGGCACATACCATCCTGACTTGAAACTAAATTGGCCATCCCTTCATCATCGTTGGGTCACAACCCTGGCATATCCTACCGAACACACAACATTGGAGCAAGTTCACCACACAGACTGCAGTGGTTCAGGAAGAAGGTTCACCATGACCTTCTGAGGGGCATGCGGGGATGGACAATAAATGGCAAACTTTCCAGTTATGCCCTCACCCTGAGAATGAATTCACTTAATTAAATCCCAGAGAACGCACTGCAAATGTGGCAGAAAATGATAGACCTCAGAAAAGTGCCAGCTACTGTTTTCCAAGCAGATTCTGTCAATTATCTAATTTTCCCATGTACATGTACCAGGAAACGTGACCTCACAACCACTTGCTCTTTTACTGCTTTCTTAGCTAACAAGGAAAGCCTTAGTCCCTCTGACTGCTTAGCATTCACAGCTGTACAGTAGCACATGTCACATATGCAGGATGCAACTTAAACATGGAACTGTTGTCAAATGGAGATTTTAATGCACTTTCGGATGGCAGTCGCTGTCTGTTGTATGTTCAAACTGCTGATATGGAGGAACTGCAGGGTGGATACGCAGATGAGCTCTTGCAGTTTGTGAGATGCAGTATAAATGAATAATTGTCATAATACTGTTGCTGTTCTATGGGAGTAGAGATGTCAACCTTTGCCAAGTCCAACAAGGCACCAGTCACTCAGTTAGTCCAAAACAAAAGCAAAATAGTGCGGATACTGGAAATCTGAAATAAAAACAGAAAATGCTGGAAATACTCAGCAGGACCACAGCACCTGTAGAGAGAGAAACGGAGTTAACGCTTCAGGTCAATGATCTTCCTTCAGAACTTAATTAATCTATCCACATGCAGCAAATTAGCTAATATTAGTGATGATCATTATGGTAACTTATATGGAAGATAGGAATGACAGGGAAATGATAAGCACCTAAGATGGAGTTAAGCTGCGGGTTTCCTTACCGGAGGCAGCACACTGTGTTGACCAGGAGTCTGTGGAGGTAGTATGCTTGGACATTTTTCACTATGGCAAGCTCACAGATATAGTTAGTGGTTTTTTGTAAGTATGTGCATAGATCTACATCTCTGGAGCCTTTATATATCTTTGGATAGCTTTGGTTGATTCTCTTTAGAGTAAGGAGAAGCTTTAGAAGCAAATTTCAGTTTTACAAAAAGATAAATAGTTTTATTAACAGTCTGGACAACGTTTCGAGCTCCTGTTCCTTCGTGTGATAATGCGGTTGTTGGTTAAACCTAACATGTGGTTGCACAGCCCTATATGAGAACGGAGTGTTGCAACTTAACTTTGTATAAAGTATAAAACCCATTGTAGTGAATTGACAGCCCATTTTGCATCACTCCACATTTTTATTTCCAGTTGAACTTCCAAACACATATCCACTGTGTCATGAAGACCATAATCAGCTCCATAATATCACCCAACTACACTCATTCTTCAGCTCATCAGCTGCTAAAGCCCTCATTCATGCCTTGGTTACCTCTGGACTTGACTATTCCAACAGACTTCTGGCCGGCCTCCCACATTCTACCCGCATAAATGGGAGGTCATCTAAAACTCTTGTATCCTAACTCTGACCAAGTCCCATTCATCAATCACCCCTGTGCTTGCCGATTGACATTAACTTCAGAATAAGCAACAACTTGATTTTATAGTTCTCATCCTTGTTTTCAAATTCCTCGATGACCTCACCACTCCCTATCTTTATAATCGCCTCCAGGTCTACAAACTTACACTCCTCTAATGCTGACCTCTTGAACATCCTTGATTTTAATTGCTCCAACATTGGTGGCTGCATCTTTGGCTGCCTGGACTCTAAGCTCTGGAATTCCCTCCATAAACCTCTCTGCTTTCTTAAGGTGCCACTTAAAACCTACCTCTTTGACCAATTAAGTCTTTGGCCATCTGCCCTTATATACACTTATGTAGCTCAGTGTGAATGTCTGTTTAATAATGGTCCTCTGGGGTGTCTTGGAACATTTAACTATTTTGTGGAGTACCTAAAAGACACTCAACACAAAGTTGACTGTAGGTAGATCCAAGCAGCAGTTTCTGTTCAGTACAAGTGTGCACACGTGGGAAATGCTCTTTCAGAATGCTTTAAAAGACAATTCAAAGTTACACGGTTTCTGTTGGTTATACATGTCATCTTTGGGATAACTCATCATTAACTCACAATGTTCTTATCTTGTAAATCTAATTTATTACATCTTTAATTAAAAATGAGTTTACATGTTCATCACCTTCACAGTTATGGAGGAATTTGTAAAACAATCAATAACCGTTAACACAAATTATGTTTCAAAACATGAACTTTGATTATTGATCCTGATATTTTGCTGCTGTGCAGAGTAAGCTGCATGTATTGCCCCTGAGATCAAGCTATCAGTTTATTACAGTATAGCTTACAGACCGTTCATCAATTTAAAGGCCGCATTCCTTAGCTTATCATGGACTGACCCATAGGCTAGTCATCAGCATCAGGGCCTGGCCAAAGGGTCATATCCATTCTAGTTTTTTTTCACTGCAAACACTTTTAAAACTTATATCCACATGTAGGCTAAGCCTAGGTATGCATGATGCATCCTGATATGCCTCTTCACTATTAAAGATT
This sequence comes from Cetorhinus maximus, assembly GCF_964194155.1. Classification (NCBI taxonomy): domain Eukaryota; kingdom Metazoa; phylum Chordata; class Chondrichthyes; order Lamniformes; family Cetorhinidae; genus Cetorhinus; species Cetorhinus maximus. Next base: position 205,921,286 of record NC_135881.1, read on the forward strand.
CTAGATGTGAAAAGAGTTGTTGTCTTGCCATCACTAGCGCACAGGCTCAATGTCAGCCCTGGAAAGTCAAGGGCTGCATATTGGCCTTCAGTATCAATGAATAAGCATGTTTAGCCATGTTCATTGGATAAATTATGGCCATATTCTCAAAGACTTTCTATAAGGTGAATTGGCCACTGGAGCATGACCTCCTGAGCATCCATTCCTCTGACACAGGGAAATGTGTAAGTGAGATATGAAGATGGTAGACACTGACACTGGCATCTGGGAGACAGTCACTGATGGCCATGACCTCTGGAGGCTGACTGTTTGGAAGGGCATTGGAAGAGGTGAGCAGAAATGAAAAGCTCAGCTGACTAGGAAAAAGACCCAGAGAAAACAGAGGCCAGAGAACCATGCACCTTCTTAGCCCACTGTCTTCCTCTGCAGCAAATGCAGCAGAGGCTGCTATGCCAGAGTGGGGCACCAGAGGGATACAAAGAGATGCTAAACACAAAGTTTACCATCACAGCACAAAGCATTGTCCTATGAGACAGATGGCTGCCACCACCTAATATCCCTTGATTCTCTTTATTTTTTCGTCAATGAGCTCTTAATATGGAGGAACACTCAGAGGTATGATCAACTTCCTGGCACCCTGAGCATAATTTCCTCATAAGAGACAGGTCAAACCCCTATAAACCTCTCTGACCCGGAATTCAATTTTCAGGCTTTATCAGTGTAACACCCTCCTCTCCCCCCCGGGCACAGAAAAGCCCACTCACCCCACGCCCTCTGCCATTACCACCACCAGCTGGTAGGACCACACCAGAAATGTCCAATAGCCACCATGGATATCGCAGAGCCCAGTGTCCAGGCTGACCTCCAAAAACTCATCTGTGAGGAAGTCGGGGAGACAGCATGACACCCTTGCTACAGTTGTAATAAGCCTCACAGTAAAACACTTGCAAAGACAACAACAAGAAAATATTTCCAGAGATAAATTGTCTCGTTGCAATAAATGTGAATCTCACCTCATTCAAGCAAATGTTTTGAGTTTCAACGCATCAACACTCTGCATTGAAATTTACACCCCATCAGCAAAAGTCACCTGTTCCATTCCAGCAACTGCTGTAACCAATGTAAAGAGGGACAAGATAGTTGGAAATTTTCCAAAAAAGATCAAACCCATCATCCCACCCCTCACTTGTATGTATTTTGCTGGTTTTCCATCAAGCCTTGACAGTGCTCTCCTACAGCGGAGGAAGCTGGTGAATCAATACTTTGATGGACACTTAGCAGAGGATGATTTCATCCAATCTCCCAAATCATCCATGGATCTCTCAACCCTTGATTTACTCCCTTCTTTCCTTATTAGAATACATTTGATATATACCTTTTCCTCCCCTGTTTTGTTTTATCCAAACAGAGTTGTGGGCATCACTAACAAAGCCAACATTAATTGCCCCGCTCTAATTGCCTTTGAGAAAGTGGTGGTGAATACAACTGAATGACTTGCTAGGCCCTTTCTGAGGGCAGTTTAAGGCCAACCTGGGTAAGGATGGCAAGTTTCCTTCATAAAGGGCATTAGTAAACCAGGAGAGTTTTTACAACAATCCGCCATTACTGCTATTAGCTTTTTTATTTCACGTTTATTTATTTAATTAATTGAATTGAAATTCCCCAGTTGCAGTGTGGAATCTGAACTTGTGTCTCTGGATCATTAGTCCCTGCCAACTGATTACTAGTCCAGTAACATAATCACTATATGATCAGGCTCCATAGATGGTTCCTGTTGTGAATCTAAACTAATTGGTCAACTTACCTTCAGTTTAATCTGGGCAAGGTGCTTTTCCCTTTATTTTAACCTCCAGAAGGTTATATCAACTAGTTACAGCACATTTTGCAGACTATCAGTGTGGAATAGAAAGAACCACGAGCCATCGTTCAACATTCCCTTTTGGACATCTTAGAAGACTAGAATACAATTAGAAATTTCAGACCATCAAGGAATTTCTACAGAGGTCAGATGCCTCCTTTCACATTTTACTTTCACATCCAACAAGATATTCTACAATCTGATCTATTATGTAGTAGATAGAAATCCAGTTGGCAGACCTTCATGTGTACTCTGCCAGCCTTACTGCTAGATATCAGTTCCTGCATTTTTGTGTTTATGCATGTGTGTGAGGGGCTGACAGGGGCTGGGGGTGAGTGTGTGTATTGGTGTGTACATATGTTTGTAGGTGTGAGTGTGTTTGTCTATGGGTATATGGTGTATATGGATGCACTTGTGCATGTTCATGGTGGGGGTGTGTCTGTGTGTTTGTATTTGTATGTTAAAAAGAGAAGTGAGGATTTAACAGCTGTGCAAGTTGTAACCTCAGCAAGTGCAGTTTTGATTTGTGCTCTATAAATTTCAAAAAGTGCATTAATCTTAGGAAAGGTTATAAAATCCGGGGGTCTTTTTTTAATTCTAATATTTGAATGTAAAAAACAACGAATAAAAACACCAGTTGATTTTGAAGCTAACTAATTACCTCACATTTGTTTTGTTGGCTTAATTGTTTAATGATAATTGTTTATGGTTGTGAAATATATATTCTACATATAAAACAGAGGGAGACACACATCCATAGGTAGGAGAGAAAGAGAGAGCTGAAGAAGTAAAGGTATTTAAGAAATAACTATATGAAATGACATGGTTGATCAACAAATATTATACTATATATAGATATATATATATACAAAATATATACATAGATACATACATATGCATATGTATATATATATATATACACATATCTACAAGCAGAACTAGAAGCAGACCAATCTAGCCAAGCATTTGGATAGATAAATACTATGTTGGTTTATGCCTGGGGAGGGTTTTCTTTCTATTACAACATTCTGGTTGACCTTCAATTCTAATTTGAATGATCTTTCTTGCCGGGGTCAATCTGAACAATCTGAGCATTCATCCCCTGTGCCTGAAAGTATGCTGCACTGTCTGAAGCTGAAAATTTAGAACATTATTTATGTACTCAACTTAATAATGCATCCCAAGTGCAATAGTGCACTTCTCACAGTCTGCAAATTATTCCTATTGCTTTATTCATCCCTTGGGCTAAAATCCATAAAATGAATGAATGTTTTCATATACATAACTGAGCAAGTGTCCTCTACACATGGCAATGTATTGTATGGTATCAGTGGATAATACCGCTTGCACTGCCACTGATGAAATCAGAATTGTTCAAACCAGACAACAGTAAAAATATTTCAAAGGACCTGCATTCCTATTGTCTCTTTTGCAACCCCAAGAAGTCCCAAAGTAGTTGTTTGGTAGTCAAAGCTTTTTGTCTTACACCCATCAGGACAATTCGCAAGAAAATACCAATGTCGGGGGAAACGACATGTTTATACTGTATGAGAAGACAGTGCTGATTGGTTGGCAAGTGGACTCTGATTGGTAGAGGTATTGCCATGGGGAATGCACCTGTTGATGGTGACTGGCAGTTAACTGCCAAGCATTTTTTGAAATTTAAACCAGGTAGCTTGACTCTGATTGATCAATACATTGCCCTGAGAAGTGAACCAGCAAATGACTGTCAATTATTTTGTTTAGCTGAAACAGGCGCAATGTGTGTACATGTTCTTTCTGTCTACAAAGCTCAGGGCCCTGTGTATTAATACATGCAGCTTCCAACCCTGGAATAATTATTTTAGTGATATTGGTTGAGGAATAAAAATTGGTCAGGACAGCAGAGATAACTCCCCTAAACAAAAATAAAAATACCTGGAGAAACTCAGCAGGTCTGGCAGCATCTGCGGAGAGGAGCACAGTTAACGTTTCGAGTCCGTATGACTCTTCAACAGAACTAAATAAAAATGAGATAACTCCCATGCTCTTCTTCAAAAAGGTGCCATGGGATTTTTTCCATCCACCTGTGGGGGCAGATGGGACCTCGGGTTAACATTTCAGCTGAAAGATGGCATCTTTATCAGTGGAGTGTCAGCTTAGGTATTGCATTTAAATCTCTCAAGTGGGACTACGAACCCACAAACTTCTGGCCCAGAGGTGAGAGTGGGTGACAGCGTAACATTTTTCAACTAACCTTTTATTTTAGGTTTCTAGCAGTTGATTTTTTTTAAACTGTTATTTTCGCTTTGTCTATATGATGGGGTAGAAATTTCCACCCCAAGCACAAACTTCATACGCAGATGGATTATGTGACTCCTTCTTCACACTTTTGTCCCTTGTAGAATATGGACAGTATGTTAAGTTTTGATCCCAATGTTAGTGTGAAGCACTCTACAGTTCAAAAATAATTCCAACACTAGCTTCCATCCTCCCTTTATCTGCTTGATATTACTATGATCACTGCTTTTCTTTCTTGTCTCTTATTACCTTCCCCTTACATCCCCTAAATTTCGCTGTTTTGAAATTGGAACTTCTCATAGGATCTTCATACCGGAACCTTAAGACATGGAAAATCTTTACTCTCCTCAGTCTTTTCCACCATCTTCGGTGTTTGAAAACACAAGCTTCCTATCATCTCCTATCATTGTCTTATTTACCTCACTGTCTCTTTAACTCTGTCCAGATGCAGAGCTCCCCTGTCCTTTGAACTTTACCTCTTTGCCTGGATTTTTCAATAATAAAATATAATTCAAGTACAGGTACAGGGTAATCCTTCCTCACCAGCTAGTTATTTTCTTCTAGGTTCATTGCCAACCAACCACACAATCCTCCGAGATCTCTGTGTATCTCTTGAGCACCTCTGATTTTAATCGCCCTGCTGTTGGTGTCATTGTTTCTGACGGTCTGGACTCTAAACTCTGGAATTCCCTCCCTGAACCTCTCCACCTCCCCTCTCCTCTTTAAAGACACTCCTTAAAACCTATGTCTATTGTCTGATGATGCTCCTGTGAAATGCTTTGGCATGTTTTACCATGTTGAAGTTGCTATATAAATGCAGGTCATTGTGGTTGAACCAGCTGTTTTGGCCTCACCTGTCGCTAGGCATTGCAATTTTAATAACTGACTGATCTTAAGAATTCAATCCGCTCCGATGCATCTCTGTGTCGCTGCACCCCAAGTAAAAGGGAAAAACTTGAGAAAAATCTCATTAAATTCTTTACCAAAATGTCCTTGTGCATCCTACTGATATGTTAATGCATGTTAATATGTATTTGTTTTTATTCTCAGGATACAGGGAAAGCCATTTAGGACTGAGATGAGGAGAAACTTCTTCACTGAGGGTGGTGAACCTGTGGAATTCTCTACCACAGAGGGTTTTAAAGGTCAAGTTACTGAATATATTTAAGAAGGAAATAGGTAGATTCCTGGACTCTAAAGGCTTCAAGGGGTACGGGGAGAGAGCAGAAATGTGGCATTGAGATTGAGGATCAACCATGATCAGATAGAATGGCGGAGCAGGCTCGAAGGGCCGAATGAACTACTCCTGCTTCTATTTTCCATGTTTCTATTGTGTGGTTTATATCTTTATGTAAAACACTGAACTATTGCTGCCAGAGAACTGGTTTTCATTTATTCATCAAATCTGTCAAGAAGAATTAATCCTTTCTTCTGCTGGTGGTGATAATGCAGGAGCTGTCAGCGCCCTCTGTTTGTTTAGTGGGGTTAATTTACTAATGTTGCTGTGCTTTAATTAGTGATAAGCACCTGAAAAATGTCATTTGGAGTAGAAAGGAAAGAGGGAGTGCTTCCAATGAAATAAAAGACAAAAGCATCTCCCCCTGGAGGCAGTACTTAGAACTTACACTAATTCCCTTTTATCATTTGATTTGAGCTATGAGCTGTCTCAAGCAGGAGCTATACTGATGGAATTCTTTCAGTTCCCAGATCCCAACTGGGAGCCATCTGAACTGGATAACTTCAACATTACGCTAAACACATGCAAGTGAACCAAAAATAAAGTTAACAGTGGGGTACAAATAAAAGATAATGGCCCAGAATGTAAGTTCTTCAACTCCAAATGCAGCAATGTGAAAGTAATTCTTTCTCTTCTGACTGTTTATTGCTCTTAAAGTTTATTTCAACTATAACACGATGGAGCATCAACAAATCTGGAGTAAGAAATTACATTTAAACCGTAAAACACACTCCTTCCAAATCCTGACCCAACATTTATCTTTCTTTCGACACATGATCCAGATGATCCAGTCATTTATTTCAGTGTGAAATAAATACTTGCATTTATATAGCACCTTTCACTGGATGCCCCAAAGCACTTTTACAGTGAATAAAGTACTTTTGGAATGTAGTCACTGCTGTAAAGTAGGCAAGGCAGCAGGCAATTTGCACACAGCAAGCTCCCACAAACAGCAATGTGAAAATGACCAGCAAATCTGTTTTTGTGACATTGATTGAGGGATACATATTGGTTGGGACATCTGGGATAACTCCCCTGCTCTTCTCTGAAATAGTGCTGCCGGACCTGAGAGGGAAGGTAGGGTCTCAGTTTATCATTCCATCCAAAGGACAGCACCAGTGCAGCACATCCTAAGTACTGCGCTGAAATGTTAGCCAAGATTGTTGCACTTCATTCCCTGAAGTGGAGCATGAGCCCACAACCTCCTGACTCAGAGGTGAGAGTGTTGCCCGACTGAGTCACTGGCTTGCAGGAGCTTTCTGTACGTACATTGCCTGCTGCGTCCAGCATTAAAACAGCGGCCACACTCCAAAAGCACTTCATTGGCTGAAAAATGTTATGGCGCATCCTGAGATTGCGAAAAGCTCAATTGAAAGTCTTCCTTTTCCTATTTATAAGTTGATGCTGCAGTCAAGGATCCTCATCCAATACAAAGATAGATCAGGTACGGCAATCAGCACATTTAAACTGTCACCTTCCCAAGTTCCCTGCCATTAAAGAATGGAAATTTCGGAGGACCATGACTTTTATGCAGTGGCTGCTGCAGCTAATTTTCTGACCTGTCCTCCCAAGCAAATTAGGCTCTGTGCTGGGAGCGCTAATATAAGCTTAAGCTCCAAAGGTCAGGTTTCTCCTTCCCTGTACATCACACGCAACTCAAGAATGTCTCATCCAACCTGCCACCCCATACTTTTCAACAGCTTGTGTGCACATTATTGCACTGCCAATTGTTCCTCTCATTAAAGTGTTGTTGCCATATGGTTAATACAAAACCATCAGAAACATAGAAACCACGTTCAAATGAATCACAGGGTAGCAGATGTTATACCTGCTGCAGTGTGAACTTTTCAAGGCAGTTAGCATGGCAACATTTAATTTGTTATTATATAAGCTTGTTCCTGCCTATTGCATGAAGAGATTTGTCACAAGCCTACACAATGTCACAAACGTTGCTTTTCAAATAAATTTACTCCACCCATTTGTCCAAGTTTATCAACTGAAATCAAGGTCTTGCTGCATAAAAATAAGATTACTGTTTCCAAACTGTTAATAAGATTCAGCCAGTTTGTTGTCTTCAATGAATGTCAACACTTTTGTTTGCAAAACAATTAGGACTAAGCATGCTGTGCATTTTAGGTCCATCAAGGAATTTAATCAAGAAATTGAATTATTTTTTTAAATGAGATGTAACTTTTTTTTGGTATTGAAGTATGCCATCTCATTTGCTTCTGTGAGTGTTCATTAAGTCAAGCGACAGCAAAACTGAGGATCAGAACTTTCTTGTTTGCTTCTTGCATTCATTTATAATCCTCACAGCTTAAGCAGAGTTGCAAATCTTTACTCCCCACTATTTCTATAACAGTTTAGCCTCAACTTAAAGGAATAACATCAAATTAATTTTCCATTTCAGTGAGGAGTTGAAAGATTCACAACTAAAATGGTCCTTTTCAACTCTCTGTGCCTGTAATTGAATGATAGTAGCCACCATATCTCACCTGCATGGGTGACATTCAGCGAAAGCTCGATGGGCAGAATCAGGAAGGCTTCATCCATAAGCTACTTTGCACATCTCCCTCTCCTTTTAATGCCCTCATTCAGTTACCTAATGCCTTCTCAGAGAAATATTCACAATATACAAGTCTTTATCCTGTGTTCCAGGCACATTAAACCATATGACCAACTTTAACTCAACTTCTACCCCCCCCATCACCACCACCCCCCCACACCGCCACTTCCCCCTCCAACCCACCCCCCAGCAACGACACCCCCGCCCCACCCACGAATAGAACAGGGCAGAAGTGTTATATCATGTGTAGGTTTCCCTGCACCATTCCTGCACTCTCACAATCCCACCATTTTAACTCAGCAGGTCCAGCTGTTTGTCAAACACCCACGCCAAGCAAGCTGGGTCCTAATTTAAAGGTCAAAGTTGAACTCCAACGACATCATATCCCAGGCCTTGGCAGCAAAGTAGTGTGAATGCTGGCATTTGAAGTCTCCTGCGGCAGCACAAAAGGGAGCTCTTGACTGCAGTTCAATGGATCACATTGTCCTTTGTCATCTGCTTCGCCAGAGAGTTTCCAGCTTCCAGGTTGTGATCTATACACTTATGTTGAGATCATTCCTGGGACACAAGGGTCAACAGGTCAAGGTTCACCTCCTTGGACCATTATGAGGTCCAGTGCATCCTCTGAAATCTCCTGCAATAAGACCTTCTGGTCCACTGGGACATGCCCTATCCATACCTCTCAGAATCACAGTAGACTGACTTTTAACACCACTGATTCCTTTCTCACGCCCCTGAGCTGAGAATTTGGATTGGCAGCAAACCCCAACCACCTCCATCCCAACCCCCTCCCCCTTGTCAATTCTCACTTCTTGTTACATTCTTCCACATTCATCTTCACTCTTCATTAAAGATCATTCACTCACACATTGTACCTCATCCAACCCTCCCATCCTCTCATACACGCTGTACACCACTCAACTCCCCACCCTCTCACATACACACTGTACCACATCCAACTCCCCACCCTCTCTCACACACACTGTACCCCATCCAACTCCCCACCCTCTCACACACACTGCACCCCACCCAACTCCCCACCCTCTCTCACACACACACTGTGCCCCAACCAATTCCCCAACCTCTCACACAGACACACTGCACCCTATCTAACTCCCCACCATCTCTCACACACACACTGTGCCCCATCCAATCCCCCAACCCCTCACACAGACACACTGCACCCTATCCAACTCCCCACCCCCTCTCACACACACTGCACCCCACCCAACTCCCCACCCTCTCTCACACACACTGCACCCCAAGAAACTCCCAACCCTCACACACACTGCACCCCATCCAACTCCCCACTCTCTGACACAGATACTGATGTTGCCATGGGAGTCTGATATCAGTCCTCATGAACCTAGATGAAGTGATATCATCTTCATTTGAAACATTGCTGAGCGATTCCCCAGGTGTTTTTATCTTCTGTAGTCCTCCTCAGTGCTGATACTTTGTTCAGAGTTGTCCGAAGTCCAAATGACAATTGCTTTAATCCAGTGGATAATTCTATCCTGAACAGTTTGCATAGCCACATGTGATGAGGTCACTGACTTGCCACTGCCCAAAATCACAACAGATCATTTCATCGAGTAGCAATTCAGTAGATCCACCAGCCTTGCTGTATCTCCACAGAACATTGAGCAACACTTCTCCTCTCATCTGAAATCAATGGCTTGCCCTGACCTCCCTCCATAAACTCAGTGATTTGCTCCATAAATATGCTGAAGCCCTCCAGATTGTCTAATTTGTCGCTTCCTTCAATGGGTATGGATGTTGCCATTTTCTATGGAGAGAATGAGTTTTTTTAGTCATGCACAGGATGTGTCATTGGCAAGGCCAGCATTTATTGCCCAATTGTCCTACTTGCCCCTGAGATCCAAATGAATGACTGGCTAGGCCATCTCAGAGGGCAGTTAACATTCAATCACATTGCTGTGGGTCTGGAGTATGGAGTCACATATAGGAGAACATAAGAACAGAAATATGAGCAGGTGTAGGCCATTGTCCTTCTTGGCTGGAGGTTGAGGGGGGAGGTTCAGAGGTCAGAAGGGTTTGGAGTTTGGGGGGTTATAAAGTCAGGGGTTTCTGAAGTCGAGGGTGGATTGGAGGTTGGGGAATCAGAGGTCAGGGGTGGATTGGAGGTCGGGGTGGATCAGAAGTTCAGGGTGGATCGGAGGTCGGGGGAGATCGAAGTCGGGGGGGTTTTGAAGCCAGGGGATCTGGAGGTCATTGAGGGAATCAGAGGTTGGGGGTGGGAGATTGGATGTTGGGGGATCGGAGGTTGGAGATGGGGGAATCGGAGGTTGGGGGGATCGGAGGTTGGGGGTGGACCAGAGATCGGGGGTCCGCGGTTAGGTGGTCAGAGCGGTGTGGTCGGGAGTGGGAAGGTCAGGGGGGCTTGAGGTCAGAGGGGCACTGGAGGTCAGAGGTCGTTGGTCAGGGGGTCAGAGATCGGAGGGTCGGAGGTTGGGGGCTTGGAGGTCAGGTGGCCAGATGTCGGGGGTTGGGCCTCAGGTCGGGCCTGGCAGGAGTGGGGGTGGTGGGTGTCAGACTTCGGGTGGGAGGGGTTAGGTCTAGGGTCGGGTCAGGTCAGGCCTGGTGGGTAGTGGGGGTGTGAGTCAGGCTTGGCGGGGGGTGGAAGAGTCTCCATGGGGGTGGGGGGGGATTCCTCTAGTTGGGGCGTAGTCAGGAGATGGGAGGAGACCTTTGGGGAGATTAGGGAGTTGGGGCAGTCTTTTGGGGGGTTAGTTAAGGGCTGGGGGTAGTACCCTGGGGGGGTCAGTGGTGTGGGGGTAGTCCCATGGGGCGTCAGTGTGGGTCTGTGCAGTAGTCACCCAGAAGTTAGAAGTGGTTTTAACCCTTCTAATGTTTTTTGGGTAACTATTGATGTAACCCGGTTGGAACCATCCAAAGTTTATGATTTAAATCACATTTTTGGATGGATCCCAGTGAAGGGCAATTGCCCAGAGGAAATCTGCACTTCTGGGCAATTGCCTTACAGAGCTTACCTAGGAACTTCCAAAGGAGGTTCCCCAGCACATCTTTGGGTTACCCCACTCCCCACCCCGCCCCCGCCCCCAATTTGACACTGAGGAGCTCGGAAGTTACGGCCCATAGTTACTATATTTTATTGCAGATTTATTTAATTAACTGAATTTAAATTTCTCAGATGCCTTGGTGGGGCTTGAACTCATTCCTCTGGATCATAGTCCAGGCCTCTAGATTATATATCATTCTGGTACCTGTGATGAAATGCAAGTACTTAACTTCCGACAAGCCTTGGGCCTTCTGCGTATGTGGGAAATGGCCGCACATGTGCAGTTCAGGTTTTTATGTAATGTGGGCCTCTCACACATGCGCTGCCCAGGAAAGGGCTGCATAAGCACAATTAATGTTTTCTTTTCCATTCTTTAGCCCGGGACCTGGCCCTGTGCGCTTACACAGAGGGAAAGGAAGCAAAGAAGTGAAAGGGCATGAAACTGCAGGTCAGTTGACCTGAACTAGGGCGCCATTAGAAGGAAGGTGTCCCAAGGAGCAGGGCATGTAGAGGGGGACAGGGAGAAGGTCCCAAACCAAAGAGTGGTATAGAAAAAGGCCCCAAAAGAAAGTCCCAGGCAGATAGAAAGACAGGGATCATAAATGGATCCCATTAATCCAAGATAAAAGACAGAGGCAGAGAAAAAGGCTCTAAGTTAAAGTGAGAGCTGCAAGGAGCAGACTTGAAGCAGAATGGGCCTGAGTGAAGCCTTGAAAATCTAAGGAGTCAGCCAAAGGTTGGTGGCTCTTTACTGGAGCAGTAGTGTTTCACTGGGCATGGTCGATGATCTGAAATTGTGCTTGGAAGGTGAAGCTTGAGTGCACTTGGAGGTCCAAGGGAAATGAATATTGGAAGGCGAGATTGAAACCCTGGAGGTGGATCCTTGCTGATGCCGTCCAAGAGGGAGCGACTTTTGGAGAGAATTCCTAGGCGAGTTCTTCAAATGTGGAGATTGGAAATCCTCGTGAGAAAGACAGAGTTTCAGTGAGACTAGTTGGCTCACAATGTGACTAATGTCTGAGTGGGTTGTTGAGGAATCCATGGAATCTGATTTGGTCACATTTGTCATTTACTGTGTAGTGTGCTGTGCCAGTCGGTTCATACGTGCATATTCACCCTGAATACCAGAGTATAAGATTGATATGGTAAATTGTTTTATCTTTCCAAATTTTAATGTGAGTATAATGATATAGCTGGGGTGAAGGAATAATGAATATTTGAATAATTTCATGTGTTTTTATTGAGACCTTCCAACTTTTTTTTAATTGGTCCAATATAGTTCACTTTTCATGTTTAACAAATGCTTTATGCTTAATGTTCAAAGTTCATCAGCAGACTCGTGTGAATTTGTTCAGTAAGTTACCTCCATGGTTTCATTAAAAAAAGTTAAGATCTATCAAGCTAGGCTTCACTCTGGGATATGACTTGTCCAATATTAGCATCAACTTGGTTCGTAGCAGCACTATACCCCATCTGTGGTGGATATGAAGTACTGACTTCCTCTAGCAAGACTCGGAGCTTGCTGTTCAAAAAATGGCACAAGTTGTAGGAGAAGCTACGCCCATTGAGTTGTATTCAGATTCCAGTTTGAACTGGAGACTCAATCTTGTGGGTAATTGGAAGCTTCTTCAGATGTATTGAAATATGAGATATCTGTAGGGCAGCAAATCTGTAGGGTTGCATCTGTCATCATATAAAATACTATTGCATGCATGGTTTTAATCTTGTCATGGATACATCTATATGCTTATTCAAGTCTGTATGTTTTGTTAGATGAGATATCGTTTATAAAGCCGAAATACTGCGGATGCTGGAAATCTGAAATGAGAACAGAAAACACTGGAAAAACTCAGCAGGTTCTGGCAGCATCTGTGGAGAGAGAAACAGAGTTAATGTTTCAAGTCCGTATGACTCTTTTTCAGAGATCCGAAGAAGTGTTATACGGACTCGAGACGTTAACTCTGCTCCTCTCTCTGCAGATGCTGCAGACCTGCTGAGCTACAGTTTGTGTTACATTCCATTCCAAGATTATGCTGTGGAGACTTCTTGGCCAGAACTTTACATCCCACGGTGGGGGGAGGGAGGTGTGCACCTGACCCAAATGGACGTGAAATAGCGCGAGATGATGTCGGGCGCGTGCAGCAGTCGGAAGCGCGGCCCACCGACAATTAAGTGGACAAGTAAGCCCATTAACGATGCGATCAACAGCGATCTTACGTGGCCCCGTCCACATTTACGGCTGGCGGATGGGCCATTCTCCCAGGCGGCTCACATATTTTTTCCCCAAACCTCGACTCAGGGTGGGATGAAATCTCCGTGGGGAAATGAAATAAAATGAGATGTCTGGGTGTTGGTTTTTTTTATGAGGTTTGCTTTCAAGTGCTCGATTGTGCTGCATGGACATGTTTTGCAGCGTTTTTGTCATGTCCTTTAGTCTGTGGAGCTCTGCAGTTCCCGGGACAGCTGTCTGCCCTCAGGGTGCCTTCTCGAAGTGCTCATCCCCACCCTCGGTTACGTCGGCGCTCACCCTCTTCCCACCCCAACCCCGGCAGCGCTGAGCATTTCAGAGTGCGTTAATTGGCCAGCCAGCGTGAAATCGCGGTCAGGTGCCGATCGCGTCCGATGGCCCATTTTCTGTCTGCTCCCGGGCCTGCCAATCATGCGTATCCACCGACCAAAACATTCAGGCCTTTGTTCTTTGGAGCATTGAGCTAAAAATACTCAATAGAAAATCAAGAGTGAAGGTCACGGAAGAAGTAATGTGAAGGCCTTTTAGGTGTTTTAACAAACAACACTATTGTAAGAAAATTAGGAGTTAAAGCAGAGGGAAAGAGATCCAGAAGATTGAGTTCAACTGGCTGTAACATGGGAACTTCTGCATGTCAACATTTCAATGTGTTGGCTGTATGTGCATCACACTTAACCCCTTATAAACGGCTAATGTTCGAGTGTCGAGTCCTGAAGCGATATCTCTGATACATTGTCAAAGCATGGCAGCCTCAGTCTGTATTAATACAGAGAGAGATTTCTAACAGCATGTCCATTGTTAAGCATATTACTGTTGTAATGAGAGTACATGCAATGTTTCAAAATGAGCACAAGCATTACTCCAGTCCTGATAACAGTGGAAATCATTTTCACAGTGAACAAATAGGATTATCTTTGCAGAAACCAGAAATGATTGCAGGATTGTTGACCTCCACGAATGTTCAGTATCCTCTAGGCCTTGTATGTTCTTCCAGCCAATGATCTCCACAACGTCCTCATCACAACTGCTGGTGGGGAGGGAGTGTGTGGGGGTTATTGCTTCATTGCTACCATAAAGTCATGGATCAGTGGCCATTGCTGAGGGCTGTGTCCTTCTATAAAGAAAAAAGGAGTCTCCATTACTTGAGGTGTAACTTTATAAAGAGAACCAACGCCTGCACAACAATTTCTAAATTGCCAAGTCTAGTGGGATGAAATGCAAAGCTCCTGAGAGCTGAGGATGGAAAACTAGAGCAAATACATTCATGTACCTAATTCTATCTGTGCATAAAAAGTGCTTGTGAACAATCTTTCTAAACCAATAGTAAAATGAGTAGAGCCTATAGAACCATAGAAGTTTGAGCACTCAGGGAGGCTGTTTGGTCCATCATCTCTATGCTGGCTCTTGATTAGAATAATCCCAAACTATTGCCATTATTTGTTCATTCTCCTTCACCCTGTATCTTCCTCAACTTCCACAAACAGCAAAGGCTGTCTCTCTCCTCGACGGTCGAATTCTCCATGATTGCCACTCTCCTATTCATGTGATATAACTGATTTTCCTCCCTTAGGTATGCATTTGCTCCACAGTACTATAATGTTACTCAGAACCACCCTTCTCTGAATTACTGCCATTATACACTTCAGAATTATCCAGAACTAAGTATCTATCAAATAGCCCCACTAACTTGTGACATCCCTACATCCCTGAGGCTTGTCTCTTTCGACTGGCTCTACAGATATTCACCCACCCTTCAACTTCTACATTATGCTTGTGCCCTTAAATATCTAGCACTCTCTCTTGGGTGAATACATTCTGGAGAGTTGATGCTTTAGAGTGCAGCCAATTGCTGCTTAAACATGGAAATTGTCTGGTCCAACTTTGTGCAAACGTGTTTCTCCTGGGTACCATGGAGGATCCACAAATGTCACACTCTGCGTAGTGTTCAATTGTTCTGCATTTGATTATGTGACTCTGTTTACTGTTGACCCTCATTGTGCTTGATTAGTTGTGCCTGGGTGTGGACTCAGAGAAAAGTAAACAGAGCTGTAGAAAGCTAGAAACTAGAGCTGAAGCAGGATCTAGACAGTTTAAAGCAAGAACAATAACATTTCTACACTCATATAAGCTGGTGTATCATTGCTACATGGGTCTGGGGTATAAAATATACAACACTCTGTACACATCATGAGGATTCACAGTTTTTCCCTCTCTTTGCATCTAATCAAAGAAAATGTAATTAGCCTTTTTCTCCCCCTTCAATGTTTTGTTCAGACTGTAACTAATTCTAAAGCAAAAATAAAAATAAAAATACTTCGAAAAACTCAGCACCTGCGGAGAGGAACACAGTTAATGTTTCGAGTCCGTATGACTCTTAGACCATAAGACCAGAAGACATAGGAGCAGGAATTAGGCCATTCGGCCCATCGAGTCTGCTCCGCCATTCAATCATGGCTGATAAGTTTCTCAACCCCATTCTCCCGCCTTCTCCCCGTAACCTTTGATCCCCTTACCAATCAAGAACCTATCTATCTCGGTCTTAAATACACTCAATGACCTGGCCTCCACAGCCTTCTGTGGCAATGAATTCCATAGATTCACCACTCTCTGGCTAAAGAAGTTTCTCCTCATCTCTGTTCTAAAAGGTCTTCCCTTTACTCTGAGGCTGTGCCCTCGGGTCCTAGTCTCTCCTACTAATGGAAACATCTTCCCCACGTCCACTCTATCCAGGCCTTTCAGTATTCTGTAAGTTTCAATCAGATCCCCCCTCATCCTTCTAAACTCCATTGAGTATAGACCCAGAGTCCTCAAACATTCCTCATATGTTAAGCCTTTCATTCCTGGGATTGTTCTCGTGAACCTCCTCTAGACCCTCTCCAGGGCCAGAATGTCTTTCCTGAGATATGGGGCCCAAAATTGCTCACAATATTCTAAATGTGGTCTGACCAGAGCCTTATAAAGCCTCAGCAGCCCATCCCTGCTTTTATATTCTAGTCCTCTCGAAATAAATGCCAACATTGCATTTGCCTTCCTAACTACCAACTCAACCTGCAAGTTAACCTTAAGAAAAGAGGTGAAATATAAGCTGGTTTAAGGGGGGTGGGACAGGTAGAGCTGGATAGAGGGCCAATGATAGGTGGAGATAGCCAAAAGATGTCATAGACAAAAGGACAAAGAGGTGTTGAAGGTGGTGATATTATCTAAGGAATGTGCTAATTAAGGGTAGAAAGCAGGACGAGCAAGGTACAGATAGCCCTAGTGGGGGTGGGGTGGGGGGAAGGGATCGAAATAGGCTAAAAGGTAGAGATAAAACAATGGATGGAAATACATTTAAAAATAATGGAAATAGGTGGGAAAAGAAAAAACAATATAAATAATTGGAAAAAAGGGGGATCGGAAAGGGGGTGGGGATGGAGGAGAGAGTTCATGATCTAAAATTGTTGAACTCCAAACACATATGGCCTGGAAGGCCGCCCAGTTTGGGGGAAATTGGGAATGGATGATCGATGCTTTGACAGCAACGCCCATATCCCATAAAATAAAAAAAATTGAAAAAAATTGTTGAGTTGGTGATCGCATCCCCTCCCATGGAAGCATTCTAGATAGTTCTGCTAAACAAGCCCAATACATATAGCATCAAGGATGGACATAAGTACAAAGCGATCCTCGCAGGTCAACAAAGCTTACAGGTCCTATGTACAACCCCAACTGCTGCTGCACTCACTTGAACACCCAAACCTAGCAAGACATGTGGAAGTTTTGGCCTTCTGCATGCACCAAGGAAATGCCCAGCTTTCCATCAATTCTGCAAGGCATGTGGCAGAAAGGGCCATTGGCAGTGGCAGTGCACTAGAGGAAAGGCTGATTCAGTTACAAAGAGCTGAGCACTGATCCAAACAGACTGTAAACAATGGGTACATTAAAGCAATAAGAATGACCATCCTATCAGAAACATATACATCGAGGTGATTGACAAACCAGAAAATGACAATGATGTGAATGACAAGGTGAAGAGCAATGAATACTTTTGCACCATCAATCTCATGGAAAACATAGATGCCATCACACCACCCAAGGTGTTTGCCAAGATTTTAATTATCTGCCCTAAGAAAGTTGGTAACTATTTGCTAAGATTTACATAGGGGCAAGCGCCAACAAACTAACCTGCAAATTCTAAAAGACATGTATACACAGGCATGGAAGGTTATGGTGAAACATGCTGCTGTGAAACTGTCAATGTGCAATGGTCCACTATTTCCTAAGCAGAATCCATTGTCCTGGATTTGAAGTACAATCAATCCTCCTGGGCGTCAGATGTTCTACGTCATGGAGACTGAAGGCCCAGCTATTACAGGTCTACCAGCATGTTGTGAGCTCACACCAATAACAATCCATTGAAATAGTCAGATAGCACAAGGCAGATCAACCTCAGCAACTACTCCTATCAATTCAGCTCATGACCTAACATCAAAGTAACCAGGATATTTTGATAAAATTGCCCTTCTCAGGGGAGCTGCAACGTTATCCTTCCAGGAGAGTGCAAATCTGTCAATTGATTCACCAGGCAAGTGCAGCATTCACTTACAAGACAAATTGAAGGTTGAAATAAACAAAGAGGAGAAAGACAACATCATTTGAAAAGTACAAGAACATACAGATTGGTGCAGCTCAATCAATTTGTCATAAAAAAGAACGGATCACTGAGAGTATCCCTCAATCCATGTTTAAATACAGCTTTCAAAGGTTCTCCTTATAAAATACCCACATTAAAAGAGTTAAATCAAAGATTTGCAGATGCAAAATCCTTCTCGAAGCTTGATGCTAAGCATGGTTAATAGTCCGTATATCTCGTGGAGAAGTCCCAAGAACTTACATTTTGTACCGCATTTGGACAATACTGTTTTCAATGACTTCCTTTTGGGCTACCTGTTAGCCAGGATCTCCTTCAAGCTCACATGGACTGTATTACATGCACTCTGCCAGGATGCGTCTGTATCGTCGATGACATTGCTGTTGTGGGAAGAACAAAGAAAAAACATGACCATAGCCTGCACTTATTGATGCAAGCAGTAATGATGGATTGGTGTTCAACAGTGTTGGCATATGTCCCAATCTAAATAAAATAAACAATATTAAGTTCACGGCAACTCCTCAAGATAAGGATGATCTTCAAAGGTATCTAGGTCTCTTTAATTTTTTTGTCTCCATACATTCCCAATTTCTCTCAAAAGTCTTCATCACTGAGGGAATTGTTGAGAAAGGATGTACCTTTCCTGTGGCACAAGGAACACTGATACCTCTTCGAAAGCCTGAAACTGTCATTATCAGAGGCATCGACATTGCAATTTTATGATCCTAGGGAGACAACTACCCTGGAGATAGATGCCTCACAGAAAGGTCTGGGGGTATGCAGACTACAAAAAGGAAAGCTGATTGCATTTGCTTCAAAATCTCAGTCTGTAACACAATCCAACTATTTCAACATTAGCTTTAGTGTTTGGAATCATGTGCTTTTATGCCTATCTATTTGGCAAAAGGTTTATAGTAGAGACCAGCCACAAGGCACTGGAGATGCTCTGGTGAAAGCCACTGCCCAGTGCACCACCGAGATGGCAAAGTCTCTTGATAAAGATTCAAGGCTACAATTCTGAGGTTAGGTACAAGCCAGTAACTTGATCATCACATCAGATATGCTTAGTAGATTGCCTAACTGAGTGAAAACAGAAGATATACCCTTGGATCCACATGTTGACTTTATTGACATCAAACTTGAAGATGTTCTCCAAATTGATCTGGTACATTTTGCACAATGCAATTGCCAGCAGCTACAAGAAGAAACAATGAAATATTCTACACTACAGAAACTGTGGAAAACTATCATTGAGGGATGGCCTAATTCAATTCAGCCTGACAATGAGCATGTAAGACCATTTTGGCCTTATTGGGATAAGCTAGACATCTCCCGGGGAGTCATTTTTAAAGGCAGGCAGGTCATTATTCCGGAATCTTTGCAACCTGATATTCTTCAACAACTTCATCACTCACACCTGGGCAAAGATTGGATGAGAAGGCTCATGAGAGAGACAGTCAATTGGCCAGGAATGAACAATAATATTGAAGTTATTGTCAAGAAGTGCAAGGCATGCCAAGAGCATATGCCAAGTCAGCACAAACACCATTGATTCCACTTGAAGTTCCTACCCATCCTTAGTCTAAAATCGCACCCAAACTCTTTCTTGTCCATGGTACTGGCTTCATCATCATCGACTACTTTACCAAATACCCCATTATTCCACAATTACGCAATACCTCAAGCACAACAGTTGCACACACTGAGTGCTTTTTTCAGTTTATTTGTATACCTAGAGAGATCATTATGGATAACGGTCCACAATTTATTGTTAAACCATTTTAGGATATGTGTGAGAAATGGATAATCGATTACCCTACTTCTTCTCCTCATTACCCTAGATCTAACGGCCTGGCTGAATAAATGGTTCACACAGTGAAATCCCTAATTTTCAGGCAGACCAAACAACATCTACACATTGCAATGTTACATCTGAGAGCAACATCTTTAAGTGCAACTTTCCACTACCGGCAGAGCTCATGGTTGGCAGACCAGTGCGTACAGATTTACCAACTCCTACCCATTTTACTCCCTCAAACTAGAGAGCAACTTTTAAAACTACACGAGCAGATGACCAACATGAACAATAAAAGTGCAGGTACAGAATTAAGTCTGCATCCAAGACGCCACAGAATGTACGTGACAACCAGCCAAGGCGACAAGGACTTGACCAGAACCAAAAGGCATTACACATAAAGGCGCAATGGTGAGCTGTAATCGAGTACAGATAGGATCTGTTTCAGCTCCTCAACCACCGTATAATCATATTGCATCGAGGACAAGATCCCAAATGCAACCAGGAACAACATCCAAGAATGACAACCCCATAGCTCGCTGTGAGCAATTAAAAAAAGCCTCCAGACGTAGTTACCATTACAAGATCTGGATGTACCAGCAGGTTACCTCTACGCTTTAGAGGCTCATAGATTCATCTGTTCTATGCACTTATGTAATGGTAACTAAACATGAACATGTATTGTAAAGGGTTATATTTCTTTGGAAGGAAGGGGAAGTATCTGTAAAAAAGAAAGGGGGATGTTGTGATACGCCTTTAATGGATAAATGCACAGCATCACCAGAATGGAATCATGTCATGTGATCCAGTCTGAGTTTCACTTTTACTTTGAGCATACACACACCTCTGATGTCTTCAAGCTTTTTACCTACATCTAACTGTTCTCATGTGCCTAGTCTTAATAAATGAACCCACAACGTGTTACAATATCTCCAATGAGGGATTGGTGCCTTGTGTCTCATACAGTAAATAAGCCAAAGGTAATAACACAACAAGGGTAGATGGGGGAAAAAAATTAATGAGACCTCAAGGCTGACCTCTCTCTGAGAATGAACTCTCTCCGATAGTAAATTCTCTTTGAGAGTGAATTCTCCCTGATATTGAATTCTCTCTGGCATCCAACTCCTTTTAGGATATGCCCATTCCAAAGATTTTGGCAGTTCTGCTTCTCCTGTTAATTCATGAATATCCTCAACTGGGCTTCATCTGCCTAAGTTTGTATTAATGATACTGAAACTATTTAGACACTTTAAACCTCCTCAGATAAAATTTCTACCAATATAAGATCATTGTTACCCAGGATCTTATAGCAAGGTAATCTATTTGACAATAACCTTCATTGCAATATGCTGGTGCTTTTTGTCAAATCAGGCTTTTTCTTCCATACATCTCTTCAGATGACATATTGTGAAGGTTGTGTAGATCTCCTGTTTGGGTACTCTCATGTCTGCTGAACTGGGTTGGTCTTTGTGCCTATTAAGGAAGCTTCTGAGGGGTTTGTCATCATTATTGCAACACCTTGCTCCATGTTAACTGAACTCCGAGCATGCACTAGAAAGAAAGAACAAAGAACAAAGAAAAGTACAGCACAGGAACAGGCCCTTCGGCCCTCCAAGCCTGTGCCGATCATATTGCCCGTCAACTAAAATATTTTGCATTTCCAGGGTCCGTATCCCTCTATTCCCATCCTATTCATGCATTTGTCAAGCTGCCTCTTAAACACCACTATCGTACCTGCTTCCACCACCTCCTCTGGCAGTGAATTCCAGACACTTACTACCCTCTGCGTAAAAAACTTGCTCCGCACATCTCCTCTATATTTTTCTCCTCTCACCTTAAATCTATGTCCCCTAGTAATTGACTCTTCCACCCTGGGAAAAAGCTTCTGACTATCTACTCTGTCCATGCCACTCATAATTTTGTAAACTTCTATCAAGTCGCCCCTCAATCTCAGTCGCTCTAGTGAGAACAATCCGAGTTTCTCCAAACTCTACTCATAGCTAATAACCTCCAGACCAGGCAGCATCCTGGTAAACCTCCTCTGCACCCTCTCCAATGCCTCCATATCCTTCTGGTAATGTGGTGACCAGGATTGCACGCAATATTCCAAGTGTGGCCTAACCAAGGTTCTATACAGCTGCAGCATGACTTCCCAGCTTTTATGCTCAATACCCCTGCCAATGAAGGCAAGCATGCCATATGCCTTCCTGACTACCTTATCCACCTGCGTTGCCACTTTCAGTGACCTGTGGACCTGTATACCCAGATCCCTCTGCCCGTCGATGGACTTAAGGTTTCTGCCATTTACTGTATAATTACTGCCTGTATTAGACCTTCCAAAATGCATTACCTCGCATTTGTCTGGATTAAACTCCATCTGCCATTTCTCCACCCAAGTCTCCAACCGATCTCTATCCCGTTGTATCCTTTGACAATCCTCTTTACTATCTGCAACTCCTCCAACCTTAGTGTCGTCTGCAAACTTACTAATTAGCCCAGTTACATTTTCCTCCAAATCATCTATGTATACCACAAACCGCAAAGGTCCCAGCACTGATCCCTGCGGAACTCCACTAGTCACAGCTCTCCACTAGTCACAGCTCTCCATTCAGAAAAGCACCCTTCCACTGCTACCCTCTGTCTTCTATGACCAAGCCTATTCTGTATCCATCCTGCCAGCTCATCCCTGATCCCGTGCAACTTTACCTTCTGTACCAGTCTGCCATGAGGGACCTTGTCAGAGGCCTTACTGAAATCCATGTATATAACATCCACTGCTCTTCCATCGTCAATCATTTTTGTCACTTCCTCGAAAAACTCGATCAAGTTAGTAAGACACAACCTCCCCTTGACAAAACCATGCTGCCTCTCACTAATATGCCCATTTGCTTCCAAATGGTAGTAAATCCTGTCACGAAGAATCTTCTCCAATAATTTCCCTACCACTGACGTAAGGCTCACTGGCCTGTAATTTCCTGGATTATCCCTGCTACCCTTCTTAAACAATGGAACAACATTGGCCATTCTCCAATCCTCTGGGACCTCATCCATAGCCAGTGTGGATACAAAGATTTCTGTCAAGGCCCCAGCAATCTCCTCCCTTGCCTCCCTCAGTACTCTGGGGTAGATCCCATCTGGCCCTGGGGACTTATCCACCTTAATATTCTTCAAGATGCCTAACACCTCCTATTTTTGATCTCAACATGATCCAGGCTATCTACACACTCTTCCCTAGACAAATCGACGCTCTGCACAATTTTGCGCTGGAAAGGGGGGATGTAGTTGACAATGAAGACCTTGACACAGTGGATGAGGCTGCACATGATGAATCCAGCAGTGGCTCAGAGGATGAGGAAGCACAGGGCGATGATGAGGGGCAGCACGCCGACCCACTACTACACCAAGGAGGCAGGGACATCCGGGACACTTTAATCCAACAAACCTTCAGCTAGCTCCACACACATGGATCAGCAGGAACAGCATTGCCTGGCACTTCCACACGTGGCACTTAGGTGCCACATCTTCCACCTCATCAGCTGCAACTAAGGGCTTAGTACAGAAACATCAATGTCCACTCAAACACTCATGAGATGTCTGTGAAACATACAAATGCAGCACAAAGGAAACACCCTTAGCCATGGTCAGGAAAGTGGGCTTTATTATGTCCATAATATAACAGAGGCTTCTCCATTGCAAACATAATCATTTTGTTCCCTATTCTAAGGCCAACACAAAATTACCAGTGACAAACCCGTGGAGTGCCTAACGTGCCTTATGCTTTCGTTTCCAGGTGCTACGTCTAGGTGCCGGCCCATCGCTCAGAGTGGCTTGTGAGCCAGCTGCTGACTCTGCTGTCCTGTTGGCCTCGATGACCTTGGCGGGCGTCCTCTGGCCCGTGGAGCCTGTGCTGGCCCCGCCTGGGAGGGAGTGGCCAGTTCCAGAACTGGCACCTCCCCAGTAGTCGCAGCCTCAACGGATGCAACGGTCACTGGCAGAGGTGCGGAGGAGCTGCTGCCCTCATCTGGAGCACCCTGAGAGGAACCCGCAGAGACGACAGGCAGCTGCTGCGCCAACGTGAGGTCACATTGGACCTCCCTGCTCACCAAAGATGGATGGGCACCAAGCGCCGACACTTGGTGCCCAGAACATCTCCCACATTGGGAATGACCACCTGTGGACATTAGCGCTGTGAGGGCTTGCAGGTCAGAGCGTAACCCAATCAGAAGAGTCTCAATCCGATCGAAGCCCCTCTCCATGAGAGTCGCCAATCTCTCAGTGGAGGAAGCCTGAAGCTCTGTCCTGAGTTTCACACCTTCACTGACACTCTGCCTGGATTCCTCCACCACAGAGACCAACTGAAGCACACCCTCATTCAACCCTGCCAGATGCTCCTGCGCATCCTGCCACTTGTCCTGCAGCTGCTGCATTGGTGACATCTCCAGAGTCACATCATCACTGCTGGACTCAGCATGTGCCTGATCCCCTGCAGTCCTCCGGCTGCTGGCGCCATCGGCACTCTCTGTCCGTGCCATCTCCTCCAGCGATTGTGAAGTGCCCTCTCCACTATGACCCGGGACACTAGCCGACGGTAAGGTCCCCACCGTGGTGTTTGTGACTGTGCTGGTGCCTGGCTGGCTGAAATGATGTGCCGCAAATTGCACGTCTTGGGCCTCAGGTGTGGAGGGGGCTCTG
Source organism: Cetorhinus maximus (assembly GCF_964194155.1). Classification (NCBI taxonomy): domain Eukaryota; kingdom Metazoa; phylum Chordata; class Chondrichthyes; order Lamniformes; family Cetorhinidae; genus Cetorhinus; species Cetorhinus maximus. The sequence goes on from NC_135881.1 coordinate 205,945,635, forward strand.
GACGTGTTGGGGGCGGCCATGTGGTGGTGATGCTGAAATTAACAAGGACAGTGCATCAGTTAGTGTTCAGTCAGTAACACCTTTCATCCATTCCCCCCCAGGCTTATAAGTCGCTCACCCTTCAAGACCCTAAGGAGATGAACAATGGTGGGTGGAAAAGAGTCCAGAGGAGGCCCAACCATTAGATGCACATACAGATAGGCTGGTCAGATGGCCTCAGGAATGCCACATGGCATGTTATGTGCCATTGGAGTGGGGAGAGTGCACATTATTGACCTTCATACCGTTATGAGGGGCATAGACCGGGTGGACAGAAGGCAACATTTCCCCTTGGCACAGGAATGACTAACATGGTGGCATTTATTTAAATTGAGTGCCATGTGATTGATAGGTGAGGTGCTTTTGGACAGAGTAATGTGGGACGCACTGGCTGAAAAGGTGGTGGAGGTCCCAAACCCCCTCAGATGCAATAAGTCTTTGGCAGTGCAGCAGCGATGCCATGGCATGTTAGGCCATGGGGATAATGTTCACAAATGGGATAAGGTGACTTTGGAAGGTGGTGGAGATGCACATCCTCAAGGGGACGAGGGACCTTTGTGTATGACCCACACGTCTGACTGTATCAGTCTGTGTATGAGCAGTGTTGCTGCATTAACGATTGCAGCAACCATCAGTGCTTTGGATGGTGGGGAGACAGAGTAGGTGGGACTGTGGCCCTCAAATACCTGCCTGCTGCACCCCAGCCTCTCTGACACCTGCCGCCCTGGCCTCCTGCCTCCTCCCCAGCTCCATGACCTGCTCCTCGAAGGTGGTGAGGTGCTGCAGCACGGTGTGTCCACCACCAGTCCACTGCCGCTCCCTCATATTGCTCTCAGTTTTTGCCTGCAGAACAGAGAAGAGGATTTATTGGGGCTGATCGCTCATGTACTCTGCACCCGCACGCCGCACCTCAACCACAGTGGCCCATCTGAGGCCTCCAGCGGCTCCTGTCCACACTACTAGTGATCAGTCCCCAGAAGATAGTACGACTGGTCCCAACCCCCTCCCCCAACGGACACCTTGGACACATTCGGCGTCCATCACTTTGAATATCACAGGGGTCTTAGTGCCCATGGTAAGGAGGCGCAACTAGGCGCTGAGGCCAGCAAATGGCTCTTGGCCACGACACCTTGAGGCTCCCCTTCCACCATCTCATCACCATCAATAAGACATGTGTTGGAGTTCTCAGTATGTGCCGAGCTGCCTCCCCTGCAGGTTACCCCCAGACCACTCAAATGCAACAAACACCAACATATGCTGCGGGGAGAACCCATCTTCTCCTCAACCACTAAGGCTGATGTAAGCATGGTCACTATCTGTTTGCCCACCCAGCGTGCGCCAAATGCCCAATGCAGTAACGACAGTAAGACATGGGGTGGGTGGGGGCTCAAAGATTAAGGCTACCTGCTGGGTAAAATGGCCAAGGCTGACATGGTCCTCACCCTTCCAGAGTGCAACAAATCATTGTATCTCTTGCGGCACTGGGTCCCTGTGCGCCGCACATCATCGTGGGCGCTGACAGCGTCACCAACCTCCTCCCACGCCTGCCTGGTGACGTGGGGGGCCCTCCTCCTCCCATAATCCAGATACAATACATCCCGACGGCTGGAAACCTCTTGCAGGAGGACAGCAAGGCAGGCATCTGAGAACCAAGGGGCACAGTGGCCCCCCCGCTGGCCTATCCTGCAGCCTGCCCCCCTCCTCCTGCTCCTGTCCTGTGACAGCTGCCTCTCTCTCTCCCCGAGTGGCCATGGTGCACTGCCTCACTGCCTCAAGCAGGCTGCCTGGCCACACTTTAGACAGGCTGCAGCTCCCCATTGGAACCGGCAGTCTGAGGCCGCCCACCCCCACCACTATTTTCCCATTCTCCATGGGAGTCGCTAACCCGCTGAGCCGGGCCTTAATTGGCTGCCCGCGGAAAATGGCGGCGCGGCCCGTTTCGGTAGCGGCAATCGCCCACCCACCCACCGCCGAGTCGGTGAGGCCCGCCTGTCAAAGCGAACATTCTGGCCATTGTTACAGCAATGCACCTTTATTCTGCATCTCTCCATCCTACAAGTGGAAATGATTGCTGATCGTTGGGACTGCATTCTTGTTCTAATTCATTCCGTTGTTCCAAACTCTGGGGCTGAATTTTCAGCTCGGCGAGTGGGCCCAGGAGGGGCCGAGGAACAGGCCCCAGGCCGCAGTCAGACCACGTCCGCTGTCTCATGCTGGCTGGTCAGTTAAGGCCCATCCAGCATGAAACACGTCTCCTCGATGGTCGGGAAGGGCTAGGCAGGGGCGGCGACCCGGTCGCCTGTTTAAAAACGGCACCGGTAGCCCCTTGAAGGAGCCCGGTGAAGGAGCGTACACTCTGCGTTGTGGAGATGGTCCTAATGGCCTCAGCAGTGGCTGGAGACATCAGGTGGGAGGGAAGGTCGCGTGGGCGCTCGGCCCCCACTTTTCGGACAAGTGCCTCACCGTCCTCCTGGAGGAGGTGGCTGCCAGGAGGTGACACCCTTGCACCAAGGGACAGAAGGAGGAGGCCACCGCACCTTACAAAAAGAGCTTGGGAGGAGGTGACAGCGCAGGTCAGCAGCCATGACGCGGTGCGGCGCACATGGGTGCAGTGCCGCAAGAGGTTCAATTACCTGCTGCACTCAGGAAGGGTGAGTACCATGTTGGCATGGATCAGTGTGGTGAGGTGTCAAGGGCTGGCCATTTCTCCCACCGTAGAGAGCAAGGGTGTTAGAGTCTGAGTGCCAACTGTAAATGGCGCCAGAGCTGGCCAAGGGGGTGAGCCCTGGCTGCTTGGACTAAGTGCCTTGCTGCTCGAGGGCAACAACTCGAATGTGCCCTGCAAAAGTGTCCCTCAGGTGGGGTTGGCCAGGTTGCAATGGCGCTGCAGGTAGAGAGTGGACTAATCAGTGCTCCTCTGTCATTTCAGGAGAATATGAGCCATAACCAATTGGAGAGGTCATGGACAGGCGGAGGTCCACCCAACCTGCTGCTGCTGACCAGGTACGAGCAGGATGTCCTGAAGCAGGAGAGCCAGCATGGCCCCGGTGCAACTGGTCAGATGAAGGTAAGAGTGAAGTGCACAGAGGTGAGAGTTTTGCCTTGTGCAACCATCCTAGTGTAGTCTCTTAATTGGTTGGAGCCTCAAACCTGGAGTCCCCAATCGATCATTGATAGACGATGTTACCATGATGCAGATCTCCATTGTCTCACCAGGGTGCTTGGCTGCACAGTGACAGTGTGATGACTTTAACTCATTACATGTCCTTGTTCTCCTGTAGATTCACCAGCGCACACTCATTCTCAGGACCCAGAAGGGCTGCCCCTGATGCCAGAGGGCCACTGGTCTTCTGTACCTGCATCACAACCGCTCTCTGAACCAGGCACCAGAGCAGATACCAGCACCTCGGTGGCTGTTAGATTGCCCAGCGGGATGTGCAGGAGAATCTGGCAAAGATCCATGGGGATCTTCATTGTGGAGGGGTCCATGCAGAGTGTAAGCACTGCATTTACCCTCATGGCCAAGCGCACGGCCTCCTCCATTGAGAGAGTGGCGAGTCTCATAGAGAGGCAGCTCCAGGGATGGAATCAGTGGTTCCTGGAGTTGTGCTCAGATCTGCAGCCCTCACACAGGTGGTCAGTGCCAGAGTGGGAGATAGATGGGGCACCCAGTATCCCAGCTAGGTGCCCGTACATCAATGGAGAGCAGGGAGGTCCAGAGTGACCTCATGTTGGTACACGAGCTGCCTGTCGCCTCTGTAGGTTCCTCTCATTGCGCTCCGGATGACGGCAGCAGCTTCTCCGCCCCTCTGCCCAAGACCGTGGTATCTGATGAGGCTGCGATGACTGGGGAAATGCCAGCCGTGGCACTAGCCTCTCAGTCCCAGGCAGGGTCAACACAAGCTCCACTGGCCAGAGGACGACCGCCAAGGTGATCAAGGCCAACAAGACACCAGAGTCAGCAGCTGTCTCCAATGCTGCTGCAAGTGAGAGAGTGGGGGTGGGGGGCACCAAGGTGTAGTATTTGCAAACTTAAGTTAAAGGCACCATGAGCACAAGAGGGACTGTTTACGGGTGATCTTCTGTTCAGTTATGTTTTGTTTATATGCCTACTGGCGTGGACATGAACACCAGTAATGGTCATGTCGTTTGAATGTGACAATAACATTAAATTTGCTTTTGTTGTGATGGCCTGAGTATGCTTCACCTTTTATTTTTGGGGCAGGGTACGCCAGTATGTAATGCTGGATGTGAGTGGCTCTGAAAGTTATTGCACAGGCACTGAGTGGGCTTTGGGTTCACATGACAGGGACTATTTGGACATCCTGGATGGAGGTGGCAGCCCTGGTATGACGTGGGAGCAGATCTTTGGCAGCCTAGCTGAAGGAGCGTTGGATCAAGGTGTCCCTGGTGTCCCTGCCTCCCTGAAGGATACAGAAGTCTGCCTCCGGCCCTCAGCATTCTCCTCTTCTGACTCACTACTGGATACATCCTCTGTGGCCTGTGGAGCTGCCTCAGGATCCTCTTCCTCCAGTGGGTGCCCCTTGCCAGTGCCAGGTTTTGGGGAGCGCAGCATGCAACCACTATCACTGACACCCACTCTGAGGGTATTGTAGTGCTTCCCCCTGAACAGCCCAGGCATTGGAAGTGCATCTTCAGAAGACCTATGGTTCTCTCTATCACCGCCCGTGTGGAGGCGTGGCTCCTGTTATACCACTGCTCTGCCTCTGTTCTTGGGTGGCGGAGAGGCGTCATGAGCCACCTTTTCACTGGACAGCCCTTGTAATCCAACAGCCATCCATCCAGTCGTTCTTTGACATAGAACGGTGCAAAGATTCACCAAATAATAAAACAACTCAATAGGCTGAGTATTAGCCTAACAACAGCAGCAAATTCTGACTCGGTGTTCCCAGTGGAGAACTTTGCCTGTGAAGGCCGAATGTAAATTCCAACTATTAAATTAAAGGATGGAATAATAATGCCCCAAATGTCCCAGCCATAAGTCGTCCTAAGAAAAGACACTGATTACTTCTTGGTGTTAAGGTTTGAGACTGAATTGAACAACAAGCCATGCCATTACTCAACTCAGTTACAATTACAGCTCAATAACCATTAGTACGAGAAGCGTTTCCTCTCTTATTCACATAGTCTTCAGCAATTTGGTATAAAGGCTAAAGATAAAATTCATAAAGAATAATCAATACAATCTTTCCTGTGGAATTGTCTCCTGCACTGTTAAAAATAATAAGATATTGTTATGGTAATGAGGAAGGCTAATTTTGATAGTCTCCTTGAATTTGTTATCACTCAGAGAAAAAGGGATTTTTTTTTTGAAAAAAAAGTGAAAAGTAGTTTTCAAATTACAGCCACTGCATCAAGATTGATTCTTTGCTAATGACCAATATCAATGATTTTCGGATTTCAGTCTTAAGCCTTTAGAGGTCGGTGATATTGGCTAGCCTTGCAGTTTTAATCACCTGCGCTGTTCAGTCTAACTTATTCTCCAGTGTTTATTTAGTCTGTGAAAGGAAGTTGCACATGCCAAAATAGGAGTTGAAAGTAAAGATTATGGACTGACATGCTCTGGAAGTGACACGGTGCAAAGATTTGATGATGGATGGTCCAAAAAAAAATCAATAAATTAAAAGGCTTGCCAAGCTGCACTTAAAAAAAAAATCATGTAGCTCCCAGAGCAAATGCGATGGTTTGAGAGGAGGGTAACTGGACATTTCCTGGGCAGAAATAACTCGGTTGATTTGGACTGAGGGGAGAACACTCTTATGACTGCTTTCCAGGAAGGAAATAGTATTAGCACTTTCAGAACATGCTTCAAGATCTTAGTATAAATGTTTCCCTGGGCTCTGGTTTCCATGTCATCCATTTCACTTGAACTGTGTCCCAGACACCCTTTAAAATGATTTGGGAATCCTTAAGCATTACTTTATCCTGATCCTTTGCTGCTTACTGTCTGAGTAAGAGCTCCATCTATATTCCTTTCTGATAATTGTACTGATCTTTTCGTGGCGAGCACATAGACTGTTCGTACAATAGAAAATGAACTATAATATAAAATTATTTAAACAGCAGGATTCCTGTCACTGTGTGTCATAAAATAAGTGCAAAGTGCTAAGCTCTAATGTAATATACAAAGTAAATTGTGACAGTTCAATTGATGCTTGTGTTGTTTGTCACTGTATTGTTGCCACGATTACAGTGAACCTAATGCCTTTAAAAAAATGGGGGAATTTGTTAACTTTACATTCCTAATGGAGAGTCCACATATCAGAAATTTGGGCACATGCTACTCAAATTCTTCTATCTGTTTTGACTGGAAGATAATATCCGGGCATACCTGGACTTCTCATACCTATCATGGCAAACAATAGTCTCCTCACAGGGGGCACACAATAAGAAAAATTACCCAGGTAACAGGCACACAAAAGGACAGATTTAGAATTCCTGTTCCTGGTGTGAAGCTTTCCACAATGGGAGGGCTTCCTGGGAATTCAGGCATGGAGGTTAGTGTAGGATTAATGTTAACATTAACGTTCACATCTATGTTAGTGTTCATTAATGTTCATTGTTAACATCTATGCACAAGGTTCTCTAAGCCCCCAAACCACATTCAAATTGAGGATTTCCTATAACAGTACAGCCACATAATACTCTATTCAAGCTCTGTCTGTAAACAGGGCTAAACTGACATTTCAATTCAGGATGTCTCTTTCATTGTATTGGTACCATCCTTCCTTTTCGTATCCATTTTGTCAGCCTTCAGTAACCACTTCCTGCAAGAGAACTTAAGCATAAACATATCTTTAAAAAAATATTTAGAATGTAAACACTCAATAGGCAGTAAAAAGGCTGACACCTGACACTTCAGATGAAAATTATAAGGTCATCGCAGCATGTCATTCCCTTTGCACTGGGAGCAACACTAGATGCATTCCTTATAATAAATGTTTGAGATAAATTATTTTGGGACATATGCCAATCGGAACAGGTAATAGTTCACGAGAATGATCCCAGGAATGAAAGGCTTAACATATGAGGAAAGTTTGAGGACTCTGGGTCTATACTCGATGGAGTTTAGAAGGATGAGGGGGGATCTGATTGAAACTTACAGAATATTGAAAGGCCTGGATAGAGTGAACGTGGGGGAGATGTTTCCATTAGTAGGAGAGACTAGGACCCGAGGGCACAGCCTCAGAGTAAAGGGAAGACTTTTTAGAACAGAGATGAGGAGAAACTTCTTTAGCCAGAGAGTGGTGAATCTATGGAATTCATTGCCACAGAAGGCTGTGGAGGCCAGGTCATTGAGTGTATTTAAGACCGAGATAGATAGGTTCTTGATTGTTAAGGGGATCAAAGGTTACAGGGAGAAGGCGGGAAAATGGGGTTGAGAAACTTATCAGCCATGATTGAATGGCAGAGCAGACTCGTTGGGCTGATTGGCCTAATTTCTGCTCCTATGTCTTATGGTCTTATGGTATGCAGTCTTTCTGGAGTTCTGGAAGTGGCAAACATGTACAGACTTATGGAAACCTATTCCCTCCGGTTTTAAATTGCTGTGGTCCAATTGGAGCAGAATAGGAATTATTAAGTCCCTCACCACATTTTAATTTTGTCCTGCCTGATTTCTGATAGGCAAGGTGAAAGGAGGGTGGGGGGTGGAGACCAGTGGGAGGGGTGGGGGGTGGGATTTAAAATTGGAGCCTTTCATTTCTGCCGTGTAGAGTACAGCAGATTACAATAACTGTGGATGTGTATGCTACGGGGAGGTGGTGGCAGGGTAGAATTGTCACTGGATTAGCATTTGAGAGACCCAAGGGGGAATTGGGTTCATAATCCCATTAATACGGATAGTGAATTATGAATTCAATAGTAAACCTGAAATTAAAAGTCTGATGATGACCATGAAACATTGCCAATTGTTGTGAAACCCACCTGGTTCACTAATCTGCCATCCTTACCTGGTCTGGCCTACATATGACTCTGGACCCACAATGTAGTTGACTCTTAAATGCCCCCTGAACAAGGACAGTTAAAGATGGGCAATAAATGCTGGCCTGGCCAGTGATACCCACATTCCATGGACAAATTTTTAAAAAATATAGCCGGGCTGTAGCTGCCTGCCTATTTACTCTGTCCAGCCAAGTTAAAGGGGAAAGTTGCTCTTTGAGTATGCGAATGGTATTTTCAACTGGTAGAAGCATGTGCCTCATTGTCCCTATCCTTAGACTTTATCCTTGAATTCTGATGTGGCATCACCAGCCATAAATGCATGTTCATTATCTCCCAGCATATAAACCTTCAATCTTCATGGGAATTACCAGTGTAATAGACATTCACATGTGTAATAATTTTTCTGTGATAAGTTAGCTGAAGCTGAGCCTGTTTCTGCTCATCAATGGAATAGCATCAGAAGTGGGGACATGTAAGGCCACGTAACTATTGTCTGTTATTACCTGCCCTTTGTGGATGGTGGCGGTGAAATATTCTTTCTTGCTAAAGGAGACCAATCATTTCACTGGCTATAGCAAAGGTTTGAGCCAATAATTGCAGGCCAAAGGATGCCTGCTGTTTGTTAGACGCGTCCTGGTTCATTTCATGTCAGTCATACATTAGGAGATGGAAATAGCACAGTACCTCAGCAGACACACTCCCAAGTAGGAAAGCCTAGACCATAGTGTCTATATAGTGAGGCCTTTTGTATCAGAAAAACAAGCTGGACCGTTTTTTCCTGACTGCAGCTAGTTTGTAACTTGTGGTGTATGGTGACAGAACTGAGGAAGCTAGTGCTATGATACATGTAGACACAAAGGCTTTGATTTTGTCACAAATACCTTCTCTCTTTACTTGAACATTGGAACTTTAATGAACCAACTCCATTTGTGGTGCTCAGGCTCCAACTACCAGCTGAGCTTCCTGGCTGTGTAATCAAGTGCTGTGTGGACTAAGAACTTCAAAGGCCTCAGTAACTCAAAATATAGGATCCCAGGGCTCAATGTGCAGCTGCTTTGCAGGCATTGAAGATAACACAATGGGCCCTAATAAAAAGCCATGTGCAGCTTGGTATTACAGATGAATGGTTTGCATAGGCAGCAACTGCTATATTCTGAGTGATGGCAAATTATCTGCATGCATCCCAAAGCTACAACCTCTAAAACTTAGAAGGATAAGGGTAGCAGATGCACGGGAGCACCACCACCCGTAAGTTCCCCTCTGAGTCACACAACATCCTGACTTGGAAATATATCACCACACCCTTTCACTGTCACTGGGTCAAAATTCGGGAAGTCCCTCCCTAACAGCACTGTGGGTCTACCTGCACCACATGGACTGCAGCGGTTCAAGAAGGCAGCTCACCACCACCTTCTCAAGGGCAACTAGGGATGTGCAATAAATGCTGGCCCAGCCAGTGACAGCCACATCCCATGACTGAATGAAAAAAAAACAAAATCAAACCTTTGAACTGTAACAAAGCAAACCTGAACCGTGGAGTTCAAGAGGGCCTTCAAATTGTTCTAAATATCAAAGCAATGCCACAGTCTATTGGCAGTGAATTGATTGCTTATCATGAGGTATAAGGAGGTAATTCCCATGTCTTTGTTTTATTTTGTTTGATTGATTAGGTTTTTTTTTTGTTTCTACAACAAAATTGCACTGAGCAGGGCAAATTGGGATTAGGGCTTAGAAATAAGCATATGATCGAGGTCTGTCTAATAACTTTGCCAGTCCATGAGCAGAGGAGGAATTACAACTTAAGGCTAAGAATAGCATCCTTTTAAGAGGAAGGAGAGAGAAACTTTGGTAGAAATTTTCCAACTAAAGCTGCAAACCAAGATACAAAGGAAAATGTCGAGGTCACTGCTTCCCGAAAAAGAGACTCTAATAAATAAATGAATATGCTCTAAATCCTGTAATGTGGAGCTTTGGCAAATCGTTAAGCTTTGGAGGATAAGCGTGATGGCCATGTTCTATTTAACAATAATAGTCAATGCTTGAACTCCAGTGCTCAGAGTTACAATGATCTGTAACAAAAGGTGGAAATGAAAATTATAGACTTTAATGATTTGGTTAAATTGCTTTTGGAGAAGGATTTTGATGGAATTATTTTTGGTCTCTCTTCCGCATCTCACAGCAAGTTAACAATTCTGTTTCAATCTAAAGTAAACCTTGAGAGGGACTGCAATGGAATGAAGCACTGTAAATCCTTTTAAATTGATCTTTTAGAGGGACAGTACACGCTACTGGGAAGTATTAAGACTAGATGATGAAGCAATACCGCTGAGAGTATATTTAATGTTAGAGCACTTAAACAGTTTAAGCAGTTTTTTTGAAAATTAGCTGATACTGTAGTTCCCAAGGTGATATCTCACATTGCTTTGACTTTCCACTCACTTCCTTAAATACATTTTGAAAAAGAAAAATAGAATGTTCATAATATCGCTGTCAAGAGTGAGAAAAATATTGGCCCAAATTTTGGCAGAGTGGGAATGATTCTGCATAAATTTAAAAATGTCAGGCGTCACCGGATTCCAGGATTCCCGCCCCCATTCCTGATGCCCCCAATTGTCGCTGGCGTGGGATACGAGCCCTCACCCTACATTCCCGACCTGGACAACTCCATTGCGGGGGTTAGGCATCCCCAGCTCCCCGCAATTTCCGTGGAGTTGGGTCCAGCTTCCAGATGACTCGTGGTTCACAGCCCCTCAGAGGGTTTATGAACCTGGATTCGGGAACGTTTTGAAAGGCAAGTTGAAAAGGTCTTACCTTTGCCCCCCCCACACCCCTTCAATGCCCTCAACAAACTCTTTATTTCAATGCAGTGCCAACTTAATCCCCCTGCCCACCGTACACGGTGAACAATGATCTCACCAGGATAGTCATTGTCCCGCAGGGTATCTTTGATGCACTCGATTTCTGTAGCAAGATTGCCTGCAAGCAAACTTACAAATGGGCCAAAGGGCACCACATTTGGACTCAAAAGGTGCCTGGTCTCCCTCAAATTATCCGAGGAAGGCAAAGAATCACAAAAGTTTGAACAACAGGTTAAGCAAGCCACTTCATGCTGCCACTATGCAGTGGCTGTGCGAGGGGTATTTTACACCAACACGATGCTGCCATCAGTACCAAAAGACATCTGTCTACCTCACCATTGAGCAGTATCATGTATGAATCCAGTGCCATTGCGATGCCAAGTATGTAGGTCGCATGTCCCAATGATTAGCTGATCAAATCAAACAGCATGTTCCTTCAGTTGTTCATAACATGCAGAGTACAGGCCACATTCAACCAGCCCACATTTTCATAACCCAATGCTAAACATCTACTATAATAAAAAGATAAAAGCAAAAAACTGCGGATGCTGGAAATCCAAAACAAAAACAAATATACCTGGAAAAACTCAGCAGGTCTGACAGCATCTGCGGAGAGGAACACAGTTAACGTTTCGAGTCCGAATGACTCTTCAACAGAACTAAGGAAAAATAGAAAAGAGGTGAAATATAAGCTGGTTTAAGGGTGGGTGGGACAGGTAGAGCTGGATAGAGGGCCAGTGATAGGTGGAGATAGCCAAAAGATGTCATAGACAAAAGGGCAAAGAGGTGTTGAAGCTGGTGATATTATCTAAGGAATGTGATAATAAAGGTACAGATAGCCCTAGTGGGGGTGGGGTGGGGGGAAGGGATTGAAATAGGCTAAAAGGTAGAGATAAAACAATGGATGGAAATACATTTAAAAATAATGGAAATAAGTGGGAAAAGAAAAATCTATATAAATTATTGGAAAAAAGGGGGATCGCAAAGGGGGTGGGGATGGAGGAGGGAGTTCATGATCTAAAATTGTTGAACTCAGTACTTAGTCCGGAAGGCTGTAAAGTGCCTAGTCGGAAGATGAGGTGCTGTTCCTCCAGTTTGCGTTGAGCTTCACTGGAACAATGCAGCAGGCCAAGGACGGACATGTGGGCAAGAGAGCAGGGTGGAGTGTTAAAATGGCAAGCAACAGGGAGGTCTGGGTTATGCTTGCGGGTGTCCATTGGGGACACAGATTGGGGGTGCGGCGCCATTTTACGAGGGTGGGCCAATTAAGGTCCGCCCAGCATGACGTCTGGCGGGAAGCACTATGTGCTCCTTATGCAGGCGGGGGGAGGGGGGGGAAATCCCAAAACCGGGAGTGCGCTGTTTCGGGCATGCGCACGAAAGAGTGCACTCATTTCCCTGAGGCTAAGTGCTGCCTCAGGGAGATCGGCTGTAAATACCAAAATGATAAAAATAGAAAAATAAAATTTCCCTTACATGTCCCCTCATGTGATACTGTCACATGAGTTGGGACATGTCCATAATTTTCACAAAAATTTTATCAAAATTTTTAAAAAGCTACATGAAAGCTGATCCCGCCCGTGGATGAGGTTTCATGCTTTTTCCAATTCGCGCCGGGGCTCCTGGCCTGCCCGACAACCTTAAGGTTGGATGGGCAGGTCCTTTAACTACTTAATAGCCTCTGTCAATAGCTTCAATTAGCCATTAACAGGTCAGCGGGCGCGCAGCTGATTTCGCTGCGCCCCCGCCTTCCTGAAAATTTAAATGGGGCGCGGTGACGTCTGGAGTTCCTACCCGATGAGTACTTACCTTTGGGGAGAGAGGCAGACCTGTGGGAGATACACACTGGGAAGCTGATAAATAAAGCCCCAGGAGCGAGGCCTACAGCACTTACCTTTTGGGAGAGAGGTCCAGGAGTGCCAGGAGTTTGAAAAAAAGGTGGAGTGTTATGAGACAGCAGTTTGTGAAGCTGAGTTCTTTAAAAAGCCAAGAAGGAAACTTTAAACAACTGTCATAACCTATATTTTAAGTGGTAAGTTTGAGATGCAATTCTAAATTCAGGAATCAGACCATCAGCTCTCGAGAGGTTTTATATTAAACTAAATGAAACATTTTATTAATTTACACAAGTTAAAATATATACACATGGCTACAAATTACTACGACCATAACTTTTAACAAATTCCCAAACTAATTTTCGTTAAGGCAACAGCAGACACCAGGCAAAACATTTTCACCTTACGAATTCAAAATGAGGTCCCTTTCGCTTTGGTTCTTTGCAGACACATTAGCAGGCTTATAGGCTTTGATCTTACATGGCCTCTGCCCCACACACATGAAAACTGCTGAAGTTATACCTAGCACAGCTCATTGAATGTAAATTCTCATTGTACCATTAGCCTCATTGAGCTCCACCTCTTCTAACAATAAAAGCCCATTCATAGTACCAATGTTACTATTAATGTAAACATATTGCTTGGTCTCTGCTTGATAGGTGCCAGAGTGCACTTGACTTCTTAAATACTCTATTCAAAAATGCAGATGCACTCTACCTCTCTTGCATCTCAAAACTAATACACAGCAAAGCACCCAGACTAGCTGGCTTTAATCCAATTAAGACACACCCACAGACTAAGTCTCTATTTTAAAAGAAAACAATTTCCCAATAATATTATATACATTAATAGCTTCATGACAGGGGTGACATCGCAATAAAGTCCTTTGGTATTGGCTGGGGATTATTGCTGCTTAGGGACTGAATCTAAACAACAGAGAGTTTAACAAACTTTAAAAATACTAACTATTAATAACAAGTAATAAGTGAGTGGCTAGTGAGTCTTGCCTTTTATTCTTAAGTAAGATTTATTACCAGTAGTAAGGTGTACCAAGTATTAATAGCATTTACCATTATTAGGCTTATTAATATTAGTAGGTTTTATTAATATTAGTAAAGCTTTATTATTATTGGTAAGCTTTGTTGCCAGTAGTAAAGTTTATTAGCAGTAATAAGGTTATCAGTTAATAGATAGAGAATTGACAGGGCTGTTCCAACCTTGAGAGTGTACATCCCTGTGGGAACTCCAGGATATTTCCCATGTTTTGGATAACCATTTGTGCAGGAAGTGTTGTCAGTTGAAGCAGCTTGAAGTGCCAGATTTCAGAACATGAGGAGCAACTTGTGTCACTGTGATGAAGTTTAGAGCTCCATGGATAACAGATCAGTAGGTTGGTCATCCCACAATTAAGGATATGCAGGGAGAGACTGTCTGACTAGACAGTCAAAAAGGAACAGGTAGATGGTACAGGAGTCACTTGAGTGCATCCTACTCTCCAAACAGGTAGCTCAGCTGTAATAGGGGGTGGGGGATGGGGGGTGCAGGTGGCATTGGAGGGGGAGATCCAGGAAAACTGGAAGAGCAATAGTGACAGATGATTACATAGTTAGGGATTACATAGATAGACGTTTCTGCAGCCACTGATGGCTTGTTGGCTCCCTGGTGCCAGGGTCAAGGATGTCACTGAGCAGGTTCAGAGCACCCTGAGAGGGGAGGGTGAACAACCAGCAGTTATGGTCCATATTGGTACCAACAACATAGGCAGAAAGAGGGGTGTGGTCCTGCAGTCAAAATTTAAGGATCTAGAAAGGAAATTAGGAAGCAGGGGGAGATGGGACCGGTACAAGCCAGAGGGGTTGCACCTAAGTAGTGTGGAGACTGAGTTCCCTGTGGGGTGATTTGTTAGTGCTAATGGGGAGGGTTTAAACTAACTTGGCAGGGGTGTGGGAACCAGAAGATAATATCAGAGAGGAATACCAATGTTAGGAGATAGCACGAGAGTAGGGAATAGTAAGTTAATAGGAGGGGTCAGAAGAAGGGACAAAGTAATAAAGTATAAATCAGAATTGTCATGCATGTGTGTGAATGCATGGAGTGTGATTAATAAGATTGCTGAGTTATAGGTGCAGATTGACATGTGATGAAGTGTTATAACAGGGTCCCCCTTGTCCTCACTTATCACCCCACCAGCCTCCGCATTCAAAGGATCATCCTCCGTCATTTCCGCCAACTCCAGCATGATGCCACCACAAAACACATCTTCCCTTCACCCACCCCGGCGGCATTCCGCAGGGATCGTTCCCTCCGGGACACCCTGGTCCACTCCTCCATCACCCCCTACACCTCAACCCCCTCCCATGGCACCTTCCCATGCAACCGCAGAAGGTGCAACACCTGCCCCTTTACTTCCACTCTTCTCACCGTCCAAGGGCCCAAACACTCCTTTCAAATGAAGCAGCATTTCACTTGCACTTCCCTCAATTTAGCCTACTGCATTCGCTGCTCCCAATGCGGTTTCCTCTACATTGGAGAGACCAAACTCAGACTGAGTGACCGCTTTGCGGAACACCTTCGGTCTGTCCGCAAGCATGACCCAGACTTCCCTGTCGCTTGCCATTTCAACACTCCACCTTGCTCTCATGCCCACATATCCGTCCTTGGCCTGCTGCAATGTCCCAGTGAAGCTCAACGCAAACTGGAGGAACAGCACCTCATCTTCCGACTAGGCACTTTACAGCCTTCCGGACTGAATATTGAGGTCAACAATTTTAGATCATGAACTCTCTCCTCCATCCCCACCCCATTTCCGATTTTCCCCCTCCTTTTTGTTTTTTCCAATAATTTATATAGATTTTTCTTTTCCCACCTATTTCCATTATTTTTAAATGTATTTCCATCCATTGTTTTATCTCTACCTTTTAGCCTATTTCATTCCCTTCCCCCCCACCCACCCCCACCCGCAGTAGGGCTATCTGTACCTTGCTTGTCCTTTCTATCCTTAATGTCACCTATTAGCACAATCCTTAGATAATATCACCACCTTCAACACCTCTTTGTCCTTTTGTCTATGACATCTTTTGGCAATCTCCACCTATCACTGGCCCTGTATCCAGCTCTACTTGTCCCACCCCTCTCCCCCTTAAACCAGCTTATATTTCACCTCCTTTCTATTTTTCCTTAGTTTTGTTGAAGAGTCATACGGACTCAAAACGTTAACTGTGTTCCTCTCCGCAGATGCTGTCAGACCTGCTGAGTTTTTCCAGGCATCTTTATTTTTGTTTTGGATTTCCAGCATCCGCAGTTTTTTTGCTTTTATCTTATAGTTAGAACAGAGACCTGGCTCAAAGAAGGGCAGGACTGGGTGTTAAATATCCTTGGATACAAGATAGGAAAGGAAGAAAAGGGGAAGGGATGGCAGTATTGATTAAGGAGAGCATTGCAGTGTCAGAGAAAGAAGCTGTCCCAGAGGGCTCAAGGACAGAATCTATTTGGCTACAGCTAAGGAACAAAAAGGGTGCAGTTCCATTGCTTAGTGTAATCTACAGGCCGCCAATTAGTGGGCAGGATGTAGAGGAGCAAATTTGCAAGGAAATTATAGAGGAATGGAAAAATGACAGAGTAGTTATAACGAGGGACTTTAATTACCCATATATAGTCTGGAGATAGTGGTAGTGTATAGGGCAGAGAGGAGCAACTGTTCCGAGATTGTGTCCAGGAGAATTTGCTACAGCAGTATGTGTCCAATCCAAAGAGAAAGGAGACACTGTTAAACCTGGACCTTTGGAATGAGGTCAAATGGATCAAATATCATTAGGAGAACATTTAGGGGTCAGTGATCATTGTATCAAAAAGTCTAGGCTGACTATGGGAAGGGACAAAAAAAAATCCAGAATAAAAATAATTAACTGGGGGAAGGTCAGCTTCAGTGGGGTAAGAACTGATCTAGGCTGAATAAACTTGAGTCAAATGTTGGCAGGAAAAGCCACAGTTGAACAGAGGGCCACCTTCAAAGAAATGATAACTCAGGCACAGTCAAGGCATATTCCCTTGAAAGGGAAAGATAGGGCAAACAAATCCAGAGCTCCCTAGATGACAAAACAGATAGAGACTAAGATGAAGAAGAAGAAATGTGCTTAAGACAGATGTCAAGTGCACAATACAATGGAGAACCTGGCTGAATAAAGAAAAGATTGGCTGCTAAAATAAAAGGAAACCCCAAAGTCTTCTGTAGAGATCTAAATAGTAAAAAGGTGGTAAAAGGAGGAGTAGGGCCAATTAAGAGAATTAAAAAGGGGGTTTACGCACAGAGGCAGAGGGTGTAGCTGAGGTATTAAATTAATTCTTTGTACCAAAGAAGAAGATATCGCCCAGGCCATGGTGAAAGGGAGGGTAATTCAGACACTAGGAGGGTTTAAAATTGATAAGGAGGTGATATTGGATAGGCTGTCTGTATTTAAAGTTTATAAGGCACTGGGACCAGCTGAGATGCATTCAAGGATACAGAGGGAAGTGAGAGTGGAACATGAGATGCCTGTCGTTTCTGTGGGCTCCTCACAGGGAGCTCCGGATGATGGCAGCTGCTCCTCTGCCCATGTCCGTGGCATCTGATGAGGCTGCGGCGACTGGGGAGATGCCAGCCGTGGCACTGGCCACTCCCTCCCAGGCGGGGCCAGCACAGGCTCCTCTGGCCAGAGGGCACCCGCCGAGGTCACCAAGGCCAACAGGACAGCGGAGCCAGCAGGCTGTCTCCAATGCTGCTGCCAGCAAGGCGGGAGCTCCTAGACGTGGCATCTGCAAACGTAAAGGTAAAGCACCTTAAGCGCAAGACAGGCTTATCGCAGGTGGTATTTGGCTCCCCCATTTTGCTTTAACTTTTTTAATGGTGTGATAAACAACCTAGGTTAATGTTTAGTTCAGCAATGTGTCACATGCAACAGTAAGTGAGATTTTATTTTGTGCTGTTGGCCTCATTATGCTTCTGTAGGTGCAGGGTAAGCCATTATGTAATGATGGTCTCCTGAAACTTTATTGCACAGGCACAGAACTTTGGTGGCCAAAGAAATGTTCCTCTCTGGGATCGAGTATGGATCCTGCAGCCCTGGCATGTGGTGGTAGGTTCTTATTTGGTAGGCCATGCTGAAGGAGTGTTGGATCAAAGCCTCCCAGGTGTCCCTGTCTCCCTGGAGGTTAGCCAGGCCAGCGTCTAGCCCTCAGCGTTCTCACTGTGTTCGTCCTCTGACTCACTACTGGACTCATCACCTGTGGCCTGTGCAACTGCGTCAAGATCCTCTTCCTCCAGTGGGTCCCCCCCTTGTCAGTGCCAGGTTGTAGAGAGTGCAGCATGCAACCACTATTAGTCACACCTGCTCTGGACGGTATTCCAGTGCGCCCCCTGAACTGTCCAGGCATTGGAAGCACACCTTGAGAAGACCGACGGTTCTCTCTATCACAGCCCTTGAGGAGACATGGCTCCTGTTATACCGCTGCTCTGCCTCTGTTCTTGGGTGGCGGAGAGGCATCATGAGCCAACTTTTCAAGAGATAGCCCTTGTCACCCAGCAGCCATCCATCCTGTTGGCTGGATCACTGAAGAGCCTCGGCACCTAGAAGTGTCTGAATATGTATGACTTGCAGAACCTGCATCTTGTGATCACAAAGTATCTGCACGTTCATGGAGTGGAATCCCTTCTTGTTGATGAAGCCACCAGGCTCACCCATTGGCTCCTTGATGGCCACGTGTGTGCAGTTGATGGCAGCCTGGATGAGGGGGAACCCAGCAATCGTTGCAATCCCTCTGGCTCACTCAGCCTGGCTGGCCTCATCCAAGAGGAAATGAATGAAAATCAATGCCCGCCTGAACAGAGTGTCTGTCACCAGTCTGACGCAGCTGTGAACAGCTGATTGGGAGACTCCACACAGATCCCCCACTGAGCCCTGGAAAGAGCCTGGGTATAGAAGTTGAGGGCCACTGTGACCTTCAGATCCACTGGCATGGGGTGTCCACCCACACAGACGGAGCTGATCTCAGGGCCGATCCTCTGACAAGTGGAGGTCACTGTCTCCCTTGAGAGGCGGAGCCTCCTTCGGCATTGCACCTCAGGCATGTTGAGGTAGCTGCATCGCCGCCTGTAAACCCTGGCAGCAGGATAGTGGCATCTTCTGCGGCCCTTTCCATCTTGAACTTCCTGCTGGCCCTGCGCCCCTTGTGCCTGTGCCTCTCCTCCCACAGGTCCCTCCCCTGGAAGCTGCATTGGGACACCTGGCCTCCCCTTCCTTCTGCCCCTCTCTTCCTCCTCCTCAGAGGTCCCACCAGCGGAGAGCACAATCCCCATTCCCAGGGTTATGGAAGGCTGTCTGAAACCTGGAAGGGCCCACATGGTCTGAATCCTCCGGGGGCCTGGAAGACACCAATGAGTCCTGAAATGAAGTCTAGAAATGCTCAGAATGCAGCTCTGAAGCGAGATGAAGCTGTCCCATTCACATAAGACACCCAGCAGCACATGATCCCGAAAACTGCTCCCTACCCACACTGGCAACACTGCTGACCCCTCTTATCCCGCATGTGGATGAGCTTTTGCAAATTGTGGGCTGCCCGCCTGCCCATTTTGCCCATGTGATGGCCGGAAAACCACACGGGGTACATAAACTCGGAGAGAATTGGGGTGTCAAGGGCCTCAACTGGCCTCTTAATTAATGGGGTGGGGGGGGTGTGCACCTCCGTTCCCCTCGCGGGCCCCCCAAGTGAAATATCGCGAGAGCGCTCGTTGACATCGGGATGCTCAGCTGACATCGACGTACGTTATTTCGTGCTCGAGCGGGTTGGGCACATGCCCACCTGCCCACCCGCTAAATGAAAAATTCTGCCCGTACAGTATCCTTGGCTTTATTAATAGGGGAATAGGGTCCAAGAGCAATGAGGTTATGTTGAACTTGTATATGAGACGCTTCAGCTGGGGAATCGCATCCAGTTCTGGGCGCCACACTTTCGGAAAGATGCGAAGGCATTGGGGAGCGTACAGCAAAGACTCATGAGAATGGTCCCAGGGATGGGGAACTTCAATTATGCAGATGGATTGGAGAAGTTAGGATTGTTTTCCTTGGAGGAGGTTAAGGCTGAGAGGGCACAGGTTTAAGGTAATTTGCAAAAGAAGCAAAATCCACATTGAGGAAAAACTTTTTTCACCAGAGAGTGGTTCAGGTTCTGGAACGCACTGCCTGAGAGTGCGGTGGAAGCAGGTTCAGTTGAGATATTCGAAAGGGAATTACGCTTTTATTTGCAAAGGGAGGAGGTGGAGGATTACAGGGAGAAGGCAAGAGAATGGCGCTAAGTAAATAGCTCATTCGGAGAGCTGGTGCAGAAACGATGGGCTCCTCCAGCGCTGTAAAACGTTTGTGAAATTCAGTAAAAGTATGATCAGAAAATATATGCCAATTGTCTTAGGATGTTTACTACATTGAGGGCATTATATAAATTCAAGCTGTTATTGGTACATTCCTGAAAGTTTTAGTATAGGACTAATCAACTATAGCCTAAAGCAATTCAATTGATCAAAATTTAAATAGAGAAACAATCACTGAGGACTGATTTAACAGCCATGGAATTGATTCAAGGCAGGATGCATGATGACGTATAGATATTCCAGTGCTGCACATTAGAAAATACCATATTAGAACATCCAAATACGAACATATGAATTAGGAGCAGGAATAGGCCACTCAGCCCCTCAAGCCTGCTCCACCATTCAACAAGGTCATGGCTGACCTGATTGTAACCTCCCACCTACCCCCGATAACCTTTCACCCCTTGTTTGTCAAGAATCTATCTACCTCTGCCTTAAAAATATTCAAAGACCCTGCTTCTATCGTCTTTAGAGGAAGAGAGTTCCAAAGACTCACTACCCTCTGAGAGAAAAAATAGCAGAAGTCCCATGGCCTATTTTATTGGCTTGGGACAAGAAAGTTGTTTTAACTGTTTAAGAGTGTTAGCTTTGTTTAGTCTCTTGTATCTGGAGCACTTTAAGCATCAAATCTAGTGATTTCAGTGGTGTGGATTTATGCTTCCCTTTCAACCTGGCGCCAAGTCAAGGGAATTTTCAGGCGTGCATACATATGAACATATGGATCAGAAGCAGGAGTAGGCCACTCAGCCCCTCAAGCCTGCTCCACCATTCAGCAAGGTCATGGCTGATCTGATTGTAGCCTCGGGTAAAACTTTTCACTCGGCAGGTGGACACCCGCACGACCCGACCGAGCTTAAAATGGCACACGCGTGGAAGTTGATGTGTGCGTCCCAACGTCATCGCCCACTCGGTCGGCAGACGCGTGTCAGAGTCAGCAGCACACCCGCCGATAATTAAAAGGCTTATTAAGGACATTAAAAGGGTAATTAAGGTAAACTTGTTGCTGCTCGTGCATCATTACAGCTGGCGGGCGAGCGAAAAGGCCAAGCAGCTTTTGCACTTTTTTTGGAAACCTTATCCACGGGGCGGGACGAGGTTTCCAAAAGCAAATAAAAATCAAATAAAAGCTTGTTTTTTTTCATAGATAACATGTCCCTGCTCAGGAGACAGAGTCAGATGAGGGGACACCTTTCATAACGTTTATAAAATATATTTTTTTTGAAATCAGTTCATCCCCCTGAGGCAACTCTCTGCCTCAGGGAGACTATGTAGCGCGGGTTCGCTCGCATGTGCCAAGGTGGCACTCACCCCCCGGCTCACACACCTCCTCCCCCCCACTGCCCGCACAGGCAGCATTTAGCGCTGCCGCTCGTGTTTCACGCTGGGCAGGCCCGCCAGCTCGAAATTGCCTTCCGGGCCCAATTGCACACGGCAGTCAGCTTCCCGACCGCCCCCACCAAACCCGCACGCCAAGGGCAAAATACCGCTCCTCGACCCCACGTTCCTGCCTACCCCTGATAACCTGTCACCCCCTAGCTTATCAAGAATCTATCTACCTCTGCTTTAAAAACATTCAAAGACTCTGTTTCCACCACCTTCTGAGGAAGAGTTCCAAAGACTCACAACGCTCTGAGAGAAAAGAAATTCTCCTCATCTCTGTCATTAATGGGTAACCCTTTGTTTTCAAACAGTGACGCCTAATTCTAGATTCTCCCACAAGAGGAAACATATTTTCCACATGGTTAGGAAATAGAGATAGTTTAAGTAAGTTATATTTGTATTTGTGGGTGTTAGGAATGAGTTTAGCTTTAATGTTTAAGTTTGATTTCTATCTCTGTATTTGTGTGTTAAGAATGTTGAGGATTTGAGTACAGGGGTGAGGATTTGAGTATAGGAGTGAGGATTTGAGTACAGGGGTAGTGAAGTCTTGCTTCAATTATATAGAAGCTTGATTAGAACACACCTGGAATCCTGTGTGCCATTTTGGTCCCCTTACCTGAGAAAGGATATTATTGCCATAGAGGGACTGCAACAAAGGTTCACCAGACTTGTTCTGGTGATGGTGGGACTGTCTTATGAAGAGAGATTGGGGAAACTGGGCCTGTATTTTCGAGAGTTTCGAAGAATGAGAGGTGGTCTCATTGAAACATACAAAATACTGAAAGCAATTGACAGGGTAGATGCAGGTAAGATGTTTCCCCTGGTTGCGAAGTCCAGAACCGGGGACATAATTTCAAAGTAACGGGGAAGCCACTTAAGACCGAGTTGAGGATAAATTTCTTTACTCAGAGGGTTGTGAATCTTTGGGATTCTCTACCCCAGAGGGCAGTGGAAACTCAGTCATTGAGTATGTTTAAGGTAGAGATTGACAGATTTCTGATTAACAGCAATGTAAAGGGTTATGGGGATTGTGTGGGTAAAAGGCATTGAAGGGTTTGATCAGCCATGATCAGTCATGTTGATTGGCAGAGCAGGCTTGATGGGCTGAATGGCCTTCTCCTATTGCTATGTTCCTAAGAAAAAGTCAAGCTGAGCTTTAGTTTCACTTTAAAAGATGGCTGCATTTCTAATGAGATTTTTTTACAACTCTTGGGGAGAAGTTAAAGCAAGCACCAGAGTAGAAAAATCTGTGCTGTTGCCTGGCAACAGGGGTCCAGAGAGGGAGACCCACACACATATACACACACACACACGCAGAAAAACTAAAGGGAAAGCAGTTTGAGTTCAGTTAAAAGTAGCTGCCAGACAGAGACTGGAGCAAAGGGACAGATAGCAAGTCCCAAGCAAAAGAAAAAAGTCCCCAAAATCCAGGCAAGTGGAACAGGAGAAAGTCCCAAGAAGACCTTCATTCTTCCTGCCAAAATGGAATTTCACATTTTCCCACATTATGCTTCATTTGCCAAATCCTTGCCTACTCACTTCACCTCTCTATATCCCCTTGTAGCCAGCAAGAGTGATGATATCAAGCAGGGTAAGCAGCCAATCACATCAAAGTAATCGCATCAATTACAGGCAACAAGCCAGGAAGTACAATGAAAGCAAAACACTTCATAAGCTGGAAATCTGAAATGAAAACAGAAAATCCTAGTATTTCCAGTTTTAGCAACCTTCAATTTTTATAAATTTTACAGAAAACAAAATAAATGACTTTTTCATAAACATTAGAAGCTGAAGTATCATAAAGCAAATTTAAATAATATATAAAAAGATCTTGATTTTTGTCAGAATGCAAATTATTATATTATATGAATATCAAATTAGATTTTCATGCCCAGAGAGGCCATTCAATAGTAAATATAATTTGTTACACTATTAAAGACATCATTAACAAGGCATAATTTTTTCAAGGGTTTCAGACAATGATGTTACAGCCTAAAACAGCAAGTTCTCATCAGTACATTGATTCCTAATTGATTTCAATCTTCAGGCACTTCAACAATGATTTCTCTGGAGAATCGGAGAATCATTGAGAGCAGCTTTTGGGCTTCCACATTTAACTATGCATGTGCAGACTCCAGAAGATACTGTCAGGTTTAAAGCAATAATGATAGCAAACACTCATACTCACCGTCATGACCATAAAGCCAGGACCATACTGTTTCAGAAAGTTCACTAGTGAAACTTAAATTAATGACAACTATGAAAAAGGAAAAGTTCTATTCCTTAGGAGAAAGGAGATAATTTCCACCTCTCACCTTCTTCCCAAGTAAGATACATCCGAGGTGTGAGATCGATGACTCTCAGTTATCTGGCACATAAGCTATGAAAGGTCTGTGGTGCCAGGAATGCTGCTAAGGCTGCAACTGTTAAGGAAGTAACAGGAATGCTCAAGTCAAAAGCTACCTCCTTTGGCCACTTTGTGACAAAAGCAGATAGATTTGAAAACAATGTTCTGATACTTCTGAAAATGCTGCCCACTATTTTTAAAGTGCTGTTCGCGTAGCCAATAAACTGTGGTCAGGAAGGTGAGTGCACACCACTTGCGATGCTTTAAAACATTTTCATGCTGGGTATTAAAGTGCAGTTTGAAATTGGCAACTATTTGCCCTTGCACAGAGTCCATTGAAATGGCTTAAATGGTCACTTTTGTTTACACCACCTTGGTTTTACCAGAATGGAGACTTGTAGTTGTTCTCAGTAAATGTCAAGTCCCATCAATGGGAACAAATGGGAAAAAAATGATTTTAAGCCTGATTCTTAATGATTTTTAAAAGCCTGACATACAGGGAAAAAGGATAAGACAATCCGAGAAAATCTCTCTACCTTCCACACTTGGACAACTTACAACAGGCACCTCAAAGCACTGGAAAAGTATTACAAAGCGGTGTCTTCGCAAGATTCTCCAAATCTGGTGGCAAGAAAGGCGGTCTAAGAGCTACATCCTCTCCCATCACAACTTGCCCAGCATCGAGACACTAATCACTCAAAACCAGCTCTGCTGGACAGGATGCCATTCGTATGCCTGACACCAGGCTCCTGTAGCAACTGCTCTACTTGGAGCTCAGTCATTGCAGGAGACACCCAGGAGGACAGCAATAATGATTTAGGGGTTTCCTGATAGTATCCCTGAAGAGGTCAAACATCCCCACTCGTGGCCAACCAAAATGGAGAAGGTTCATTCAGGAAGGAGCAAACACATCGAGAGACTTCATTGAGAATGTGCAGAGGCGAAGTTGAGGCATTGGAGGGAGCGCACAAATTTCCAAACAGCCCATTTGCCCAACCCTTCAAGCAGTAGCTGCCCCCCCAATTTGGCAGAATCCACAGGTTGCACTTTGGGGTTATCAGCCATCTCAGAAAACATCAAACCAGAGAGGGAGCAAGTCCTCCTCAATCCTGAGGGACTGCCTAAGGGGAAGTATATAAGCAAATGATGATCTATGTCCTACCTGCTGAATACTTTACACCTCTTCCTGAGTATTTATTCTACTTACAGGTGTTTATCCATTGCCATTCCCCTCCAAGAGTTCAGGTAGGCAATGATACACTTTCGGTTTCCCAACACACATAATTTTGACTAACAGAAAAACACATTGGAGGGGAAAGGAACCTACTTTTCAGTCATGCAATAATATTTAGATACAGAAAATTTAATCCAACATACATGTGCACAGTCCAAATCAAAAATAAGCAGTTGTAAACAATTCTGGGCCCAGAGATTAGGAAGGATCTATTGGTCTTGGCAGGTGCAGCATAAATTTACAAGAATTATACCTGGTCTCCAAAGGTTAAATTATAAGGAGAGATTATACTAACTAGGGTGTATTCTCTGGAATTTATAAAGTTAAGGGATAACTTGACCAAAGTTTTCAAGATATTCAGGAGAACAGAGAGGGTAGATAGAGAGAAACAATTTCTGCTGGTGGAGGATTCTAGGGCTAGGAAACACGGCTTAATAATTAGGAGTGCGATTAGGAAACATTTCTTGCACACAAAGGGTGGGAGAATTTTAGAAACCTCCTCCACAAATGGCAACTGATGTTAGAGCAACTGTCAATTTAAAATCTGAGATTGAGGGGTCTTTGTTAGGTAAACGTGTTAAGAGTAATGGAACAAAGGCAGGTATGTGGAATTAAGCTGCAGATCAGATATTATGTCACCAGGTGGTGGACCAGATTCTGGGGGCAGAATGGCCTTGTCCTGCTCCTATGTTCCTATGACTTTCCAAATATTTCAATTAGTTTGAAAGAGAACTATTCAAAACAGGCATCGTTTTGCCCCAGTGGTACCCAATTTGTAAGTTTTGGCTCACAACATAAATTCCTGAGTTACTGTACATACACCTCCAAATGTCAATGTGAGTTTTCATTGTCAAGGTTTTAATACACTTGAAAAACCAGAAGGGGAAACTTAATGGGAGCATGAATCTATGGTATAAAGCTACCATTAACACTAATTGGCAGTAAACTGACTGTGTGATTCACAGCAGGAATGGTTGGTGAGAAATAATTACCCTGTGCGTATACTCGATTATGTATAACAGGCTATTGGAGTTGACAATTTTCTTTTTCCTTTGATGTTCAAGATAATGCATATGGAGTTCCTTATTGTGCATGTTGTAATATATCTAATATATACAATAGATGAAATCATATAACAGGCTGAAATACTGCAAATCCTAACTGACAATTAGGAAATGATGTCATTGTTTCTCAAACGTTATTGATTAGAATTGATTCTTCCATTCCGCATCTCCTGCGCAGAATTCTTACTTCTTCACAAATTCATTTAAAAGAACGTAATATTAATCAGGCTTCATTTCTGGCATTTGATTATCCTACGCAACTTTCTTCTTTACAAAGTATCTGTGTGATGCTTCAAACCCAGACACAGGAATGAAAAGCCCCAGGTTTTAACAGGAGCTGGGAGTCACTGACAGTCACTGTATAGGGACTAGTGCTCTTTGAGTTTAATTTATTCATTCTCAGGATGTGGGTTTCACTGGCAAGGCAAGTATTATATTTCTCATCCCGAGTTGCCTTAGAGAAAATGCTGGTGGGCCTTCTCCTTGAACCGTTGTGGTGAAGAGCTGTTGGGCAGGGATTTCCAGGATTTTGATCATAAAAGAACAATGATATATTTCCAATTCAGGATGGTGTGTGATTTGAGGAAGGATTGTTGGGTGACAGAGATCCCACTTATCTGTTGGTCTTGCCTTTGTAGGTGGTGGAGGCCGTGGGTTTGGTAGATGTTGTCGAAGAAGTCTTTGCGAGTTGCTGCAACGTATGCAGTGTATCTGCTTGTACTGTCATGTAGCAATGAGTTCACATTGATGACACGAAGCACTGGAACATTGGCAGAGAGGGATGCCCTGCTTGATTAACATTAATTCTCAAGTTATAAAAAAAGTCTCATTTCATAAAGAAAGATGACACTCCTGACCTCCTGCATCACCACATGACTATGCCCTTCCTCCGTCCCCACCCCAATACCCACAGCGTTGCCCAGAAAGAAAATATTTATTTCGTATCGCAAAGCTCAGTATCCAAATTTCCCATCATGTATGGGATGTGCCAGAAATTCAACCCCATATTCTGTTAAAACTGTACCTGTTTTATACTGAGCTGTTTGCTCTTTTCTAGTAAGGCTGCTTTGTTTTAGTTACAACATCATTAGTTCACGGTTCTGACCCTTTCCAGGCTTCTGCTTCATCAGTTTGTTTTAATACACCAATACTTTTATTTATGATTTTCTTTCTTTTTTTTAATTACTATTAAGAAAGTTTGCAGGCTTTCTTACATTTATAACACCTTGTATGTTACTTCAGGACTACTAAAAGAGAGACTTGCATTTGTATCGTGCCTTTCACCACCTCCAGGCTCCCCAAAGCGCTTTACAGCCAAAGAAGTACTTTTGACTTGTGGTCACTGTTGTAATGTAGGAAACTTGGGAGTCAATTTTCATACAGCAAGCTCCCATAAATGTGACAATGACCAGATGTGTATTTGATGCTGATTGAGGGGTAAATATTGGCCAGGAGACCAAGGATATTTCCCCTACTCTTTCTTCTTCAAAATAATGCCAAGGGATCTTTTATGTCCACCTGAGATTGCAGATGTGGCTTTGGTTTAGTGTCTCACCCAAAAGTGCAGCACTCCCTCAGCACTGCACTGGAGTCTGAGGTTAGATTTTTGTGCTCAAGCACCTGGAGTTGGACTTGAATCCACAACCTTCTGAACTCAGAGGTAGAGTGATACCAACTGAACCACAGCTCACAAAATATATGTGTATTTATATTTATAAATGACAAAGTACTTAAATGCCAACACAAAATATTAATCTTCAACTGCAGTGACTGCCAACTAAAGAAGTGCACTTTGGGGTCGATTTTAAGTATTCCCAACAGAAGCAATGAGTTAGCTTGTGTTTTGTGCCCCGATTGTTGGCCTGCTGAATTCTGGTTTTCCATCCAATTAGATCAATTAAAATTATCTTCTTTGTGTTTTCCCTTCCACTGTCATTCCATTCTCAAACTGTTGCACCTATTTGTACCGAGCTATCACCCAACTTGATCGGTCCAAATACCTGCATTAGCTCAATATTTAGGAAGCAATTTGCAATACAAATGAGTAGGAGTGAGATACAATGACTTTGCAGCCCGTTGTTCAAAATGTATTTTAGAAAGCACGTATTCTCTTGATATCTTGTATGTTTTTGAATGTTATTATCCTTTCAAGTTACAACCCATATTTAAATGTCTTTGAACCACGCAACAGTTAGCTGATAAGGTGGTACAAGGTTAATAAAATTATCTTTTTTTTTAGTCTGGCACTTTTTCTAACATTATGACCATTAGAACCAAACTAAATGAATAAATACTGGTAATTAATTAAGAACACCTTCGGAAATCTAAATTTACATTGGAGTATATTGTTTTGACAAAGGATTACAGTGTTATCACTGATCCCCTAATCCTCTAAACACAAGGCATCATTTGTAGCTCTTAAAGCAGCACTGGACCCCCTTGTGTTGAACAAAAGAAAATCAAAGCTCCATTAACAGTGATGAATTCCATTGTCTCAACTCATTTACTGATAACTAGATGGAATAACACTTGTTTTTAAGGGGGTGACTAGCTGTTTATAATGGATATGTAAGCACCAACCCAATTGTTTTGTGGATGATGGCCGGTTATATGCAGTTCACAGACTTGGTGCCTCCAAACAGATAATTTTAGGAACATTGGATCCAATTCCCAGAGTCTTGTCTGCCAGGTGTGCCATATCGGGCAATGGCAAAGGGGCTGCCCACTCTTTTCTATTCACTCATTTTAATCAACAGAAAATCATGGCCCATACCCCCCCAGTAATTTTCTGACATGTGTAGCAAGGCTCTGCTGGGTAAGTTCTTCCCTGGTATTTGAATTTCCTGTGGGCACCCTCTAAACGTCTAATCTGACCTTTGACTTCAGCAATATCAACGATTTGCATTTATATTGCGCTTTTCACGACCACTGGACATCCCAAACACTTCTTAGCCAATGAAGGAGTTTTGAAGCATAGTCGCTTTGTAATGTAGAAATCACAGCAGCCAGGCTGTGCACAGCAAGATCCCACAAACAGCAATGTGATAATGACCCAATACTTTGTTTTTTTGTGATATTGATTGAAGGATAGATATTGGCCAGGACACCAGAGACAACTCCCCTGCTCTGCTTAGAATTAGTGCCATGGGATCTTTTATGTCCACCACAGAGGACAGATGGGGTTTTGGTTTAATGCCTCACCAGAAAGACAATGCATGGGAGTGTCCGCCTTGATATTTGTGCTCAGGTCCTTGGAGTGGGACTTGAAACCACAACCTTCTGACTCAAGAGTTGAGAATTCCACCTACTGAGACATGCATGGCTGACAAAATATTTATTTATTTATTTATTCATTCATGGGATGTGGGCATTGCTAGCTAGGCCAGCATTTATTGCCCATCCCTAATTGTCCTTGTTCAGAGGGCATTTAAGAATCAACCATATTTCTGTGGGTCTGGAGTCACATGTAGGCCAGACCAGATAAGGTCGGCAGATTTCCTTCCCTAAAGGACATTAGTAATATTTATGAATAACTATATTTATGCATGACATATTATTTAAACACCAGCACGAAATATCTATCATCCTCAGCTGCGATGACTGTCAACTGAAGAAGTGCACTTTGGGGTCAATTCTAACTATTCCCATCAGCACCAATGAGTTGAGCCTGTGTTTTGTGCTCATGTTGATATATCTTTCCATTGGCCCGCTGAGCTCTGGTTTTCCATCTAATTGGATTAATCAAAATCAACCGCTTTGTGTTTTCCCTTCCACTGCCATTCCATTCCCAAACTGCTGTGCCTCTTTTCCCAGGTGAACATTTTGTCCACAAGACTTTGGCACAGTTTATAAACATGGCAGATGAATGTAACTAATTGCAGATAGTCTAGATAAACATTTTACAGTGGCTGATTTAGTTTATACTTTCAGAAATAATTTGCAATACAAATGAGTAGGAGTGATAAACAATGAATTTTAAACCCGTAGGTTCAAATCATCATATATAATCATACAAAGCACATTTTCTCTTGGTATCTTGCAGGTTTTTGAATGTAATTATCTTATCAAATAGCAATCCATATATAAATGTCTTTGAACCACGTAACATTTGGTTGATTATCTGTTACAAGGTTAATAAAGTTATCTTTTTTCAGTTTGGCACTTTGTATCATTATGGCATTAGAGCCAAACTAAATGAATAAACATTGGTAATTAATTAGGAACGCCTTCAGAAATCTATATTTACATTGGAGTAAATTGCTTTGACAAAGGATTACAGTCCCCGAATCCTCTAAACACAAGGCGTCCTTTGTAGCTCTTAAAGCAGCACTGAACCCTCTTGTGCTGAATAAAAGGCAGAGTCGTCCCAGATTTGCACTAAGTGCGATAGCGGGTGGGAAAAGGGCGTTATATCCGCTGGCCACAATGGCGGGTTTTCACAGCGTATCATCCCAATCCCACCTCATTAATCATGCATTCCCGGGAACTGTGCTGTTTCACTGGCGGGTGGCCTCCGATTTGCCCATCATGCTATCACCTTGCCGTTTCCCCATGCTGGATGCCATATTTAAAGTGCAGCCACGTGCACATCTCTCAGTCCTCCAGCCCTGGACTGCTGCGTAGAAGACACAGCTCTGAAAGGCAAGAAGACTGCAGCCCCCTGATTCAGTGATGCATCCGTGGGATGCTTTCTGGACACCATTGGAGCCCATTGCGATGCCCTCTACCCTTGCTCTGGCCCATCAGTGGCTTGGTAGGTGGTGGCAGAGGTGGTCAGTGCCAATGCTGCACAGAAAAGGTTTGCTATCCAATGCAGAAAGAGGATGAATGACCTCATCCATGCTGCCAGGGTAAGGCAACCATCTCATCACTCTAAACTCACACATTCTCAAGGCCATCACACATTCACTGCCATCTCACTCACTGCCAGCTCAAGGGACATCACCGCTCACTCTCTCACACAAACCTTCACAGCTCCATCTGGCCTCATGTCCTCTGGAGACTGCCCCCTCAGCCCTCACCACCTTGAGGCCACTTGCACAGATCAACATGAGTCACCACACACACTCTGGGATAACACCCTTCCCCAGTAATGCCCCAGCCCTGCAGCCTCTTCCCTTGCCTGAGGCCACTTCTCCCCAGTCCCCAAACAAGACCTAGCCCTGCAGCCATTGAAAAGCCACCCCCACCTTATGACTGGTCCTGTAAGTAGAGACCTGCCTGTGAGCCGCCCTGAAAGTGATGTGGTGCTGCCTGTGAAACCTGGCGCTGATGACCGTGAGTGCTGACTGAAGCAAGGTAGCAAAACAAACCTCAAAGTCCTGAGTGAAGTTCCGCTCGCCAGGTGCACATCACTTTTGCTCAGTTGTGAAACATGTCGGCACACCTGGATGATCCAGCGTGGGGGATGATTCCAGCGAGCAGGGCTTATAACGATGTGCAGATGTATTAAAATGAAGTTCCCAACATCTGGCGATGGGAAAGGTGGCCCACCATTGATGGGTGGAGCAGACAATCGCAAGTTGGTGTCACGACATTGTGAAAGCAGCTTTTGGCCTTCCCGTTATATTGCCCACTCGTGCCCACCATGATGCCTGACGCCACTGGCATGGAAAATTCCACCCAAGGAAAATCAAAGCTGCAATTACCGTGATAAATTCCATTGGTTCAACTCATTTACCGATAACTAAATAGAATAATCCTTGTTTTTAAGGAAATGACAAGCTGCTTCTCGTGGACTGACCTTTGACCTTCAACAACAACAACAACAACAACTTGTATTTCTACAGTACCTTTAACATAGTTAAACATCCTTCACAGGCGCATCACCGAACAAAATGTGACATCTCATCACATAAGGATATGTTAGGTCAGATAGCCAAAGGCTCGGTCAAAGAGGCTAAGTTTTAAGCAGCATTATAAAGTAGGAGAGAAAGGTACAGAGGTGAAAAGGTTCAGGTAGAGAGTTCCCTAGATTAGCAACATCACATTTGAACTTTCTGCTTTATTTTTCAAATGGATTATCTTGGCTTTTATATTCAGCTGTTTTTTTTCCCTTTAGTTTTGACCCATGTCTGAATCATGCCTATTGTTCTGTTGTGACCTTGATTTCCAGTTGCTTGCATGTCTAATCCTAATTTGAGTAGTTCTATTTCATGTGGTGTGAAGGACTTCCCAGCTCTTTTCAACATTTGAAAATATGCTCATTGCCTTTATACCTCACACCAACTCACCACCTCATCCATCTGCATGCCCTCCATGGCTCCCATGGCATCTTAAAGGCCACCGATACACCCCATGCCACCTTCTCAAGCCACTCACCATTATCTGCTATGACAGACCTCAGCACCATGTGGAGATGAAAGAATAAATAAACACCTAACAATCTAAAAACACTCACACACACTTCATACAGGAAAAAAAAGCTTCCTGAAACCCTTCAAAGATTTTTAATCCCCTCAAGTAGTTAGACTGTAATAAAAACAAACAAATTTATATTCAGTTATCACATCAAAGACAGCCAATTCTTTAATAGTCTCTTAAAACTATCAATCAAACAAAATTAGAACTCAAATCCCTGCTGAGATATGTACTTTTCTATCTTTTGAAACTTAGTCAAGCATTCATCATGGGCACAGCTATAATAACAGGCCTTAGGAAATGTCAACAATGAATTCGATTAAAATTGTAGGAACAGGTGATATTTTTCCTAATCTGCACCAAATGACCTGTCATTCAAAGCATTCCAGCAGAGACCAACTGACCATCCAACTGACAGCTGCATCCTGGATTTATTTTTTCATGTGTAAAGGACTGGGGTTTTTAAATAATTTCAGATCATAGTAATTATCAGACCCTTCAAGAACGTTATGTCTGCTCCATAAATTTTTGACTCCAACAATGCAGGTTAAGGCCCTTGGGACAATGCAGATGGAGTCTGTTTGAACTCAGCACCAATTACAAGTGGCCCTGTTGAGTTCAGGTTTCCACACCTGTGTGATTCACTGCCTTTCCCCTTCCCTCTGGGAAATGGGATCTCCCGGAAATGGGGGCAGGATGGCTGCATTCTGTTCCCACCCATCATTTTAAAAGGCTCCGGAGTTGGTCCGACTTCACAAAAATCCAGCACTTATTGGGTGTAGCCTTCCCAAAAAAAGAAGCGATGTAGAGCCCCAGCCGGTTCTCGAGACCCCCCACTGCCTACATTAAATTCCATGCAGAGAGCTAAAATATCACTCCCCGTTTAAACCATGCTGCACATCGAAATATTGGTTCATTTTCTTCTGGCGTCACCTTTACTGGTGTCTGATTATAGAGCGGAATTCTCACCAGTTACACTGGCTGGAATTTTCCAGCCCCTCATGCTGGTGAGATCTTCCAGTCCTGGTGATGTGATTGGATGTTTCAGTGGTTCGCCGGCCCTGCTGCAGGGGGGAACCCACCACAGGAGGAGTTGGAAAATTCCAGTCCAGGATTCACACTTTCTTGCCTGCGACTGAACAACGTGATACCTTTTGGCATTGATATCGAGTTGAAGATTTGGATCAGCCACAGGATGCTGTCTAATAATTTCAAGAGGGTCCACTTCTCCAGCATAGAATGCTGTGCATATAACTTTTATTTCCAATTCTACTTTGTTAGTTACTCGTCTCTTTATTCCTTGAGCTCTGCTCAATCCATGTTGTGAGATTTTAATCTGACTTTTTATATCGATATGCATTGTTTTGATTTATCATAGACACTCTCTCTGAGGCAGTTTACTTGCCTTGCAGTCTATCTTACTTCAACAGTGATGTTCAGCTTGACTGCCTGTGCTGGCAGTTGTTTGGGGGAGGTTACGCAGTGCACACATTCATCATTTCTATGTCTTGACTGATAGGTATTGCCCTGTAGCTACACTTTACTCACTCCATAGAGCTTTCGCTGCACATACTTTGAAAACTTGTGCTATGTTTGGCACATTAATACTGCAAACACGGGTTCCCAGTTAATATTAATCTGCAACGCTGATAGACGATTTTTCAATGCTGTGATTATTATGGTACAGTAGAATAGACATTGAGTTGAAGGCCCTTTTTTCCTTATTTCCCCTTGAAAATATGCACGTACCCATTTTCCCAAGAAGGCTATTCCTATTTTTTTCTTTCCCAGATCTCAGGTAACAGGAAAGTGGGATGGTGGCAGGAATGGTAGGACAGGGGAAATAAAAGACACATTTCTGATTGTACACCACTGTCGCTCATTCGATGAAACTGCCAGAATATCTTACTGAATTCAATCAAGTTTGAATTCTCTACCTGTTCTTGCCTAAGCAGGGAATGGCTTCATTTTACAGGTGCCTAGTGCCAAATAGCGTCAGGGTGAAGGGGGTTATTAAAAAATTCCATTTCAAAAGACAACCCACTGTTGTAAATTAGTATTAGCTGACAAGACGAACTATAGACTTGGGCCTGAATTTTCTGCCCGGTGGGTGGGCGTGATTGGCAGGCCAAGGAGCGATCGGCTCCTGACCGCGATTTCACACTGGCTGGCCAATTAACGGACATGAAGTGCGCTGCCTATGTTGGAGGTGGGAGCATGGCGTGCGCTGAAATCAGCGCGGGCGCGGAGCAATGTGGAATTAAAGCTCCCTAAAGGCAGAGAGCTGCCTCAGGGAGCTGAAGAAATTAAATACAAAAAAAATTTTAAAAACCTGGAAAAAAATGCCCACGCATCAGAAACAGTCACCTTATCACACACACATCATGAAAATTCTGTCCAAACATTTTTACTTTTTTTCCGTTTAATGACGGAAAAGCTCATTCTGCCCTTGGGTGAGGTTTCCTGAAAAATGCAAAGGCCGCCTGGCCGATTCACCCGCCCGCCTACTGTAAGGTTGGCCAGGCAGCGAAAAAAGCACAGTTAATTACACCATTAATAGGCTTAATCGCCCTCTTAATGGTTGGATAGGCACGCTTCTGACTTCAGCGTGTGCCCGCTGATCGAAATGTTGCATGACTGCGCGATGACGTTGGGACGCTTGCCCGACATCACGGCGCGCTATTTTACTCGAGCGTGCCCAGTGCGCGCCTGCACACCGAGCGAAAGGTTCTGCCCACGAAACACATCACAGAGCGGATAGGGGAACCATTTGGAGTGAATGAGGATGAAATTGATCAACAGTCATAGCACAAAACGAACTGATAGTGGATGGACCGCCTCTTTTATACCTTGTCCCAGTTCCTTTTTGACGAAGGAGAGCAAGGGATAGATAATTAGTTTCGAAGCAGGAAGCAAATAGAGATTCTCAGGCTGCAAAGCGATTTGTGTTCAGCCCTACTCCGGCTAACATAGGACAGCTTAATTATTTTTGCTTCACATCCAATTCTGATGTTGCTTAATTGTCATAACTTTCTTATGTTTGGAGAAAGGTTGAAAAAAAAAAAATCCTTGTAATTACTCCAAGGGTAAAACTGAGAGAAATGCTTCAGAAAAGAAAATGAAAAATTCTCCAAATATATGTCAAGTAATATAATTGTGCAATAAGTAATTGATTCTGCCCACTCAATTAGATCTCACACACAGTTTGTATTTTCCATGATTTGCAGTAATTTAAATTCAAATATAATATTCAAAAATGCTCAGGAGTTAGTGTTTTATTTATTTTTAGCAGTGATTACTTGGTTTTAAAGCTTTGGCTGCAGGAGGCACTGCATCAACTTTAAAGGGCTACTTGGAAAACCGAGGATCAGGTGACCCGTCATGAAAAATCAAGTCATGAATGTAATTAAATAGCAGATAATTGAATAAAGGTACACCCCGAGAAGTTGGAAAGAAAGATGCTCAGGCTGTAAGTCTCGAGTGAGCTGAGGAACAACATACTTTATACAGTGGAAACAAGAACATCTATATTGTTGGATGACTGGAAAATATAACAGAAGTGAAATAGTGCGGATGTACACGTTCAGCCACAGGCAGGAAGAGTTGCAATCAATTGAAAAGGAAATTGCTTTTTTGGAAATATAACCAGGTGGGGAAAATACAGAGTCCTTGTAATCCTGCTTGAAATGAGAAAGGGTTTGCTGTGCAGACTGTCCTGAGCAGGGGAATGACCCGGAATAGAAATAACAAATCAACTCAGCATACAGTAATAAACCATTTCAACAGCATAGGAGCATCATTATGTCCATTCGATGCCTTTGTGCAGGGTCTTGTGATAGTGAGCAGATACCTTTCGCAACTTGGTATGAAGAAATATGAAATTCTGACTGTGGGGTAGCTGTCACTTGAACCTGGAAAGTATAAGCCTTAGCTGCAGGATGGAAAAACAAATAGATAATAAAAGTCAACAAAGGAATCTTCACATAAAGGAGGCTTACACCTTTGAAGATCCAAAGATTTTTGTGAAGTCCAGATTGTTTAACATTTTTAAGCTATATTGTTGCCCAATACTTGTTGCTTGTGCATTGATCCTTTAGGAAAGTGCACTTAACAATATTTTGAGTTCAACTACAGGTGTTGTTTTACAATTTTGCATTGGTCTCTATAAATCACTTCTAGCATGTAAACAAAAAATGACTGACGTATTATTGGGATATTCAAATCTCATAATGCTTGTCCCAGTTGAATTTTACTTTGTTTCTCTATATAGTGTTCTTAAGGCTCCAACTCAGTTTTTAAGTTTTGATTTTGAAAGCAGGTGTCTTTTTAATAAAGCGTTCAGGAATAGCACGATGGGAAACATTTGAAGCCTAGCAGTCTCCCAACTGAAGTGGAAATGACAAGAACAGATGGGAACATGAAAATCCTGTTGAGAAAATGGGGGAGTGTGGAATTTTTTTCAAAGAACTTCACTGAACAGCACAGCTGAGAATAGGAGCCCTTACAGAGCAACAGAGGCACAGTAACAGAACCTTTCATGGTGATGGATTTGACAGGAATGGACAGAGAGGGAAACAACAGAGTACAGTTTCTGTGCAACATTAAGAACTCAATCTGTGAAAATAAGGATAGCTGAAATGAGCCAAAACTTTGATAACACCGGGGCTGCTCCTAGGGCCACTTCACAAATTGTGCAGTGTAGTCATTCAAAAGGCAGCATCTGTGACAGTGCAGCACTCCCTCAATGCTACACTGAAATGTCAATTTTAATTATATGGTAAAGTCTCTCGGCTGGGGTTTGAACCCACAACTTTCTGACTTTGAAGCAAGTGTGCTACCTCTGACTCAAGATTGATACCCAATTATTCATTATAGCAAATCCAATTTGCAATTAGACTTGCAATGAGGTGGATGACCGGTAGAGCTATTTGCACTCATGAAGTATTCTCTATTTCAAAGCTATTCTATTAATCAGGAAACCACACAGAAAGGGATGTTATGTCTCCACTCTACAACATTTTGAGTACGTTCATATTGGAGCATATAGTCTTGAGGGTACATCTCTAACAGTATTAGCCAATATGTTAGCCAGCAGTCACATGCGGCTAGTTGGGAATTCAGACGTAGCTAATTACATTAATAAACAAGAAATTGACTAGCAGAATTGGCTATATGGTCTCTTTTCTATTCATTGGATGTGGGTGCCACTAGCTAGGCAGGCATTTATTGCCCATTCTGAATTGCCTCTTGTTCAGAGAGCATTTAAGAGCCAACTACA
Organism: Cetorhinus maximus; assembly: GCF_964194155.1. Classification (NCBI taxonomy): domain Eukaryota; kingdom Metazoa; phylum Chordata; class Chondrichthyes; order Lamniformes; family Cetorhinidae; genus Cetorhinus; species Cetorhinus maximus. The sequence goes on from NC_135881.1 coordinate 205,983,394, forward strand.
TTGCTGTGGGCCTGGAATCACATGTAGGCCAGGCAAGGACAGCAGATTTCCTTCCCTAACATTAGTGAACCAGATGGGTTTTACAACAATTGCCAATGGTTTCACAGTCATCATTAGACTTAATTCCAAATTTTTATTGAAGTCAAATTCCACCATCTGCCATGATAAGATTCAAACCCAGGTCCCCAGAACAGTACCCTGGGTCTCTAGATTGCTAATCCAGCAACAATACCACTATGCCACTGCCTCCCCCAAAGTAATCAGTACCTTAGTACTCATTTTCCCACAACATATGTGAACATGTGAACATCAATCTTTTTGGTAAAATGGTAAGATGAAAAGCAGAGTGTGTGAGCATTTTTTGATCATTGTGAGTGTTTTGCTTCCTTGGTGACTGAATGGTGATAGTTATTGTTAAGTAAATATATACTTGTGAAATATTTAAGTAAATATATACATGTGAAATATATTTGTATGAGGAGTTTCTATTAAGATTAGCGTATGTATTGATGAAAAAAGAGACATGTCAAAGTTTTTCATATTACATTCATCATGACACTGCAAGAATACCAATATAAGGGAAAAGCAACAGTTTACACTCTATGAAAAGAGAGTTCTGATTGGTTCTCAAGTAGACTCCGATTGGTAGAGGCATTGCCATGAAGAATGCATCAGTGATGGTGACTGACAGTTAATTGCCAAGCATTGTTTGAAATTTAAACCAGGCAGCTTGACCAGTTAGTTTCCATGGCAACACGTCTCCCAATCAGAGTCCACTTGCCAACCAACCAACACTCTTCACATACAGTATAAAAATTGGTGTTTTCCCCTTATATTGGTATTCTTGTGAAGTGTCCTGATGTGTACAAGATGAAAGCTTCGACATGTCTCTTTTTTCGGCAATAGTTAAGTTCTGTACTACCAAACGACTATTACTGTATGTGTATAGCTTAAACAGTTTTGTCATAATAATGTATGTGCCTAGTCAGCAATATTTATTGTACACCACTGGCCTATGAGTTTCTCAGTTAGGTTCTGTTATATTGTTGGAACTGAACAATAAAATAATTTTAGGAATTCGGAGGGAAATGTTAATCACAGGAATGCAAATCCTAAAATGACAGCTCATAGCTCAAGAACAAGCACAATCAGCATCCGCAATTGTATTTTGTGACCATAAATTTAAATAAGTTTGCAGATAATTGAAAACTTAATAATTCCTAATCTGAATTAAAAACCCCAACAATGATGTTACTCTCTTGATTGTGTTTTATATTCCAATGGCTGAGAGGCAAGCGTGGAGGAGAGCTTATCAAGGACAGGGAGGCAGACAATGCTTGCTGGAGAAAACATTGTGAAGAACTCCTCAACTGAGACTCTGGCTTCTACTCAGATGCTGTCAACTCCATTCCTCAACACCCCATCCAGCTCAGTCTTAGCACTACCCCAGTCCAGAGTAAAGTCATGAAAAAAACAACAAATCCCTTGGAGCAGATGATTCCCTGATCAACTTCTTAAATGTCATCAGAGATATACTCCAGGCGCGACTACACAACCTTATACGCCTTATTGGAAAGAAAAGCACATGCTAGGTATCTCAGCGATGCTGCGTTTGGGACTATATTCAAGAAGGGAGACAACTCTGATTGCAATAGCTACAGAGTATTCTCCCTTCTCTCTGTCACAGGGAAGATCATTGAGATTCCCCCCCTCAACCGCCTCCTCCCTGTGGCCCAAAGAGCAATCCCCAGAGCCGTAATACAGTGTTCACTCATTGAAACATATCACAAATGTGATCTTCACCACATAAAAGATTCAAGCAAAGAGCAAGGAACAGCACCAGCTGCTGTACATGGCCTTTTTCAACCTCACAAATGCCTTTGACTCTGTCAACCACGAAAGCTTATAGAGCATCCTCAAATATGGCTACCCCCAGAAATTTGTCATCACGCTCCACCTACTCCATGATGATATGCAAGCTGTGATCCTCACCAGTGGAACCACCACAGGCCCTATCTCAGTGAAAACTGGGCTCAAACAAGGTTGTATCATTGCACCAACTCCCTTCTCCATTTTTCTCGGTGAAATACTGCATCTCGCATTCAGCAAATTACTCACAGGTATGGAGGTAACCTTTGGAACTGTTCAACCAACACCACCTTCAATCCAAAACAAAACCCAATTCAACCTCTGTCACTGAATTTCAGTATGCTGGTGACACTTGTCTGTGTGCTCACTCAGAACCTGAGCTCCAGGTCATTGTTGACTCCTTCTCCGAAGCATATGAGAAAATGCACGTTTCACTGAACACCCAGGAAACTCTTCCAACCAGTTCCCACAGCACGACACCTCCTTCCATCGATCAAGATCAATGGCAAGATCCTGGAAAATGTGGACCAGTTTCCATTTCTTGGGAACCTCGTTTCAGTGAAGGCAGACATAAATGATGAAATTCATCATCACCTCCAATATGCCACAGAAGCCTTCAGCCGACAAAGGAAAAGAAAACCAGGTGACATTTGAGGACCAGGATCTCAAGCTCGAGGCAAAGAACATGGTTTATTGGGCAGGAATGATGACTGTGCTCAAGAGACTTGAATGACCTGCAATGGGTACCTAAGAGCACTGGAGAAGCGCCACCAACAGTGCTTTTACAAGTTTCTTCAAATGCAGTGGCAAGAAAGGTGGTCCTCTCCAAAGCCAGCTTGCCCAGCACCGAGACACCAATGTTGGACAGTACATGTCACTCAAATGCCTGGCATCAAACTCTTGAAGCAACTGTTTGATTTGGGACACAATCACAGCAGGAGATTCCCAGGAGAACAGTGGAAATATGATGGGGAAGTCCTCAAAGCATCCCTGAAAATGTCAAACATATCCGATCCATTGACTTATGGGAGACCCTGACTTGTGATCAACCAAACTGGAGAAGGTTCATTCAGGAAGGCACCAAAGACATCAAGAGACTTTGTCAGGAATGGTCAGAGGTGAAGTCGAGGCATCAGAGCGAGTGCACAAACCTCCAAAAAACCCAGCTATTCAACCCCTCAAGCAACACCTGCCCACATGTGACAGAGCCTGCAGATCATGCATTGGACTTACCAGCCATCTCATAACCCATCAACCCAGAGTGGATGCAAGTCATTTTCTATCTCGAGGGACTGTTTAAGAAGAAGTGAATGTGCTCACTGTCACATAGTGTCTAAAATGCCTTAATAGTCAGCAGTTTGAGGATAGGCCCTTATGTCTTTCTCACTTCTTTCTGCCGCTTTTGTGACACCACAAGTATTATACCTCCCAAAAGAAAAATACGACAGCTCTTTGACAATAAAAAGTGAAATGCATTTTATCACATACAATTCAAAAATGATTCATGCAGTGGAGTAGTACGTTCATAGTTGCCTTTGTCATGAAGAATCTGTCTGTGTGGATGGATAATAGCTATGTATCCCATTGGACAAATGTTTCTGCCTGTTGGCCCAACATGGACAAAACCTTAAAATTCATTACTTTACCCAGCACTGTACATATATAATTAACTTGCCTTTTTCATCATCCCAGGAATGGCACAATGACAGATTACTGCATTTGCAGCAAAGTGAAGAACATTATAAGTGATATTTATTTCTTAGATTAATAACTTCCATATAAAGAGGGGGAGACTGTCATTAAATCTAAAGCATGTTCTTACTCTTACTAATGTAATGGCTCTGTCCTTATGTAAGGACTTGGAGGAGCCTTACGAGAAACAGACTATCAAAACAGCAGAGCAATAATGTACATTAATTTTTGTAAATATTATCAATTACCTTCATTAACTTTTGGAAATATGCATTCATTAAGCTATTCAACCATATGAGTATCTAGGTTGGGTTGGGGGAGGAGGGGTGGTGTTATGAGAATAGCCCAATATGTGGCAGATACAGATTCAAGATTAGTGACTCTGTAGCACTGAAGATTGTAACAGCTGTGAACTGTGTAACAGTAGGGTGTTGTAAAGTATATAAGAGCAAATTTTCCACTTGTGTGCTTTCTCACTGGGAAACCAATGGCAGGAGCCATCCAATTTTCTAATGCACATAGCCAACGTCCAAGGCAAAAATGGAGACTGTGTTACACAGCTCAAATGTATTACACTACTCAAATAAGCTACTGAATGAGAATTGCAAAAGATGTTTGACTGCAATCTGAAAATTATACTTAAATTATACTAAGTGAAACTTAGGCCTGGATTTTCACAGTAACAGTGAGCCTCTCAGTCATTGCAAGACTGGAGGAAGACACCGAAAATTGGAAATCCCACCCTCAAACATTTTGCAGGGGTGGGAATGGGGGGCAGGTCGTGTATGTTTCACGGAGGCAGCTATCCATATAAATCAGCAATTTCCCCCAATCATGTCTAATTTTGGTGACCTAGGTATGTGAAGCATGTGCAGGTTAGACCTGGTAGGAGCAGGTCCGAATTTTATGGAGTCCTTTGGAAATGTGGGGTTCCCACTTGCATACGGTCCCTGGATACCTTTGGGGGGAGGTCAGGTGCCCTTGGGAGAGGTCAGATACCCTTTGGGAATGTTAAAAATAGGCATGAATGTGTGTAAAAAGTACATAAATTCATTAATTCTCAAGCTCATTGGAACTGACAAAAGTATCAAAATGAGCTGTCAAAGGCAATGGTAAAATTATTTGAAACTCCTGCCCTTTAAATATTTGAAAAAGGTATCTGAAGTTTTTAAAAAATCATTGTTTGCTATTTTACTCTGTCGGTTAACATAAGCGTGAGGGTTACCATTGCTGGATTAGAGATGCATAACTGAATTCACAACCTTCTATTATCACAGTAGGGTGTCTGCCATTTCAGTATGATTGACAGTAAACTCGTTGAACTGGGACATGAATTCCAATGCTTGCTTTTATAATGGATTATATGAAATATTTGTTCTTGTTCTGGATTATGTAGTTGAAGGAATTTAAGTGAAGTAAATGGGTTTTATAAATGACAGTATTTGTTAATGCTCTCATTTTTAAATAAAGTCTCTAATAGACAGTTAGAATTTATATTATTTCATCTCAGCATGCTCCTGAGGTCTGCCCATGTTGGATACTGGGTGAGTTGGCATGGTAGGTGCGAAAGCAAAGGATGGTGTGTGGTGGGCATGGGTTGGCATGAGCTGGCATTAAATTGGACTACAAAAGGGCCAGGGAGTGGACATTGAGGGTATGTGGGACCATAACAAGTGGGCAGAAGGGCATAGATTGGCATGGAATGTATGAGGGACCATGGGGATTGCGGAAATGGATTGGCATGGGCAGGGCATGAGGAGTGTGTGGGGGGAAGGATGAGGCAGTGTGAAAGATGGAGGCTGAAGGGTTGTTTTATGCTTCATTGTTTTTTAAGAAAATCTTCAACACAGTGCCGAAGCAGCGAGGCAGCACATCACCGAGTCCAGCCCACCCCCACACCTGCCAGCCTCCGCACTCGTTCAGGGCCGCCTGGCTCAACTCCCAGAGAACCCCACCACATGGAACGAAATTCCCAACTTGTGGGGCATTTTCTCCAGGGTCGGGTTTGTAGGACCGGGAAATGTCCTGATTCTGCACTCCTGACCCAGGAGGGAAGATCCAGGCCTTAATGTTTGTTTAATTGCAGTTAGCTTAATTTATTTAACTCTTGATGTGCTGCCTTACGAAACGTGATGTCTACCATCCTGTGACATCTAACCAAACCAATGCTGTCTCTGTGCTTCATCTGATCCCTCAAGGACTGGATAAGCAGAAATGTCCTTCGACCATTCCCTACTACAAACTCTGCTCCTTAGCTAATGCTCCATTCCTTTCCCTGGCAATTGTGTCAAACTGAACCAAATGGTGTGTGACCTTGCTGTTACATTTGACCCTGAGATGAGCTTCCAAGCACATATCTGCACTACCACTATTTCTCCTATTCCACTGTCATAACATCACCTGACTCTACACCACCTCAGCTCATCTGCTGAATAAATCCTCATCCATGCCTTTGTGATCTCAAGAGCGACAATGCCAATGCACTCCTGGTCAACCTCCAACAGTCTGCTCTCTACAAACTTGAGGTCAGCCAAAATTCTACTGCCCCTCCTTTCACTTGCATCAAATCCTGTTCACACATCACTCCTATGATCGCTGACCTACATTGGCTCCCAGATAATCAATGCCTTGATTTCAAAATTCTCATCTATAACTTCAAATTCATCCATGACCTCACCACTCATGATGTCTGCAACCTCCTCCAGCTCACAAACCTTTGGGATTCCTGCACCCCTCCAATTCTAGCCTTTTCAGCATCCCCGATTTTGATTTCTCCAATATTATGGCTGTTCCCTCAGCTGTCTAGAACCTAAGCTCTGGAATTCCCCTGCTACACCACCTCTCTCTCACCCTCTCCACCTCACTTCCCTCCTTCAAGATGTTCCTTAAACCCTACGTCTTTGACCAAGCTTTTGGCCATCTTCTCTAACACTTTTTAACACTCCCTCTGAAGCACCCCTGGGCATTTTGTTATTGCTGAAAAAAGACACGTTGTCCAAGATTTTCATCTTGGACTCATCACTGATGATGAAAAGCTTCCACCACATGTATCAATTTTTTTCAAAAATACTTAGGCTCTGTACAAATATTTTATTATGTTAAAGGAGCAATATAAATACAAGTTATTGTTGTTGTTGAACCCAGTGTGGGTCTAGCTGCTCTCTGAGACAGATATGGCTGTCATGAAGTTCTCATTACACTGAAGTTCAAGCAAATCCACTCATAAGTTGTCAAATAAATTAAGTGCTCAATTCAAGCAGAACTTGATACTCATATAAGGTGCAGCATTTGAACAGAAGTTGGGGTTATACTACAAATGTCTAGATCTTTCCTCAATTTAACTCAATTCTAACGTAACATTTTTCAAACTTTCACCAATGGGGTACTTGACTTCATCCTCACCAATCTGCCTGTGCAGATGCATCTGTCCATGACAATATTGGTAGGAGTGACCACCACACAGTCCTTGCGAAGACAAAGCCCTGGCTTCACTTTGGAAATAACCTCCATCATGTTGTGTGGCACTACCACCGTGCCAAATGGGATAGATTTCGAACAGATCTAGCAACTCAAGACTGGGCATCCATGAGGCACTGTGGTTCATCAGTAGCAGCAGAATTGTACTCAAACACAACCTGTAACCTCATGGCCCAGCATATCCCAAATTCTACAATTGCTATCAAGCCAGGCAATCAACTCTGGTTCTAGAGAGAGTGCAGGAAGGCATGCCAGGGGCAGCAGCAGGTGTACTTAAAAATGAGGTGTCAACCTGGTGAAGCTACAACACAGGACTACTTGCATACCAAACAGTGTAAGCAGAAAGTAATAGACAGAGCTAAGCAATCCCATAACCAATGGATCAGATCTAAGCTCTGTAGTCCTGCCACATCCAGTTGTGAATGGTGGTGGACAATTAAACAACCCACTGGAGGAGGAGGCTGCACAAATATCCCCATCCTCAATGATGGGGGGAGCCCAGCACATCAGTGCAAACGATAAGGCTGAAGCATTCACAACAATCTTCAGTCAGAAGTGCCGAGCGGGTGATCCATCCCGGCCTCCTCCAGGGGTTGCCAGCATCACAGGTGCCAGTCTTCAGCCAATTCGATTCGCTCCATGTGATATCAAGAAATGACTGGAAGCTATGGATACTGCAAAGGTTATGGGCCCTGATATTATTCCAGCAATAGTATGGAAGGTTTTTGCTCCAGAACTTGCCAAGCCCCTAGCCAACCTGTTCCAGTACAGCTACAAAGCTGACATCTACCTGGCAATGTGGAAAATTGCCCAGTATGTCCTGTACACAAAAAGCAGGGCAAACCCAGCCCAGCCAATTACTGCCCCATCAGTTTACTCTCAATCATCAGTAAGGTGATGGAAGGGGTCATCAACAGTGCTATCAAGTGGCACTTGCTCAGTTTGGGTTCTGTCAGAATCACTCAGCTTCCTGATCTCATTACAGCCATGGTTCAAACATTGACAAAAGAGCTGAACTCAAGAGGTAAAGTGAGAATGGCTACCTTTGACAACAAGAAAGAATTTGACTGAGTGTGGCATCAAGGAGCCCTAGCAAAACTGGAGTCAATGGGAATCAGGAGGAAAACTCTCTGCTGGTTGGAGTCATACCTAGCACAAAGGATGGTGGTTGTGCTTGTTGGAGATCAGTCATCTCAGCTCAGCTCCAGGAGATCACTGCAGAAGTTCCTCAGGGTAGTGTCCTCGGCCCAACCATCTTCAGCTGCTTCATCAATGATCTTCCTTCCATCATAAGATCAGAAGTGGGGATGTTTGCTGATGATTGCACAATGTTCATCACCATTCTCGACTCCTCAGATACTGAAGCAGTCCATGTCCAAATGCAGCAAGACCTGGACAATATCCAAGCTTGGGCTTACAAGTGGCAAGTAATATTCATGCTGCACAAGTGCCAGGCAACGATCATCCTGAACAAGAGAGAATTCAACCAGTGCCCCTTGACATTCAATAGCATTACCCCCACTATCGACATCCTGGGGGTTATCATTGACCAGAAACTGAACTGGACTAACCATATAAATACTGTGGCTACAAGAGCAGGCCAGAGGCTAGGAATCCTGCAGTGAGTAACTCACCTCCTGACTCCCTAAAGTCTACGAGGCACAAGTCAGGAGTGTGATGGAATACTCTCCACTTGCCTGGATGACTGCAGTTCCAACAACACTCATGAATCTTCAACAACACTCATGAATCTTGACACCATCCAGGACAAAGCAGCCTGCTTGGTTGGCATCCCATCCACAAACATTCATTCCCTCTACCACCGACGCACAGTGGCAGCAGTGTGTTCCATCTACAAGATGCACTGCAAAAACTCACCAAGAATCCTTCGACAGCACCTTCCAAACCCATGACCGCCACCATCTAGAAGGACAAGGGCAGCAGACACATGGGAACACCACCACCTGGAAGTTCCCATCGAAGCCACTCGCCATCGTGACTTGGAAATATATTGCCGTTCCTTCACTGCCATTGGGTCAAAACCCTGGAACCCCCTCCCTTATAGCCCTGTGGGTATTCTACCTCAGATGGACTGCAGTGGTTCAATAAGGCAGCTCATCGCCTTCACAAGGGCCAATTTGGGATGGGCAATAAATGCTGGCCTAGCCAACGATGCCCAAATCCCATGATTGAATAAATATAGGTAACCCTTTGGAGCAGTGCTGTTCTGCTTCAAGGGGCTGAAGTGCTGATGTTGTGCTTGTGAGCTGGTGCTGGAGTGCAGACTTGGGACTCCAGGGGAATGTAAACTCAGGAGACTACGAGGTGAACCGTCATTGAGGCAGTTGTGAAAGAAATATAATAATGCTTATGATGCTATTGGAAATTATTTTAAAAAGGAGCTTAGTGGTGCCTGTGTGTGTGTCTTAATTGGATTAAAGCCAGCTGGTCTAGAGGCTTTGATGTATAGAAGAGAAGTAGGTTTGAAATGTTAATTAGGTAAACATGGGGGAAATTTGCATTTTTTCTTTAAACAAACCATTGTAGCTTGTATTCAAAGAGAGGGAGTGAAGTATTACACCTAACCAGGTGAAGCTCAGAAACAGTGTGTTTGTTGATTTTTCACAAAGATTACTAATAAAGTGGGTATCATGAAAGGGTCTTATTATTAGAAGAGGTAAAGTTCAAAAGACATAGTAATACAATGAAAATTTGCACTCAAAGAGGAAAATATATATAAAGGAAGAGAAGGCTGTTGGTAAAAAGGAATGGGTTCCTAAGATCTAAAGCCTCCAGCCTGTAAGTCTCAAGCTGCTGCCTGTAAGTACCTCTGAGCCAAAAAAAAACTCATTTTGAATGCAACTGTCTAGAGTGTGTTTTGGTGTTTTGCCAGGTGTCTGTTTAAATCTATGTGTTTTACTGTTGCCTTAATGGAGGTGTAACTAGGAATCAGATTAATTATGGGATTTTTTGTAGTTATTATAGTAGTATAATAACTAGTATAATACATATGTATGTGCTTACAATATTTCTTGTATTAATGAATGTTTAATTTAGTTTTATAAAAACCTCTTGAGACTCGGTGGTCTTATTACTGCTGAATTCAAAGCCTGAATCTTGAAACATACAAATTTCAAAAATTGGTTATGACAGTTGTTTCAAGCTTCCCTCTGGGATTTGAACAGCTCAGCATTTACCATCAGCTGAGTCATAAAACAGTCCAATCGGATTGGCTTTTGGAGGGAGTTCCGTGGCTAGATCTTTGAAAGGGGAGGGTGAAGATTTGCAATCCCTCATGAAGGAGACAGAGTTTCAATGAGTTGGATAACTCAGTGTTTACTGACATCTAGGTAGGTTGTTGAGAAATCCATGGGATCTGTTTTGGTCACATCTGCCATTTATTGTGCGGCGTGGTGTGTTCAACCACAGTTTGACTGTTGATTCATGTGTACCTCACGTTAATTTTGAATGATAGTGTATAAGATCGATATTATAAATGGTTGTATTTCTCTGGCTTTGTAAGTAAGTGTTTATTTTGTTTCTTTAAAAGCCAGGGAATTGTATTCTCTTAGTAAGTGCTTTGGATCTCAAACTTTGTATACTTTTAACACAAAGTTACTGGTCCCTAACCGGATTGTACCAAAAAGTTCGGGGTCTGGTCCAAGATCATGATAGAATATACTCACTACACCCACTGAGCATAGATGCAAGTTGGCAAAAGTCAAGTATTGGGGAGCTCTAAATGTGGACAGGAGAAGTAAGTTTACTGTTGCTTCTCCACCTTACCTGGAATTTAGCCCATTATGTTCATGCTAAACAGTGAAAATCTTCCCAGCCTAATCCCACCTCCCTGCACTTGGTCCATAGGGCTACAGGTCACAGCTCTTCAAGTGGACAATACTTATTAGTGTATTGGCATACAGAGAAGTGTGAAGATTGGCAGGCCCTTGTGACAGGACCACCGCTTGCAATTCTGTGAACTATTTCAACAGAAATAATAATGGAAAGAAATATAAAATGAGTGGCCGATTCATTATTGTCTGTTTTAAACAATTGTTCAAAGATAACATTATCTTTAAAATCATTAACGTACCGACTTGAAGCGTTAACTCTGTTTTTCTCTCCACAGGTGCTGCTAGACCTGCTGAGCTTCTCCAGCATTTTCTTTTTGTTTCAGATTTCCAGCAGCCACAGTATTTTGCTTTTGTAGCATTATCCCCAATTGTCTACAATCTTATTGACAGACGGTAGCACTGAATTAAAGAGTTCACCTCAAGGTCTCAATCAATGTGCCCTTTAAGGATCCTTGATCTGATTCCTGAGCTCTCCCCAAATTGTAGGAATGTGGACACTCAACCTACCGTCGTTAATTAACCGAGCCTCCTGCCGAGATGTTGGTGTATCTGGGAAAAAAGCCTTCAAAATGTATCCTATCTGTCTTGACTGACCTGGAAAGATTCTGTTACTTGCACTAACTGATGTGTTGTCCATACCGTTGTCCGTCTGCCCATTTTTCCCAGGGCTGCAATGTACCTTTGTTACAGAAGACTGCCTCCTGTGAGCAGGATCATGCTTTAGGGTTGTGCATTACAGACCCTTCGTTAATTTGAGCACCTAGGCAAAGCCAACATTAGGTCAAGACTCTGCCATGGGCTCTGATCCATCGCAATCTCCTTCGTTCCAGCCCAGGTGGTGTCCTGCTCTTGAAGGTCATTCTTAAATGTACTTTGCCAGGTCTTCTTTTGCCAATCCTATATCTTCTTCTTCAGTCTGATGGTGCCCATTCTACTGCCACTCTGGCAACGCAAAATACGTGTCTTACCAGCCTCAGTCATCTCTTTGTCACAATGTCCCACAGATGCCTCTGACCAGTTCTCTGTGCAACTTTTTCATTGGTGGTGTTGTGTTGCCATGTGATGCCCAGGATCTTACCTAGGCAATGCTGGTGAAAGACGTCTAATTTACTTGGCACCTTTGCTATTCTCTTCCATGTCTCTTTGGCATGGATTGCAGTTAGTACTAATATGGATCATGTAGAGTCGCAGCTTCATGGCCGCATTGATGGCGTTGGGTGCCCAGACTGTGTGGAGCAGCTGGAACATTGATGCTGTTTTGCAGATTCCTGTATGGACATCAAATTCTCCATCACCCTCCCTGGAGATGTTGCTTCCTAGATAGGGGAAGCAGTCGACATCCTTGATGCTCTGTTGCCCAATGGTAACGGGTGGGACTTGCTGCCACCCAGACATTATTGTCTTGGTCTTCTCACAGCTGATGCATAGACCAACTCTCAAGGCTGGTGGTCATGTCTTGGAGCTCACATGTTTCTTCAGCCAGCAAGGCAATGTCGCATGTGAAATCCAAGTCCCTCGCCCGGTGGTCTTGCACAGAATTCTGAAGTCCGCACCCACCATCGTCTTTCTCAGGATGAAATGGATAAGTTAGTGGAAAAGGAATGGAGAGAGTAGGCAGCCTTGCCATACTCATGTGGTAATGCTGAAAGAGCCCCTGGTGTTCCTGCTGGTCTTGACACAGCAGCTGGAGTGGCGGTATAAGGCTTTGAAGATGTCAATATGCCGCTTCGGGATGCCGTACTGACTTGCAATCTACTAGAGTGGCTGCCAATGGACGTTATCAAAATAAAAGCAAAATACTGCGGATGCTGGAAATCTGAAACTAGAACAGAAAATGCTGGAAAAACTCAGCAGGTTTGACAGCATCTGTGGAGAGAAAAAAAACAAAGTTAACGTTTCGAGTCCGTATGACCCTTCTTCCGAGCTGAAGAGAAGTGGAAATGTGATGAAATTTACACTGTTTAAGGTGGGTGGGGCAGGTGGAGCTGGTCAGAAGGCCAGCGCTGGGTGGGGACAAATGAGGGATTGACAAAGATGTCATGAAAAAAAGGACAAAGGAATTGTTAATGACCGTGCTTCGTGCTAAAAAAAGATGCTAATAGTGGCATAAAGGTAAGAAAGCAGAATGTGATTATAGCAGAACAAGGGTAGCATTGTGTGAAAGAATAACATGGAACAAGTGATCGATGGCCTGTAGGGGATGGGGTGGGGGAGGGGGCAGTGGTGGGGGAAGAAATTATTTTTAAAAATGACATTATCAAGAACCTTCTTCAAATCCACGAAGGGGATAACAAGTGGCTTCTGATACTCTAGGCTCTGCTCTACGATATTCCTGAGCGTGAAGATCTTCTCGCAGCATGATCTGCCACCTCGCAAACCTGTCTGTTCTTCACAAAGGGTGCCGCCTACTTTTGCTTACAATCTGTTGAGGAGCTCTGTGCTGAAGACCTTGCTAGGTGCTAACAGCAGTGTTCTGCTCCTCCAGTCATTGCAGTGTTGAAGTTCACGACAAGTGACTATCTTAGGGAAGGTGACCAAAGACTGCACATAGTACTCCTGGTGTGATCTCGCCAATGTTCTGCGCAATTGTAGTGAACCTTCTTTACTCTTACACTCTTGAATCTCTTTGTAACAAAGCTAATGTAATATTTGCCTTCCTAATTGCATTCTGTACTCACGTGTTAAATTTCTGTGAGTCACCCCTCGGAGGATATCAATGGAATGGTAGTATTCCTGTGTGCTAGGAGCCCTTTCCTTCTTAAAACTGTCTGTTATTTAAAATACACTGTATGTGAAATTGGTCTTAGATCAGGGAGTTGGCAATTTTGGGTACAAATGCAGATGGGAGAAACATTGGGTGGACTGTACAACAGGCTGATGCTTCGTTACCTAGCGATTAATTTAATTGCAGCAAGATATCATCAACCTGTTAATTGAAATATATCCCCATTTATTTCACTATTCCTTAGGAATTTACAGGTAAGAGTTTTTGTAGTGCAGAACTTGAGTATTGCTAAGGAATGAGCCAGAAAATGTAGTTACATATATAAATACAAAGGGCCCTGTTCTTTGCAGACAGAAAGAACATGTATGAATAGACTGCGTCTGTTTCAACTAAACAAAGTAAGTGGCAGCCATTCGCTGACTCATTCCCCAGGGCAATGCCTTGACCAATCAGGGCCAAGCTGCCTAATTTTAAATTTCAAACAATGCTTGGCAGTCAACTGTCGGTCACCATCAGTGGTGCATTCTCCATGGCAACACCATGTGCCAACCAATCAGCACTCTCTTCACATACAGTTTAAATTGTTGTTTTCTCCCTTATATTGGTGTTCTTGCGAGTGTCCTGATGAATGCAAGATGTAAAGCTTGGACATGTCTCTATCTTTCAGCAATAAAGTTCCCTGATGTTATACAATTTGAAGACTCTTACTTGCAATCAGTCATTGGACAGCCTGTTATAAATTAACGGTTACCTTGTGAAGCAGCAAAAAGCCACAGGGCAGCCTCCACTGATGCACATAATCTAAATAAGTGAATGAAAATTAATTAAATTGATTAGTGGCTCTTATTCTGTTTGCATATTTTATAAGATTAACTGCTTCTTTCATTATTAAAATCCACTTTATTTCATTTGGCTAAGAATTTATGCAACATTTGAGCTCACTCCTTTGTTGCTAAAATCTCCAGATTGTTTCCTCGACTCTTTAAATTCATATTCAATAGTCATTTTGGTTTAACAATCTGGAAAACAACCTTAAAGAAATAGGAAATACATAGCTACATTATAACATACAAAAATCTTATTAAGCCCTTCCAGTCTAATGTAAAACAAGGGCCAGAATATTACACTCCCCCACCAGTGGCTTTTAAGGCGGTGGGGGGGTGATTGGGAAATTGCAGGGACAGGATTCCCTCCATGTTCCCGCCCACCCCGGCACACACCAATTTTATGCTGGGGCGCCCTGCATAGGAAGCCCGCCCTTTCCTCAGTTGAGGCCATTAAGAGGCCAATTAATGGCCATTTAAGGGCTGTTTCCCGCCCAGCCTCAATTTTTAGGCTGGTGTGAAGATTAAACCTCCGCAGGGTAGGCCCGAAATGCAACAAAGTTACACCTCGGGCAGAGGGGGAGGGGGTGCTGGCAGGGGTAGTGGTGGGGGGGGAGGTAGGTGGAGGTTTGGGGGAGTGTGCCACCATCAGACGTCCCGCTCTGAAGTCAAGTGCACCCCCCCCACCTCCCTTAGGGTCTGATGGCCTCTGGACCTTCCCCCCCAGCCTCTCTCCTAAGACCCCAATCACCCCCCTCATGCTCCCCCCAGGCCTTCTCTACCCACCCTGCCTTGGGACCCCCTGAACTTACCTGGGACTCTGGTTCCCAGAGACTTAGTCTCCGACGTCATCTTGAACTTCCTCTTTGGCCCACTGCAGCGCGAGTGCTGCAGGGTCTGGAGAGCTGCTGGCCAATCAGATTGACCGGCAGCTCTCTCAGGCGGGGTTTCCTCCTGACTGAGCGGCGGAAGTCCCGCCCGCAGCCAATTAACACTCGTTAGAGCATAAATTGGCCGTGGGGCAGTTGGAATCATCGGCAACTCTTTGGACAGCAGAAAACAAGGCCCCGCCATTCGAAAAATTCAGGCCATGATACAGAGGTATACCAAAGCAAGGCAAGTTCATCAAACTCATCCTAAACTGGGGATTGACTGAGGGCCTGCTTGCAATTCCTCTCAATGGATACACTGAACTATCAGGGGTGACCCTTGAATACAGACAGAGATAATGGGAATACCCTGCCCAATCAGGCAGGCGTCAAACCAACATTGCCCTTAATCCCATCAGTTTCTCAACTAATGGGGTGGGTTAAATTGGATGGGGCGAAAAGGCAGCTGATCCTGTGGGGTACCCATCCAGGAAGGTAGGTTAAAATTGCTCCTTTTGAATACGATGGCTCCTGTTGACAATCTCATGTCATGTGCAGAAAGCCAGAGTTGAATTTTTGCAATGTGAGAATGGCAGGTATATACTCTTGAGATTTGCTTGAGAGATGGAGAAATTGTGCAAAGCTTTCCCTCTGGAAACTAAATAAGTGAAGGGGATTCTGCAATAAAGCATATGTGACATTGTGTGTGGAGGAGGAAGCTGACCGAGCGCAATCATTTTAATTTAATTACTCAATGCTTCTGTTTCATTTCCTGTTTGTCTCTCTGCTTCTAAAGTCACTGACACCTCCTGGGGCCTGCTTCCATGAGGTGAAATAGCCTTCCCTTATCTAGCAAAATGGTCATATCTGATTTATGAATCTTGAGAGTTTGCATTGGCAAACTATTTGACGTTGGGGGCATCATAGCTTTCACCTTTTACCTGTCCATCCCATATGCACTTTCCGTAAGGAATCACTGGATTGCAATTCCCAGCAAGGACTCCCAGAGACAGCCCTTGATTAAATACTTTGGGGTCAATATTAAATATTCTCATTGGGAATAGCCAAGGAAAGCCATAAAGGCATATCAAATATTATGCAAAAAAGGCAGAACTGGGCAACCTAGTCATGGCTGCCCATTACCGGTCAGGCGAGAACAGTTAAGATTGACACCCACCCCACCCCAACTCCCCCACTCCCCACACCACCTTAGACTTAGGTTTCAAATGCTTATTAAGCCCCATACAATAAATCCAAGACGTGCCTCTTTTGAGCTGTAAGCACAATATTTCATGCCGTTTGTAGCAATCATGGCATTGAAACTCTGCTGGGATTAATCTGGAGTTTAATTAAGTCTGCCTCTATTGCAGAGCCTTGTAATCACTTTAATTATGGCCACTACTGGAGAGCCCCAAAGACCAATTCAATTTTCTCAAAAAAATAGTCTTAACCGGAATTTGACCAGGCTAAGGTTGAACGTAATTTAAAATTAAAACAGTATAGTAACAGGCTGTTGAAAAAATTGGTCCTAATATAACAAAATTCATTCTAAATGGGTACTAGTGTCATTAATTCTTGGTGCGATTTTTTGAATAATTTGATTTTATATTATCTCTTTACCAAAGCTGTAAATATCTATTCACTAAAACAATTTTTAAATCATGTAATATTAAATTAAATTATTTAAAGAATGCACCAAGAATTAATGATAAAACAGCCTGCTTGATCGGCACCTCATTAAACATTCACTCCTTCCACCACCGATGCACAGCGGCTGCAACTCACCAAGGCTCCTTCAGCAGCACCTTTCAAACCCACGACCTCTACCACCTAGAAGGACAAGGACAGCAGACGCATGGGAACACCACCACCTGGAGTTCCCCTCCAACCCACACACCCTCCTGACTTGAAATGATATGCCCATTCCTTCACTGACACTGAGCCAAAATTCTGGAGCTCCTTTCCTTAACAGCACTGTGGGTGTACCCACACCACATGGACTGCAGCAGTTCAAGAGGGCAACTCACCACCACGTTCTCAGGGCATTTAGGGATGGGCAATAAATGCTGGCTTTCAATGAATAAATTAAGAAAATCTAAACAAATACATTCACGATTTTGCCTGGAGGATGGAAGGAATTCAGAAAGTTGTCACACAAAATGACCAGAGGAACTCCGAAAATTAGATCCAAATATCGTGCTTTGTGAAAAAATAAGTCACGGGAAAAAAAAACATCCAAGTCTTCACTTTTGCATGTACTTGGAAGATCAGCTCTAATAATCCTTTTTAAAAATCTTATTTAGATTTAAATTTATGTAGTCAGATTCAATTTTGTATCTCCATGTTCTCTGACTTATTTTTGGCAGGTCTGACAGGGAGCAGATTGTTGAAAAACAAGTTAAGTACCTTCTTAATGACTGTAGATTGAAGTAAAATAATTAAAACAGATTGTGTGGCAATCAAGCTCTTCGGCAATCATTTTAAGCTTGACATTCAAAACTTAAGTCTTATTTTATGTGGTAAGATATTACAGCGCATTTTTAACATGCAAATAATGAGCTCTCCGCTGTTAGTTGTATTTAGGTTAATATTTTCCTCCGATTTTTTTTCAGTTTTCTCAGGATATCCACCATACCAAACTGAGAATATAAGCAAGCTAACATGCAGCTATCACTGATCGTTATGAAGTGCTTACAACTGATCCATCCAATTGCTAATGGTCTAGTGTAAGAGATGCATGTAAGTGAGAATGTTTCAATTTAAAGCTCGAGTGATGGGGTCACAGGCTGTGAGAGTTCGGCAAAAAATAAACTATTCAATCCTTGTTAGGATAGATGTAAATTCTTCTGATGGTGATACATCATCTGGCATGGATACCTAGAAATCGAGTGGGTGATTTACACCCTTGAATGCTGTTGTGAATATTAGAACATGAGAAATAGGAGGAGTAGGCATATGGCCCCAATATCACGACTGATCTTCTGCCTCAACTCTACTTTCTCACCCACTCCACACATCCCCTTGCTTCCCTTAGTGTTCAAAAATCCCAATGCTTAGAAGCCTATTGAGGTGTGAGATGGAGCCAAATATAATCTCATAGTAGTAAATTTTTGATATGATACCTGTCTCAGCTCCTTTGTTGAATTATCTTACAGACATATAAAAAAGTTAAGTCCACATTTTCAACTTAGAATAAGATGAACAGCTTGCTTTTATATAGTACGTCTAACAGAATAAATGTGCTTTACAAGCTATATCAAACAAAATTTGACATCGATCCATCTAAGGAGATGTAAGGCCAGAAGCCCAATAGCTGGTCAAAAAGATGGGTTTAAGGAGCATCTTAAGGGATGAGGTAGACAGCCGAAGAGTTTTAGGGAGGGAATTCCAGAGTTTAGGACTTTGGCAGCTAAAGGCATAGCCACAAAGAGTGGAGTGATTAAAGTCAGGAAAGTTCAAGAAGGCAGAGTTAGAAGAGTGCAAATACTTTGAGGGGCTGTAGGTTGGAGTAGATTACAGAGATAGGGAGGGCCAAGAGAATGGAGGGGTTGAAAAATTCCGGGCTGGGGGATGCCCTGGAAACCAGGTCAGTATAGAGCCATGCGGCTCCACACCAAGCAGCCCCACAGTCATAAAGCACTGCCGGACACATTAACCAGGGCTGAGTGGGTCTTCCACCTCTCAGTGGGATGCAAGTCCTGTCCTCTGGAGCTGCCAACCAATCAGATTGGCTGGCAGCTCCATCAGTCTCAGCAGCGCCAAGAAGGCGCCAGTGGCTGCTGTCAGGACTGCAGGTGAGGAGTGGAGCTCAAGATCTAGGATCCCCAGAGAAGCTAAGTCCGGGGTCTTGGGCCAGGAGGGTTTCAGAGTGTTAGAGGCAGGGCCTGTGGTAGGGTGAGTGGGGGAGAGGGTAGGCTTAAAAGAGGGAGTGGGTAGGAACAAAAGGGGTGTTAAATCTAAGGGGGGGAAGGGCGCCCTGTGATTGCCAAAGGCAGCCCCCCCTGAAAGGTGACTCCTTCGTCCTAGCTGCCCTTTAACCATTTCAGGTTAAATATCGGGCTTCCTACTCCCGCCCTGTTGTCCATGAATGCCAAACATACTATGGTGTAGGCAGCGTATTATCAGGACCAATAGGCTTTATAACAAGCCTAATTGACCCTTAATTGGTCATGTTAATATGATGGGCATATGCAGGGACTCCAGCACCCCCATCAAATCCAGCCCTTGGTGTGAGCTAGGGCAACAGAGTTTTGGAGGAGCCATAGTTTGCTGGAGGAAGAACTGAAGAGGTGGACCAGGAAAACATTGGAATAGTCAAGTGAAGAAGTACAAAAGGCATGGAAGAGGTGTTCCACAGTAGATAAGCTGAGGCTGAGGTGGTGTCGGGTGATATCACCGAGGTGGAAATAGGTGGTTAAACTAAATAGTAGTCTTAGTGTGATTAACTGTGTTATTTTGGCACTACATGCTAATTTTCATTATTCTCATATGAACATACAAATTGGGAACAGGAGTAGGCCATTCAGCCCCTGGAGCAAGGTCCAGGGGCTGAATGGCCTACTCCTGTTCCCAATGAGATCATGGCTGAACTGATTATAGCCTCAACTCCACTTTCCTTCCTATCCCATACCCTTTGACTCCCTTGTCAAATAAGAATCTATCTAATTCAGCTTTAAAAACTATTCTCATCTGCATCACATAAATATTAGGATTTAGATTAAATTTGCCACGGCCAACCACTGCTTGACAGTGGAGAAGAGGATTCATCTGCCCTCCTTTATTGGATGGCCTAATTTCATTTATAAAGAAAGAAATATTCATAGATACTGTGGAACTGAAATCTGATATGATGCATACGCTAACAGAAATGTATCATTCAGATTTCCAATATTACTCCAAGCGGTATCAACTATTCACAATTTGATTGAAAGTTTACTATTTTCCTGACCATATTAACCTGTTTTACAAGTGTAGGACACACTTCTTGGACCAATTGGAATAGATTTTTATTCTTTATTGCTTTAGTGTTGAACACAGGAAAATCACATAGGTAAAATTGGACATCAGTAACAGAACCCAGGTAAACTTCCCTGCCTTTAAATGAATGGAAAGTTGAGCAGCCTCTTCCATCAACATACATGGAATTATAGAGAATGCAGAGCACAGAAACAGGCCATCCCACCCAATCATTCCCTGCTGGGTTTCTGTTCCACTCGAGTCTCCTCCCATATTCCCTTACTTAACTCAGTCAGCATAAACCTCTATTCCTTCTTCCTAATGCCTGTCCCTTAAATGCATCTGTACTATTTGCCTCACCTACTTCCTGTGGTAGTGACTTCTACATTTTCACTATTTCCTGAATTCCCTAATTAATTTCTTAGTGATTTCCTAACATTAATGGTCCTCAGTTTTACTGGCCCCAACAAGCGGAAACTCTAAAACAAAAACAGAAACAAAAATACCTGGAAAAACTCAGCAGGTTTGGCAGCATCGGCGGAGAAGAGCACAGTTAACGTTTCGAGTCCTCATGACCCTTCAAACTCTCTCTCTCTCTCTCTCTCTCACTCCATCCACTCCATCGACACTTTTACAACTTAAAAGACCTCTATTAGGTCACCCTTCAGCTTTCTCTTTTCAAGGGGAGAGACACCCAGCCTTTTCATCCTTTCCTGATAGGTATAGCCTCGCATGTACACTTCTAAGCCTTCTTTGTACCCTCTCTAGTGCCTCTAGATCCTTTTCATAATATGGTGACCAGTTTAACTGAAAGGGAAGTCATGTGGTTTCTGTTACGAATCGATGGCTCCCCCCTCACAAAATGTTGCTATCAGACTCCGCCCTGCTGAAGCTTAACACTCAGGTGCTAAAAATAGAAATTTACCCAGTGGTCTTTCTTTGCTTTACTATTGTACTATAGCAGTAAAATGACTGTGTGTAATATTAACATACAAAGGTTTAACACATTTGTATGATGTTAATTGAACTTAATTTTCAAAGGAGTTTCGCTGGCTGGATCAGCTTTGAAAATCACTCGACAGAGTAATAATTGCCTTAGCAGCAACTGTAACTCTAATTGTCAAACAATGCAGCCAGTTATTAGATTACAGAACTAGGAATTAGATCTGTACCTTGATATCGTTTTTATAACCTCCAACCAGTGTTAGCCGTGACTCAATGGGCAACACTCTCACACCTGAGCCACAAGGCTGTAAGTTCAAGTCCCACTCCAGGAGTTGAGCACAAAAAAATTAAGGCTGACACTCCAGTGCAGTAGTGAGGGAGTGCTGCACTGTTGGAGGTGTTGTCTGTTGGATGAGGTATTAAACTAAGGTTTGTCCTCTCAGGTAGACCTGAAAGATCCCATTGCACCATGTCCAGGAAGAGCAGGGAAATTATCTCTGGTGTCCTGGCCAATATTTATCACTCAATCAATATCAAAAAAACAGATTATTTGATCATTATTGCATTGCTGTTTGTGAGAGCTTGCTGTGCACAAATTGGCTGTTGTGTTTCCTACTTTCCAACAGTGGCTACACTTCATTACCAGTAAAGTTCTTTGGGCTGTACAGCGATTGTGAAAGGTACTACAAAAATGCAAATCTTTCTTTCTTTCTTTGAAGCTGGCAAAAGTGAATGTTGGACCTTTCTTCACACTTCCAGAATTTCAAGTATTGAACAGCATGCAGCAAATGGTCCACATGCCCAATTACTGGATCAAGCAGGAAGAGCAAGTTTGAGGTAACTTTGGGGTGCGATACTGAACTGGATTCAACGCTATGGTCATTTTAATTTGAATTTCACATTGCATTTTTAATTAAAGAGCAAACAAGACCTTCTGATGAAATATTAAATTGGTTACAATAATTTCATTGATAGAGCAACTGCGAGATGGATCTCCACAGACGGAATTAATCCTCCTTCTAAATGGAGCAGGAATACCCCACAATCTATTTACTCGTAAATTCACACTGTCAACTGTAGATTTAATTTTAATATTTTGAGCTTTATCTGAAAAAAAAATTATTTGCCCAGTCTGTTGGCAAATTTACCGAGGCAACACTATTGTGCAGAGACTCAGTCAACAGATTAGAGAATGGGATGGTCTGACCTCTGTACGGCAATGACAATTCTCCTCATTTGCCTGTGATGGAAATTGGCAATACTGTGAATCGAGTACAATCGCCTCTACGCCTGAATCTCCCATCGATGCTTCTGTGCCAGCGACGTAGTCTCAATTAATTTGCCTTTCACATTTAATCCGGCACACAGGTTACTTACTAGCAGGGTAACTGTCAGTCATCGAAGTAGGCAATTCTGCAAAATGCCTAGCATTGAAAAAGGTCCCGATTCAAGATTGCAAGGGATAAAGGTCACCTGGAGAAATCACTGTTAAACTATTGATGAGAAAAAGGTTTTATAAATCCTTAAAATGCTTAATACTTAAAGTTATTACAAGAGGAAATGACTCCACATATGAATCACGCTTCTGAACTATGCTTTGTGACTAATAGCATACACCATGTTGAGATAATTTCTCCTCTATTTGAGGGATTAACTCAAGGCCCAGAATTGTTGCATTTATTTCTGTCCATTTCCTCTGCTGAAGATAGTTATTCCTTGCCAGGATTTGGTTGATTGGTCTCCAGTCATGATCTCATCCATTGGGTCAGTACAGTATTCATGTGTGAGATCTGACCTGAGGATAGTTGGCCAATTGAAGCATCACAATGACGCTAGCCCTGTTATCACCTATTGTTAATCTGCACCCACATCCAGCAAACCTTCTCTGGATTGTGGTCAACGTCAGCAACTCTCCTAATCCCGCCGCACCGTTAGATCTACAACCTGTTTAGCCACGGTCTTATAATTCACCACAGGCCAAAGGTTGGACTTGGGGATATTAGTATATGTGCATGTGTGACTCACTGATTCATTTTCCACACCATCAGGGAGAGCTTGCCTAAAAGTATTGTAAAGCTTCAGTCCAACAAACAATATAGACAGCTGCAAATTCAGGAGAATGACCTGCGATTCTTTGAACAATACAACGCAATATATGTGAATAAACTTTAAAGAACAATTCCTTAAAATATATTTTTTTATAAATTTTAATTACAAAACAATGCAAATATCAAAGTGGTAATACACAACATTTAAAGAAATATAAGTTTTCGAATTCAAGAAGCTGCATTTTAAAACTCTATAATGTCTATCCCAAGACTCTCTCCACGTATCCTATTTTGAACATTCCGTGCAACTGAGATAGATTTAATTGCAAAAGGGTCAGGGTGATTCTTCCTCCATCTTTAATTTATGGATTGATAAAAATGTTAACAGAGCAGCTCTGAAGTGACATTTGGCTTTCATCCCAATGCTGACTGAAGGATTCTAACATCTATGTTACCAATGTTTGATTGGTTCCAATCTGCAGCCCAAATAAGATATGGGAATAGGCGGTCTCGATATTTTAAACTCATTGCCTTTGCCATTCCTAAGCTGATGCTGCTCTATATCCAACTGATATTTTTTTAAGAGTGTGCTGACATTGCTGAGTTGAATTTCGAGATTACATGACGCTTTTTTCTAGAATTCTGCGGGTAGACATGAGGGATTAACTGGAAGACTGTGCAATTCGCAGAAATCATGGGGGACATAGAACACTCTGCACATTGTAGGGGAACAAAACAAAATGCCAATTACACACCATGCCTCTAACTTTCACATGTTTTATATTTCTGCCAGTGAAATAATTATGTTAAGGACCTCAGTGCCTAATAAATCAGATTTGCCCAAATAATGAAAAATAAACACATACCTTAAGGGAATGAATTATGCTTGTTGCATTAGCATTATAATATAGAAGGATTACATTCATTTTGTATATTCCAAGAATGCTGAGAATAAAGATTAGCACAAATAGCACTGTGAACCTGCTTACTGTTTTTAACATTTAGTCGCAGTTTCTTTGAACCAATTGTGTTTTTACATGACGGTAATGTACGTGTTTTGAAAACTGAACAAATAAATTTTAGATTTAAAGGCATTGGCACCAAGGAAAATGAGTTACTAAAGCACACCAGGGCAAAAACCACAAATCCTCTGTTTCATTAACAAAAAGTATAGAGATCTCCATAAAGATGCTTTGTCCCATTAAGAGTTATTTTTTTTTTGTGTGATTGGTTTTAATGGATGCAATTTTAGGGCTCAATCTCAATCATCCAGCAACCCTGATATTCTACTAAACGGAATGAGGGAACTTGACACTGAGTGGAACAGCAAGGGATGGAAGGAGGTCACGACTGAGTGATGACATGCTATGCTTCAGTACACAGCCTCTGTAAAATTGGAAATATGTTAGCTCTGTTGGGGGCCAGCCATTACGTGGCAAAAGTTTTGAATGTTACTTTCCCACATGAAAAATTCCGACTCCAGCACTTGAATAAATGGTCAAATATAATGGATTGTTAAACCTAGTCCTGGACTCTATCTTCAACAGAATATTTCAGACATTGAAATACCGTTAAAGTTCCATGAGAGAACGATTCCAATTTAGCCACGTGGATTACTGAATAAGGCACATCTATGTTGAACTGCGTTTTAAAAAAAAAATAGATCCACTCTCAGGAACAAGATGGGATAGGTTAATAACATGTCAATTTACGGTCGATATATTGAAAATTGGATTTTGGATAAACAAAGGCCGGAACTTTACAGCCCCATCACAGTGGGGAAGAGGCTGTAAAATGCAGCGAGCTGTTCTAAACACCATTGACTTTGGCGGGACCGTTAAATCTCACTGGTGTAAAATTCCACCCAATGGCCAGGTTTTTCAGGTCCCACTTGCGGCCGGGATTTTTCAGTAATGCCGAAAGTCGATAGGCTGTTGGCGGACTCTCCAAATTTTCCGTTCACGCCCGTGGTGGGACGTGTAGTGGGCAGGACTGGAAAATCCTGACCAACGTCATTTCATTCAATTTGGATCAACCTTCAACTGATAACATTAATTATACGCTTGATGGGTTTCCTTGTTTCTATGGGCAGGATTTTGCCCTTGTCGGGCGGGCGTGGCAGGCAGGCCTGGGAGTGGCTGCGAAACTGACCACTGCCCGCGATCGGGCCCCGAATGCGATTTCGCGCTGGCGGGAAGGGCCGAGAGGGGGCAGGGGCCTGTCGGCCCCGGGGTCCAGTGGTGGCCCGGCAGCTGGTTTAAAAAAGGCCCAGGCAGCCCCAGAAAGGCTGCCAGGGAAGGGCATCTGGCTCGCTGTGAAGGTGGTCTCGAGTGCGGCAGAAAACGCTAGGCGGGAGGGCAGTTAGGGTGGGCACTCGGCCTCCTGCTTTTCTGATGAGTGCCTCACTGTCCTCCTGGAGGAGATGCCTGCCAGGAGGGACACTCTTGTCCCCAGAGATGGGAGGAGGAGGCCACCACACCTCAGCAAGAGGGCATGGGAGGGGGTGATAGCACTGGTGAGCAGCCGTGATGTGCTGCGGTGCACCTGCTGCGCTCAGGAAGGGTGAGCACCGTGTTGGCATGGGTCAATGTGCAGAAGTGTTAAGATGTGGCCGTTCCCCGTGGACCTCAGGGGTGCTAGAGTCTGAGTGCCAACTGTCAGTGATGCCAGAGTTGGCTAAGGGGGTGAGTCCTGCCTGCTTGTGCTGAGTCCTTTGCAGCTCGAGGACCACGACTTTGATGTGCCCTGTGAGGTGTTCCTCAGCTGGGGTTGGCAAGGCTGCAATGGTGCTGGCCTGGACTAATCAATACTCCTCTGTCCTTTCAGGAGAAGGCAAGCCATAGCCATGCCGAGAGGGCACATACAGGCCGAGGCCCAACCAACCTGCTGCTGCACTCCCAATTCGAGCAAGATGCCCTGGTGTTGGAGAGCAGGCTTGGTCCCCGTGCAACCGGGTGTGGAGAGGCGTGGGTACCAGACGACAGTAACAGCGCAGGGCACAGAGGTGAGACTTTCAGATTGTGCAACCATTCCAGTGCAGTCTCCTCATTGAAGGGAAGCTCGAACCTCGAGCCCGCATTAATCATTGATAGACGATGGCATCATGATGCAGATCTCCATTGGCCTGGTATGTGCAGTGACAGTGTGATGACTTTAACTAATGACATGTCCTTCCTCTCCCTTTTAGCTTTGCCAGCAGGCGTTCGCTCTGTGGACCCCGAAGGGCCACCCCTGATGCCAGAGGACCACCGGGAGTCATTTGCACCTGCGTCACACCCGCTCTCTGAAGCAGGCACCAGCGCAGATACCAGCACCTGGGTGGGCATTAGATCGGCAGCTAGTATCTCGGTGCACATTGGTGAGGGAACTTCACAATCGGTTGAGGTGCAGGCGGAGGCAGAGAGTGCCCTGGGCGCTGGCAGTCGGAGGGCTGCTGGGGACCAGGACGATGCTGAGTCGAAGGCTGATGATGGGCCTCTGGAGTCGTCCGTTAGGCAGCAGATGCTAGATATCCAATGGGATGTGCGGGAGGATCTGGCGGAGATCCATGAGGGTCTGCGTGCCATGGTCTCCATGATGGAGGAGTCCATGTGCAGCATCAGCACTGCCTTGACCCTCATAGCTGAGCGCACGGCCTCCTCCATTGAGAGAGTGGCGACTCTCATGGAGAGGAAGATCAAGGGACAAAATCAGGGGTTCCTGGGGTTGTGCTCGGACCTGCAGCCCTCACACAGGCAATGACCTCAGGTGGTCAGTGACAGTGTGGGAGATGGATTGGGCACCCCAGCTAGGTGCCCATCCATAAATGGTGAGCAGGGAGGTCTGCAGCGACCTCACATTGGCGCATGAGCTGCCTGTCATCTTTGCAGGCTCCTCTCAGGGCACTCCGGATGACAGCAGCAGCTCCTCCACCCCTCCACCAGTGACCGTGGCATCTGATGAGGCTGCGGTGACTGGGGAGATATCAGCTGTAGTACTGGCTACCAGAGAAGTTTATGCAAATAGTTTGGAATTATCAAAATGAGATAAATGTTGTTTTTGTCGTCATGGCCTGAGTATGCTTCATCTTTTAATTTTATTGGTGCAGGGTACGCCAGCATGTAATGCTGGATGTAGGTAGCTCTGAACTTTATTGCGCAGGCACTGAGTGTTCTTTGTGTTCAAATGAAAGGGTCCTTTCAGACATTCGGGGTGGAGGAGGCAGCCCTGGAATGCGATTGAAGCTGATCTTTGGCAGAATAGCTAAAGGAGCCTTGGATCAAGGCGCCCCTGGTGTCCCTGGCTCCCTGAAGGTTACCAAGGTCTGATTCCACACCCTCAGTGTTCTCCTCACTATGCTCATCTTTGGAGGACTGACTACTTCACTCATCATCTCTGGCCTGTGCAGCTACATCAAGATCCTCTTCCTCCCCTGCCAATGCCAGGTTGTGGAGAGTGCAGCATGCAACACGGTCAGTGACACCCGCTTTGGGGAGTATTGTAGTGCTCCCCCTGAATGGCCCAGGCATTGGAAGCGCATCTTGAGAAGTCCTATGGTCCTCTCTACCACTGCCCTTGTGGAAGCATGGCTCATATTGTAATGCTTCTCTGTTCTTGGATGGCGGAGAGGCGTCATAAGCCACCTCTTCAATGGATAGCCCTTGTCATCCATCCAGTCGGGCTAGAGCACTGAAGAGCCTCAGCATCTTGGAGTGTCTCAAGATGTACGCATTATGGGAGCTGCCTGGGTACCTTTCACAGACTTACAGAATCTGCACCCTGTGGTCACACACTATCTGTACGTTCACGGAGTGGATCCCTTCCTGTTGACGAAGGCACCCGGCTGACTAGCTCGCGCCTTGATGGCCACATGTGTGCAGTCGATCACACCCTGGACAGGGGGGAACCCAGCAATCACTGCTACCTTAGCCTGGCTAGCCTTGCCTGTACTGTAAAGAATAAAGGTCAGGACCCGCCTGAATAGAGCTTCTGTCACCAGCTTGACACAACTATGGGCACCTGTTTGGGAGCCTCCTCACAGATCCCCTACTGACCCCTGGGAAGAGCCAGAGGCATAGAAGTTGTAGGGGGTGGTGGTGTGAGCCAGTTTCACCTCTGACTCCTGAGCGGTTCGAATTGCTTTCACTCCCTGGGTTCTAGACCTTGGACTTATTTGGGGGTTGTGACAAAGTGCAGCAGACAATTGGTTTTGGTGCAGGAGAAACTGAGTTTATTGAAGTCACAAATGAACTTATAACATTAGGATTACACTGAGATTATACAGACTTACAAAGTACACTTAGTTAAGAATGGGGAACACACGGCATAATGAGGGAAAATCACGCTACTAATCCCCTTACCCTTGTCCCACCCCCAAAACCTAATTAAATTGAACTAGGAAAGGTCAGGGATCATGCTCACCAACCCAGGGTTCCTTGACAGTTCGAAATCCAGCCAGGTAAGCTGGTTGCAGTTTTGGGGTTCGCTCTTTGTGTCCTCTGGGGCCTGTCGTCCCCATGTGGTCCTGGCCTGTGGAATCTGCGAAGGTTCTTCAGCTGAGTGGAGGATGCGGTTGTGGGTGGTTGATCTTCGTGGAGGGCTGCGGTTGGGGCCTTGTTGTCTTCGGTTGAGCCTGCCACCCCATGCCCCTCGCCGTGATGTTGCCTGTGGGCCTGCAAAACCTCCAGATCTTCTTGCTTAAACTCTGTTTCAACCACTCCCAACTGCTCCCTGCCTGCTAGCTGGTTTCTCCCTCTCTCCTTCATAACTGACTGGCCCAGTTATACTGTCTCTCGAATTTCTTATCGCAATCCAAATCAAGGTTAGTTCTTTGTTTGATTTTGGTGGGCTTCCCCCGGTGATTGTTGTCTCGTTGTTTTTAATGGGCTCGCATGATGTTTATCATTTTCTTCCTGCCCCTGTAACTAGTTTTGAACTGAAAGCCATTGTATGTGTGGAGTATTGATGGGTTCGCATAATTTGCATCGCTTGTTGTCTTCCTGCCTTAGTAGTTAGTAGCGATTATTTATGCAAGATTTTGATGAGCTTCAGTTTCATGTGAGGTGAAGTCTTTCTCTGGGTTGATTGTATTAAAGGGTAGAATGCGTACCCTGTCTCCTCTCATTGTCTGGTTTCAGGCAAAACAATCCACACTGTACTCAATAAGCCCGGGCATGTGCAGCCCCAGGCCTTTATGGGCCCAGCCTCTTGTCTGCAGGGTTTTACACTTAACTCAGCAGTTTAAAAGTCTAAAAGTCATATCCTTGTTGATGATATGAAAAATGTGGGAATTTTGAGAACCCTTCAAAGTTGAGGGCCACTGTGACCTTCAGATCCACTGGCATGGGGTGTCCACCCACACAGTTGGAGCTGATCTCAGGCCCAATCATCTGACAAATGGAGGTCACTGTCTCCCTTGAGAGGCGAAGCCTCCTTTGGCATTGCACCTCAGACATATTGAGGTAGCTGCATCGCCGCCTGTAAACCCTGGCAGCAGGATAGTGGCATCTTCTTTGGCTCCTTCTGCCTTGGACTACCTGCTGGCCCTGCGCCCCTTGTGCCTGCGCCTCTCCTCCCACAGGCCCTTCCCCTGGAAGCTGCATTGGGACACCCGGCCTCCCCTTCCTTCTGTCCCTCTCTTCCTCCTCAGAGGATTATTGGGTGCATGGTTATCTGAAGTTTCCTGTTCTCTAGATAAATATATTTAACTTAAATTAAACAGGTGACATAGATTAAAGAATCATTCTTCCTCTGGTCACTATATGTAAAGTGTATGGGAGGTATGATGAATCCATACACCTGCTTGCAAGGAATATATTCAGCAATTTGGTGTGCAAGGGGGCAGGACAGCAGGATTTCCCATCCATTAACTGTGCTCTGTCTGCTGATCTCCATTTGTGAATTTTCAATGTCCAATTCTGCCAGACGAAGATGCATTTTGGAACTGCAAACAGCTATAATGTACCCTGGAGGTTTGATGATTGTTGTATGCACGCACAAAGGATATCTCCTGGATCCATCCCACCCCCATTCCCAATCCCCATGTACAGGTTGGCAATAGTTACAGTCTCAGCTGATGTTAGTGCTGGACAATTTAGATCCCAGAGTGGAACCTGCCCTCATAGACCCCAACTTTTACTTTTTTGTTTAGAAACCATGGAGGGGCAGATACTGGACACATTCACAGGAGTCCGCTAGTGTAATTTTAACAAAAGAACGCAACATTTATTAAACAAGAAAATATGAATTATATTCCACTACTCCTTCACGCCAACCATACCTTTGCAGATCTCTTCAAATTCATAAAGATAACACAAGATACAAAATCTATCTCATACTCTAATGTTCATAGTAAGTATATAGTAGATGTAAACTAAGAGGCGACTGTGGTCGGACACACCATGTTCCAAAACCAAGTTTCCATGGATTTCCCATCAGCTCCCCAGGCGCTTGTCACACCATGAACCAACTGGTCTCAGTGAAACCCTAACTTTCTCACGAGGGTTTCCAACCTCCACGTTTGAAGAACTTGCCCTGGAATTCTCTTCCAAATGACTCTTTCACTTGGACATCTACAATCAGGGTCCACCTCCAGGGTTTCAAGTTGTCCTTCTGTTGTTCCTTCCTCTGGATCTTTTCATGCATTCAAGCTTTACCTTTCATACGCACTCTCTCAGATATTCAGCCATGCTAAGCAGCACACCACTGCTCCAAAGGCCTGTAGTAAGGAGTCACCAATATTTGTCTGTCTTCCCAGATCTTCTGGCTTCTGTCAAGCTCATTTTGCTTTAAGTCTGCCCCCTGCAGCTATGTCTCTTTAATTAGGGGGTTTTCTTTCTCCTCCCTCAATTCCATTTAACAGGACCTGTTTCAGATTGCTGTTCTTATCCCTTGACTTGACTGCCTTCCCGGTATCGCTTTCTGTCCAACTCCCTGGTTTTGGGATACTCTTCGTTTCTTTAGGACCTGCTCCCTGCAGCTCCCATCCTGCCTCTTCTGGCACTTTCTGTGGAATGGCACTCCTCTGCGGAGATGCATAAGGTCACCTGACCCTCTTTTCATGCTGCCTCGCTTTCTTCCCCTTCTCTTCCCCTTTCCCTGCTGCGCTGGCTTGCAGATCTGGCTTCCTGGTTGAAGAGACAAAAGAAACAAACTGCGCATATGCGGCTATTCTCTGGCCAGCACATGCGCAGACACCCTGAAGGTGTAACAAAAATGAGCTGCCCATGTGTAGCCCTTCCCCTGCCAGCACATGCGCAGAATCCCCGAAAACCGAAAAAGACCAACCTGCGTATGTGCAGAAGCTTTGATGCCCACTGAAGTTCCCAAATGTCAAGGCCCAATCTCCAAGTTAAAAGGTAAGTTTCTTATTTTTCCTTTGTTGGGTTCATCACACAATTATCTTAATAAGGTAAAAAGAAGGAGTCACCAATACCTACGAACATGCAAACTTATAAATTAGGAGCAGGAGTAGGCCACTCGGCCTCTCAAGCCTGCTCTACAATTCAATAAGATCATGGCTGAACTGATTGTAACCTCAACCCCACATTCCACCTACCCCCAATAACCTTTCACCCCCTTGCTTTTCAAGAATCTATCTAGTTCTGCCTTAAAAAAATGTTCAGTCTCTGCTTCCAACACCTTCTGAGGAAGAGAGTTCCAAAGACTCATACCCCTCTCAGAGAAAAAAATTCTCCTCATCTCTGTCTTAAATGGGTGACCCCTTATTTTTAAACAGTGACCCCCTAGTTCTAGATTCTCCCACAAGAGGTAATATCGTCTCCACATCCACCCCGTCAGGGCCCCTCAGGACCTTAAAGGTTTCAATCAAGCGATACCAGCATTTGGAAATGCTCCACCTCTCCCACCCTAGCTCAGTCAGAAATAACTTTTTTTTTCTCCCATTGGTGTATCCAACGTTTTTTACATGGTCTCGTTTACACCTCTCGGAAAACCATTAATCTCCATGGTGAGTGCAGGAATGCCTCCTGAAACCAGTTCTCGATTTGCCGCTCAGATCTTGGCTTCCAACGCTGTTCCAACACAGCTCACTCCCAGCTGGACAAACAGCACCACTAGGCATTGCATAGCCTTTCAGACTCAACATTGAACTGAACAATTTTAGCTCTTAATCACCATTCCTATTTTCTTTTTAACATTCTGCAAAAACTTACATCACCTCTTTCTGCCTTGCACCATCATCCCTTTCGACATTTAACCTCGCTTGCCATCCACCCTGTCACAAACCTTCCTTTTCTGTTCTCGCTGTGCTCCACACCTTTTCCCTCCCCCAGTACGTGTTTATAAACTGTTAAATCTCTCACATCTTCCAGCTCTGATGAAACATCACCGGCCTGAAACACGGGATTTTAAGCTGGGGGTGAGTTCCATGCAGGGTGGGGTTGGAGGGGGTTCCATGGGACAGGCAGGGGGGGTTGCCGGCTATGAGTTTTTCCACATTTCCTGAAGAATTTAACTGCAAAGCCGCTTTAAGTGGTGTTCCCGTCCGCAAGCAGCCAGATTGACGAGCTGTAGGCCTTTTGGGTGGGAAGACTACTTCACAGGGACAAAGTCTATTGACAGCACGTAGGTGCATTGGGGAATGCAGGAGAAATTGTTAAGGGGGATTCCGATTAACGGGAGGACATCAGATAGTGATCAGAAAGGGTCTGTCGGTGGTCAGGCTGCAGCAGACTGATTGCGAGGTGGGTAGAATTATTTACTGGGCAACCTATTAACCCTGGAGAAAACACTCCTGCTCTTCCTGGCCAATCAGAGTGCTGTAAGTAAAGACACTTACCCCACGGGTTTAGCCCCTCTGGCCGCCTTTCACCCCTCAATGTCCCCAAAGTCTAGGAAACCAGGTCGCCTATGGTTAAAAATATAATGACTGATAAAATGAGGGCAGGCAGCTCTGATCAATCTATTTCCCATTAGTTCTTTGGTCACTTGCCTCCATTAAAACAAGAAGTGGGTGGATCCCCGGTGGGTGTGTTCCAGGTTTGCTGCATTTAGCCTCTGTCCCGACACCGACTTACCCATTTTTGGGGAGTGAAGGTTCAAACTATTAAGTAGTTCTCCCTCAGCAGATGCTGCCTGACCTGTTGAATATTTCCAGCATTTTTTCTGTTTCTCGTTCCACCATCTACAGGATTTTGCTTTTGCTCAATCTGCTCTTGGCTGAGTTGAAAGTTGTGTCACTTTGTGCTGCTGCCAATGGTTCTATTTGAAGTAGCATTTCCACATGTATCTTTTGTATATTGTTCGTGATATTTTATACCTACATGACGTCCTCCTTTGTCATCTTTAACCTAAATGAATCAAGTAAGATTCAGACTCCAAAGTATTACGAGTAAATTCTGATGATGCTAACACTCCCTACCAGGAAGTCAGCATATTCACCATTTCAAGAAAGAATATGGAAGTTTTGAGGTGTGGATATTATTTTCCTTTTTACTTGCTTTGCTTCATGCTGACAAATCCTTCCAACCATATCCTGCTAACAAGTCTATCAGAGCAGAGTAGAATATAATGTAGATGAAAGGTTACAGCGGAGTTAAGTTATTAAAAGATTGGACTCGGCAGTGTAAAAAATGCTTCTGGAAATAATTACTATTTAAATTTTCCACATTAGGAATCAATAATATATGGGCTGAATTTCCATTTGGTACATCAACCATAAAATGATGTTTTAAAAAAAAATGCTGCAAGTATGAGATTGCATTTCAGAGAAGCTACATAGTCGCTATCATTTAAGGGCCAATGAAATCACCATAAGCTTCAATACATTGGAAAAACCTATGACTCCTTACTGAGGAGTCACTAATAAAATATGACTTGATTGATGAGAAAATCTTTGGGCTTTGTTACATTGCTGCTGACCTTTGCTCCATCTAGCTCAGCTAAAGAAATTAATATGAACCCAAAGCAATGGATCATCTGATACTTCTATGACAACATTTTTTAAAATGATGGACTTTCATCAGAATACAGCAGGATTCCAATTTTAACATGAATGAAATCTTCCAAACTTTGGCAGAAGTAATTGAATCATAATATCACTATTTAGACACAGCGCATTCATTTATTATCTTAATAGTTGCTCCCTTATCACAAACATTTCAAAGATGGGCTTATTCTGGAGTTGGTTAACACTTAGCCACAGGCTATATAGAATTGCATAGATTAAAACGGCACAGAAACAGGCCATTCAGCCCAACCAATCCATGCAGGCATTTATGCTCCTCAGGAGCCTCCTCCGATCTTTCTCATTTAACTCTATCAGCATAACCTCCTATTCCCTTCTCCCTGAGAGCTTACCCAGATCCCCCTTAAAAGCCTCAACTAATCCTTGTGATGGCAGGTTCCACATTCTCACCATTCTTAGGATAAAGATGTTTCTCCTGAATTCCCTAATTGATTTTTTGGTGATTATCTTATGTTAATGGCTTTAGTTTTTCTGTTGCCAAGAGGTAAAAACACTCTCTGGCCTATTCTATCAAAAGCCATCAGCATTTTAAAGATCTCTTGCTATCATCCTTATAAATATTTTTTGTACCTTCTCTAGTGCCTCAAAATGTATTTTCATAATATGGTGACCAGAACAGAACTCCAAGTTTCCTCAACAATAATGATAAACACAAGTCCAAATGCTCTGGTCTGCACACCAGTCAACAACTGTACAAAACAGGAGGCCTGTAACAAAAAAGCTCTGTTTGCAAAGGAGAGTGCAACTTGGATGATGAAATGTATACTTACTTAACTTTGGAATTACTTTGATGTTTTTATCACTTACAGAAAACTCCTTGGATTTGTCTAAGCTTCTCTTGTTGCTATGACAACATTAATCCTACAATACTTTGTCCTGCAGAGTATATCAAAGAAAGAGGCAGTTGCGGAATATAGATTGAATGAAGACAAAAGAGTTTGAAACCTTGCAAGTTGCTGATTAATAAAGCTACTACAAATTGTACTGTGATCGTTACTGTCACATTGTGTGCTTTGTCACAAAATCCAATGAAAATTATTCCCTTAAAAAATGAAGTACTTGCTAATTAATGAGAACCATATTGTTGGCAAACTCGTTGAAGTTGAACATTTGATCATATACTATGTTCTAGGTACATTATGTGCTTCATGTGTATAACAGTAATAAGTGGTCGTTTGCTAGTACAGAACTTGAGTATGGCTGAAAAAGGAGACATTTTTGTCAAAGCTTTTTGTCTTGTACTCATCAGGACAATTCACTAGAAAGTACCAATGTCAGGGGAAACAACATACAGGACAGTATTTTTCATACCACGGGCGGGCGCGTGCCCGACCTGAACAGGAGTGAAATAGTGCGCGATGGCGTCAGGCGTGCATCCCGACATCATCGCGCACTCGCGATCTTTTGGTTGGCGGGCATACGTCCGAGGTGGCAGCGCGCCCGCCGACAATTAAGAGGTCTATTCAGGCCCTTAAGCAATGAATTCATTTGTATTTTTTTGCTGCCCGCTGCACCGTTCTGTTGGCGGGCAGGCAACTAGGCCAAGCAGCCTTTGCATTTTTTACAAAACCTCATCTACGATGGGGATGGGGCTTCTAGCGGTTGCTAAAAACGCAATAAAAAACTTTTAACCATGATTTTTTTACATGTCCCTCTTCATGTGGCTGAGTCACATGTGGGGACATGTTTATATAATTTGTAAAATGTTTATTTTTGCATTTGAAATTCATCAACTCCCTGAGGCAGCTCTGTGCTTTCAGGGAGCTTTCAGTCTACTCTCCCCCGTGGATGTGCAGACTTTAGTACTTGCACTCTTCCCACCCCCCACCATGACAGCGCTGAAGCTCTTAGCATGCGTTTCACGCTGGTCGGCCGTTATTTGGCCGGCCACTGCGAAATCATGATCGGAATCCGATCGAGGGTGGTGTACCGCCATTTCACAGCCGTTCCCGGGCCCGCCTGCTGAGGGGAAAATCCTGCCCATACTGTATGACAAGAAAGCGCTGATTGGTTGGCAAGTGGACTCTGATTGGTAGAGGCATTGCCATGGAGAATGCACCAATTGATGGTGACTGACTAGTTAACTGCCAAGCATTGTTTGATATTTAAACTAGACAGCTTGACTCTGATTGGTTAAGACAGTGCCCTGAGGAACAAATCAGTGAATGGCTGTCACTTATTTTGTTTGGCTGAAACAGGTGCAATTTTGTGCACATGTTCTTTCTGTCTGCAAAGAACAAGGACTTCTTTAAAAGATATATCTTTATATATATATACACATAGATAGATAGCTTCCAGTACAGGTAAATGCACCACACTACGAGCCTGATTGACAATCTTAAATTGGCTGTCAGTGTAATTTTTAACTCACTGAGGATTATTTAGCAAATGTTGTCCAATCGCAGAATCACATCCAATGGACACTGCTTTGAGTCTTTCAAACATGGGCTGGTTGGGTAAGGTTGATACCTTGCCCGTTCTGAACTGCA
Organism: Cetorhinus maximus; assembly: GCF_964194155.1. Taxonomy (NCBI): domain Eukaryota; kingdom Metazoa; phylum Chordata; class Chondrichthyes; order Lamniformes; family Cetorhinidae; genus Cetorhinus; species Cetorhinus maximus. The sequence goes on from NC_135881.1 coordinate 206,020,108, forward strand.
GCTGGGACATACTATTTGATATGATCCGCCGGTCTTTGGGAAACTGCCATACATTCCTGAAGATGACCGAGAACCAGTGTTGCTGAAGACTGCGCATGTGTAGGGAATTTTCCGGTCACATCTGCCAGCTACTGCAGGATTTGGCACTATGGGAACATAGAGGGCACCACTGCCAACGGCCATGAAAGTGACTGCGGCGCTCAATTTCTATGCCAGTGGCTTCTTTCAGGGCTCCATAGGTGATCTCTGTGGGGTGTCACAAGCCTCCACCCACAAATGCATCCATGAGGCCATTGATGCCACCTTCACGAGGGCCACACAGCTTTGTGCCATTTACCAGGGAGCAGGACAGCCAGGATGCCAGAGTGATTGGATTTTCCCAAATCTCTGGTTTCCCACAAGGGCAGGGTGTGATTGTCTGCACTCGTATCTCCATCACAACATACTGATAACTAGCTCAACTGCAAGGAATTCTTTCCATTGAATGTGCAGCTGATGTGTAACCACCACAAACACATCCTGCAGGTCTGCGCACAGTTTCCAGGGAGTGTCCACGACTCTTACATTTTCAGTCGGTCACAGGTCCCTGACATCTTCCAGGGTCCACAGAGGCTGCAGGGTTGGCTCCTCGTGGGGACAAGGGCTACCCACAGAGGACATGGCTGATGATACCTGAGCGGCAGCCTCAGACTGCAGCAGAGAGAAGATACAAGGAGGCTCATGCTGCAATTTGCACTTTGGTGGAACAGACTATCTGGATGCTGAAGATGAGGCTCCGGTGCCTGGACCGGTCTGGTGGAGCCTGCAATACAGTCCACAGAGGGTGTCACGCATCGTTGTTGCCTGCTGCACCCTTTACAACCTGGTGCTGCAACGGGGAGAGGAGCTGGCTGAGGAGGAGATGGAGGAGCTGGAGGTCTCCTCCAATGAGGATGATGTCAGCGGTGATGAGGGTGAGGAGGTCTTGAAGGCGATGATGATGGCGATGAAGCCCTCGCACAGGCCAGATGAGGCAAGTGCGCTCGGGAGGCCTTCATAGCTGCTAGATTTGTGGAGGATGATGACGAAATGCAGTGAGGAGACACCATAAGATCTTCAGCTTGCATATATGAACGTTTGACTCCTGTCTGGCTTATGGCAGCACACATACCCTGTGTGATAATGCTCCTGTCATGGAGATGCAGTGGAAGCCCTAATGGTCACCCGATTGCAGGAGGATGATGACGACATGCAGTGAGGACACTCCATAAATGTTCACATAGCCTCTGTGAATGTCTGACTCCTGTCTGGCTGAGGGCCGCCCACATGCGCTCTGTGACCAGGGTCATATCCTAGAGATGCAGCTATGAAACTTTAAAAACATCTGTACCTTTGTCCGCCTTCAGCTACTGAGCCCTTCAGGAGCACAGCGTCACTGGTCACAGATGAAGAAGAGATGGGGGCCAGCCCCACCTTACAGGTGTTGAGAGCACACAGAGAGAATGATGTGCCTCTGTGACCCTGCCTACTACATTCTGGCAGCAATGTCAAGCACCACGGATGTGCAGGTGAGTGAGGGCCCTGTGGATGTGTGCTGGCTTTGTGAGTGTGTGAGTTGAGAGTGATGAGAAGGGTGACTTACCCTGGCGGAACAGAGGAGATCATTCATCCCCTTGTGGCACTGGGTGGCTGTCCTCTTTTGCAGGGCGTTAGCACTGACCACCGCTGCCACTGCCTTCTGAGCCAGATTGGTGATGTTGCTGCCCATCCTGCAGCCAGAGCGGGGTTAGAAGACACCACGGTGAGCCTCCACTGTGTCCAAAAGGCACTTGAGGGACATGTCACTAATCCTGAGGGCTGCAGTCTTTTTATCTTTCGGGACGATCTCTTCCATGCAGCAGTCATGGGCTGGAAGCGCTGAGAGGTGTGCGTGCAGCTGGACTTTTAACTATGGCACCCAGCGTGATGAAGCGGTGAGGTGATGGCGTTGCTGGTGAATGAGAGCTCGTCCACCATGGAAACGCTATGTTCCCCCCCTCAACCTCAACGGGACCTGTCTGACTGGTCCCGGCAAGCAGACCCCACTTAACTTGCTCCGGATCAGGTGCAGTCCCAGCAGTGGCCACCACCCCTGGTGGCGCTGCTGGGACTGGGGAGCTACTGGCCCTCCAATTAGCCAACGTGCTTTTGGAGGCGGGATCTCTGCCCTGAAAGCGACGGGAGGCCCCGGCCGCAGGCAGTTGATTGCCTGACGGGCGTAGAATTGGACTGGAGCTCTGGGAAATGGTTGAGGTGGGGTGGCCGCTGGCTTGCCAGTCCACTTCCAGACTTTGCCCCGACAAAATCGAACCCACCATCGTCAAATCAGGCTGCGTGTGTGGATGGTGGAAATTTGAAAACATCACAATGCAGCAAAAAAAAAATCAGTTCGCATCCACGTACTTAGAAAATAAAATTGAAACTGTTCCTCCAAACTGCTGAGCTCAAGAAGCCAATGTCAGCATTAAGCATGAAAGTTGATGGTAGGAAAACTGCAGGTGAAAAATTATTGGGACATTCTGATATGTAAGTTAAGTGTCTGGCAAAACGAAATATGATGGAGGTTGATATTGCAACAGCTCTTCCAGTGAAATTTAATTTTTTGTGAGCCTGAGGAATGAAAACAACATTGAAAAAGGTTTCGGTATTCCATCATGACAAGCAGATAGAGCGGAAATTAGACAAGTGAGGGGATTGATTCGCTGCATGGATGGTGAAGCAGAGGCTATTACCACACTGTGTAGCCTAACAGGTAATGAAAGTTAAAAAGTATGATGATGGAAAAGTTTGATGCCCCTTCCACGATCAAAGAAGTATGACTCTTGAATGCATAGCAACAGCAGAAATTGGTATTGCTCAAAGCAGGTGATCCACCCAAAGCAAAGGAAGTCACAACACTCATAAATGGTACAAAGCACATAGAGAAGAGAAACTGTAATAAGTCTGTAAGGTGTAAACAGATGTTAACAATTGCTGTGCAGCCCAGAGAACTGCTCAGATATAAAGGTACAACTCCACGAGCGTGGAAAAGTGGACATTTCGCAAACCTTCACACGATGGTTATGCACAACAGAAAAGAATGGGCAAAATCTTGCTGAGGTGTTAGGGGTTTCGCCCCTGCCAGCAAGAGAGCTGGTGAGAGACCAGCACGGCCTCCTTTAGGGAATGCCAATCAGGCAGTGGCGAGGCTGCCAGCGGGCCTTCCCCTGGAATCAAGACCTCCAGGGCGAAAAACAAGCCTACCGAGAGCTGCCAGCCAATCAGAGGCCGGCAGCTCTTGTGCTCAGTAGCACAAACGGTGGGGGGGCGGGGGGGGGATGTGGCTGCTGCAGGAAGGACAGGCACTGGAGTCCCAGGATTGCAAAGCGGCCCAGGCCACAGGTAAGTGACTTGGTAAGGGGTGGGGTGAGAGTTGTGGGAAGAGAGGCCCAAAAGACGTAGGAGCAGAAGTAGGCCAATCGGCCCATCGAGTCTGCTCCGTCATTCAATGAGATCATGGCTGATCTGATAATCCTCAATTCCACTTTCCTGTCTTTTCCCCATAACCCTTGATTCCCTTACTGATTAAAAATCTGATAAGACCATAAGGTGTAGGAGCAGGGTAGGGTGTAAGGTGTTGGTAGCAAGGGCAGGAGGGTGGCTCACAGCAGCCCCCCATTCCTGATATCCAGTCCCTTGATCAGGCACTCAGTTATGAGGCCTTTAAGTGGTCATTAATTGGCCACTGAAGTGCGGTGGAAAGGTCAACCTTGGGCCTTCTCACTGAGAATTAATTCTGGTGGATGTGGGAATGCAGTGGGGGGTTCCAGCCTAATTACACGCCCTTTCCCACCTCCAATCTCACCACCAGCGAGAGCTGAAGGTTCCACCCAATGGTACATGATGTAGTGACTGATTACAATCAGGAGGTAGAATCTCCCAGTGAATTGCACATTACTTCTGCTCTAAGAATTGGAGCAGATGGAGCATGATGATCGGACTGAAGATATAATTGTGGAAAAAAAAATACAAACTTTACGCTCAACAAATGCATTAAAACAGGACTGGTACAGCAATGTACAGTTCAGGAGCAAGGCATGGGAGACTTCAACCATTAAATTTCTACCATTTACCAATGCACAGTAAGGTTAGCCAGACAAAGCAAACTGGCAGGAACCCATCAGGAATAATTTCTTCTGATAATTCCAACTGTTGAACCTCGACATTAAAACGATTCTTAGCAAGAAAGCTTGTTTGGAACTAGAAGCGGTAACAGGCAATGCAAAGGTAGACCAAGTTACCAATATTTAATCCATAGATATATCAAAGATCACGGTGTTGCATTTGATGATTGTGGTTGCATGTGAGGTGTCAAAAATAACAATAAACTCAGAATTAACACCAGTGATCCAAGCACTTAGGAGAATCTTTAGCAACATGTAGCAAGGAATGGATGAGTGCCATCAAAAAGGCAATCAAGCGACAATATGGGCTAGCTCAATCCTTTTGGCTGATAAAATTAATTTGAGGATCCAACCTAATGACTTAATTGAAACAATCGCGAGGAAACCCTGCCACATATTGGAGAGCATGAATGTGCCAATTTGCAATGCTTCTTTATCCTTGATTCAAAGCCAGGAAGTAGCTCTTGATGTAAACTGGCTGTATTAACATCCCATTTGGCTGATCGAGATTCACACTCATTCCATTTGCAATTTTGTCAATCCAAGCACTATTTTAGCGAAAAGTCCATTCAATTCTAAATGGACTCAAGGGATTCAAAAACAGGATGAGGAGCTCATGGGTTTTGTTGCTATCAAGAGAGAGACCAAGCATTCAGTTGCCTCTGTTTCTCCCTGTCCATGCACCCACACCCAGCTCACCCCTTCCCCCTCCATACATTTTCCACTAGCCACCAACTCCATCCCATTCCCTGCATGAATCTGACTGTTCAGGGGCTCAGCATTCCGTTCCAGCATTTAACCAAACTATACAAAGTGCCTACTTTCACTTCTGTGATACTTTGCATCTCTCCCACCCGTACCCCCGCTCCCCCTCAGCCCATCTACCTCCCATCCATGCATTGTCACCTCCAGACTTTGCCAACATTTTCCAAATTGTTCTCCCTTCTTCCACTTCCATAAACATGAAACCATCCAAAACTCTGCCATCTGCAGGAACTATTATTTGTCCATCGCTCCTCCTTGCTGGCCTACTGTGGCTTCAGGTTTCTTAAATTTAAAATTCCCATCCTTATGTTTAAGTCCACGGTCTCTGCCCTCCTTATTTCTCTAATCCGTCCAGCAATACAATCATCGCACCCTAACCCTACCGCCCCTCTCCGCCTCTACCACTACCCCAGACCCCCAAACCCCCGAACAGCTCTGGCAGTTTGAGCACCCCATTCTTTCAGACAACAAAATCCCACATCCTGGAATTCCTTTCCTAAATTCCACTCCCTTTCCATCTCAGTATCCTTGGTGTTACACAAGAAGTGCACCCACCTCATTCCATGGTATCAGAGAGGTTCAGTGAGGATAAAAGGCAGACACAATTCCAAAAATTCGTTAAAATCTTGAACCAGGCCATAAAAAGGCTGCAGTTCTTCAAAACATGAAGCCTACAAAAATAAAAGCAGAAATTGAGGAGATCAGGACAATGTTGAACTATCAAATGACATTTTCTCCAAGATGGTAGAACCGTTAATTAATTCACTGAAAATGTGATAGCATTTTTCATGGGTTATCAACCTTATTAAATCTTCCAAATTAATGAAGCAACTGATCAACACATTACTGGAAACGATATTGCAGTGTTTGGAGTGACACAGGTATATACAGTTCCACACCACTTAAACACCCAGATTTAAGATGGGTAGTTGAGTATTTTGGTCAAAGTGGTAACTGTTATCAATTCTCATTAAGACTAATTTCAAATTTGGCTATTATAGTGTCTGTTTAACGTGGAACAGGAATAGCTGTGTTTACTCATTAGTTCACATGTCGTTGAGGTGCACTGAATGCAAGAACAAATGCAAGTAGTTAATTAATTAATGCCTTGTTAATGCTCAATTACCTCTTGAGTTCTTAAACATTTCTAATCCCCTCTAAATGATGGGATTATAGTTTGTTCTAAACCTAGCCTGCAGTTTCAATGAAGTTGCAGTTCAGAGTGGAGCTGGAAATAATTGGTAAAGAGGTTAAATAAGGAACATTCCTGTTGAGTTAAAGTACAGTAAGAGCACTAGCCATTACACTAGCCAAGGGGTTTAGCGAGAAAATTTTGATAGCATGAGCACATCTGCTGTAAGTGATGGGGACTGTATACTGTATAAATATATGTGTGTGTGTCTGGGTGTCTGGGTGTCTGTGTGTGTGTGTGTGTGTGTGTGTCTGGGTGTCTGGGTGTGTGTGTGTGTCTGGGTGTCTGGGTGCGTGTGTCTGGGTGTCTGTGTGTGTGTGTCTGGGTGTCTGGGTGTGTGTGTGTGTCTGGGTGTCTGGGTGTGTGTGTGTGTGTGTGTGTGTCTGGGTGTGTGTGTGTGTGTGTGTGTCTGGGTGTCTTGGTGTCTGGGTGCGTGTGTGTGTCTGGGTGCGTGTGTGTGTCTGGGTGTCTGGGTGCGTCTGTGTGTGTGTGTCTGGGTGTGTGTGTGTGTCTGGGTGTTTGGGTGTGCATGTGTCTTGGTGACCAAAGCCCAATCAAAATGTGTGGGACACTTTGGCGAGATGGTAAATCTGTAAGAGTGGGTTGGTTGGTGGGGGGGGCGGGGTGGGGGGGGTGTGTGTGTGTGTGCAGGGTGGGGTGCAGTGCCACCAGAACTCTATCGGATGGGGGCGGGATGTGCGGTTCTGGTGCTGCCAAAGCTGTAAGAGCGGTGGGGTTGCTGCCATGTGTCCCAAATGCAAACTGCACACATGCCCATTCTGACATGTGTAAGACCCTCCACTTGGCCTAAAGGTTCTTCTGTCTCTACTCTGGATATCAACAGCACACAACAACTTGGATGAAGTTTCATCAAAGGTAATACGCCTTTATCAAACCACGAAGCAATAGTACATACTGACAATAATACTGGCTGCTTAGCTTCCCTGAGATCTGGAGTCCATCTCCGTGGTCAATCGACTGATGAATTTTCTGTGTGTGACTTCTAAGCGATTGACCAAGTAACTCTAACCCATTGCAGCCATGATGTGTTTGTGGACTCTTTCTTCATTCCTTTCTTAGCTATGGCCTTGTGTCATATAAAGTAATTTCTGGTTTTAGCCCATTTAACTGGTTTCTAATTACATTGGTGTCTTTTCCCTTGTTCTTATGTCCTGGGCCTCTCATAAGATCATGCTTGAAAAAATAGAACCAGTCTGACTCCACTTTGTTATCCCTTACACTATTATCAATCCCCCGGCTGGTACAGACAGGCATCTTTATTGAAAAAGGGCTTTATCTTTCTCACAGTTCGAGGCCAGTTCTCCTGCACCGTTTAATTCATCTTGCAGACCTTGCTAATTCTGGCAAGGCTTTGACTTGGCTAAATTGACCATCATGCTTTGCATTTTAAGCCCACAGTGCAGTTCAGTCCAGCTCTTCGGATCTCTTCGGCCTGGGTTCTTCTTTCAGCTCAATGTTCCATGTTACCAGCATGAGACAGACTCCACACATGGGGTTACACCACAACTGGTCTACAAGATATATAAAGAAATAGTTATTAAAAAGTAATTAGCGCATTAAAAGAAAGTAAATTATACATTGGCTTACACACATGCGCAGGACCAACAGAAGAGTGTGCCATGCCTGATGCATGTGCAAAAACAGCAGAAGAAAGTGTTGGATTGGACACATGCACAGACATAAGAAAAGAACTTGCAGGGCCCAATGTGCAGAAATTAGTTAAAGCAGAAAGCCAGGACAAAACGTAACCTGGGATGACCTGGGATGCAAGACAAAAGCCTGGCCTATGGGATGATCCTGGAAAATCCAGGATGGTTGGTCACCCTGGTGTGTGTGCGCGTGTATATATATAAATGTAGGGTCAACAGGGAAACTGCTCACAAACCACCATCCACATTTTTTAATATATTCATTCACAAGATGTGTGCATCACTGGGCTAGGCCAGCATTTGTTTATTTTGTTCAGAGTCAACCACATTGCTGTGAACACAGAATCACACGTAGGCCAAACCAGGTAAGGGCAGTAGATTTCCTTCCCTAAAGGGGCATTAGTGAACCAGATGGGTTTTTACAACAATGGCTTTGTGGTCATCATCAGACTTTGAATTTTCAAATGTCACCATTTGCCATGGTGGGATTTGAACCTAGGCCCCCAGATAATTACCCTGGGTTAACTGGAATGTGAGGCCAGTGAGAAACCACTACGCCACCTCCCCATTGCTACCAGAGTCATGTTTCAAATGACATGAAGATCCATTACGGGTTGGGGAAAGATATGGAAAGGAAGACTTGCATTTATATAGCACCTTTCAAGACCGCAGGACATCTCAAAACAATTTATATCTGAGGAATTACTTTCTGAAGTGCAGTCACTGCTGTAATGTTGGAAATGGGGCAGCCAGTTTTCAAACAGCAAGCTCCCACAAACAGCAATGTGATAATGAGCAGATTATCTGTTTTCAGTGAGGTTCTTGGAGGAATCAAATATTGGTCAGGACGCTGGGATAGAGCCCCCTCCACCCTGCCCCCTCCCCCACCCCACCCTGCCCCCCCCTCCCCCCACTCTGCCCCCCCCCTCTTCTTCAAAATAGTGCCACTGAATCTTTTACATCCGCTTGAGACAGTGCCTGTGGAAAATGGTATTATATTCAAAGCCAAACACACCATTAAACTGAAATCCCTAAATCCACAGATGCTATATAAAACATATATTGGAGATCATGATCTGCCACTATAATGCCAAGAAAGATCCAGACCACTGGACAGGGACACCTGAACCAGAGGTTGTGGGTTTATTAACAGTGTATCAAAATATAAACAAAAATCACAAATAAAATAAATAATAACATGTCAAAACTACTGCTAAATCTCTAAAGTATGTTATTTTAAAGAAATGTAGTAAAAGTCCACAGAAAGGGTCTGAGCTATGAGGAAAGATTGGATAGGCTGGGGTTGTTTTCCTTGGAGCAACGAAGGTTGAGAGGAGACCTGATAGAGGTGTATACGATTATGAGGGGCATAGAGAGAGTAGATAGGAAGGTATTTTTCCCATTAGTAAAGGGGTCAATAACCAGGGGCGTAGACTTAAGGTAAGAGGTAGAAGGCTAAGAGGGGAGTTGATGAGAAATCTTTTCACCCAGAGGGTGGTGGGAGTCTGGAACTCACTGCCTGAAAGGATGGTTGAGTCAGAAACTCTCATAACATTTAAGAAGCATTTAGATATTCACTTGCGTTGCCATAGCCTCAAGACTATGGGCCAAATGCTGTAAAATGGGATTAGTGTAGTCAGATCTTTGCTGCCTGGCATGGACATGATGGGCTAAATGGCCTCCTTCTGTGCTGTAAATGTCTATGAGTCCATGAGAAATAAATTGTGGGAAAATTCAATTTTTTTTTTCTTTATTTTATTTGTTCACTTGATGTGGTGTCGCTGTCTAGGCAACATGTCTTGCCCCTCCCTAATTACCCTTGGGAAAGTGGTGGTGAGCTGCCTTCTTGAGCCGCTGCAGTCCATGTGGTGTAGGTACACCCACAGTGCTGTTAGTGAGCGAGTTCCAGGATTTTGACCCAGCAACAGTGAAGGAACGGTGATATATTTCCAAGTCAGGATGGTGTGTGGCTTGGCGGGCAACTTGCAGGTGGTGGTGTTCCCATCTCTCTGCTGCCCTTGTCCCTATAGATGGTAATGGTCGCGGGTTGAGAAGTTGCTGCCAAAGGAGCTTTGGTGAGCTGCTGCGGTGCTTCTTGTAGATGGAACACCACCGTGCGTCGGTGGTGGAGTGAGTGGATGTTGCATGTGGTGGATGGGGTGCCAATCAAGCGGGCTGCTTTGTCTTGGATGATGTTGAGCTTCTTGAGTGTTCTTGGAACTCATCCAGGCAAGTGGGGAGTGTTCCATCACACTCCTGACTTGTAGATGATGGAAAGGCTTTGGGAAGTCAGGAGGTGCCACAGAATTCCCAGCCTCTGCCCTGCTTTTGTAGCCACAGTATTTATATGGCTAGTCCAGTTCAATTTCTGGTCAATGGTAACCTCCAGGATGTTGATAGTGGGGGATTCAGTGATGGTAATGCCATTGAATGTCAAGGGGAGATGGTTGGATTCTCTCTTGTTGGAGATGGTCATTATGAATTTAACTTGCCACTTTTCAGTCCAAGCCTGAATGTTATCCAGGTCTTGCTGCATTTGGACATAGACTGCTTCAGTATCTGAGGAGTCGCGAATAGTGCTGAACATTGTCTAATCATCAGTGAACATCCTCACTTCTGACCTTAGAATGGAGGGAATGTCATTGATGAAGCAGCTGAGGCTGGTTGGGCCTAGGACACTACCCTGAGGAACTCCTGAAGTGATGTCCTGGGGTTGAGATGATTGACTTCCATCAATCCATTGTTACTGGAAATGTATCAATACCAAAACTGTCATTTATCAAAACCAATAACATGTCAAACAAGCATAGCCAAAGGTTCCTCTCCAAATCTGATTCAAGAATTCAAGAATGAAGTATACATTATGCCAAGTGCTCACACCCTATACATACTGACCAAAACACTGAAGGGTTACATTCAAATGGAAGTAATAATGGTTATGGTGCATGGGTACAGAAGATGTCAACTATTCACATGGACAGAGGGTCAAAGTGGAATCATGACCAGAAATCACTTAAGTGCATTACATAATTTTTTTTTAAAAACTTGCAAAAAACGATCATCTGGATAAAGCCAGGTTGCTACATTCTCTATGTCAAGGAACTGTAGCACTTTCAACATGTACTAGCTATAGAAAATGGTATTGAGCTCAACTGTGAAAACATCATTATCTTGCAGAAAATGCATGCAGAGTATCTCAGTATGGCATTATGCAAGGTAAAGGCCAGAGATTTAACAGCTAGGCAGGGGCACAGAGATTCAGGAGGTTGTAGTGTCATTCATGGTACACCAGGAACAGCAGAAATACTGCTGTGATCAAACAGTTGAACCTCTAAAACATTTGAACAAAGGTGATGCTGTGGATTTTTGAAGCCTGCAGTCATTACTGGAAGAGTGAGCTCTTAGCACAAGAACTGATTATGGAGTTGCATATCATTGTAACCAGATGCTTTCATGCAAAGATATACTGTAAACATCCAGGATTGAAGAATATTTGTTGTAATACCTACGGCAAATGTGACCAAACAGGTGAAACTCAAACCCCAGAAGGGATCAGGAAAGCAGAAATTTCACAAATGACAACTGTCCGAGTGTGACACCAAACCATGGGATTGAGAAAACAGCAGCTGTCGTTCAAAACTTCCAAATTCAACAAATGTTTCTTGGCCTGATTTGGAAAGGTCAGACCGTGTGAGATATCCTAAATATGGACATATGTTAAAATCCAAATGCTGAGATGGAACTTTTTTTGACGTGATATTCAAAGCTATGCATGATGTAGAGAATCTTTTCATGAGTCCTAGTGTTTAATGTATTTACAGTTGTTGCGCATTTTTGGGTCATGTGCCTGCAATCGTTTATAGTTAAAGTGTTCTACAAGTTACGTGTTCAATAGGCAGAGCGATACCTGAAATACTGAAAGAAATACTGAGAGTTGGGCATTTCATTTGAGATGGTATCGTTCTGTTCAGACTCAAGGGGGGAGATGTAATGTAACCTGTAAACTGTTCTCCATGATCCACTGGTTTATTCTGCCTCTCTGAGCAGTAATTTACCCCATAATTAAAATTAGGCATTTCATGTGGTGTGACCAAGTGCAAAGAGCCTTTGTGCTTGAATCGCCTAAACCTATAATCTTTACAATTGGATAAAAGCAAAATACTGCGGAAGCTGGAAATCTGAAATAAAAACAGGAAATGCTGGAAAAGTTCAGCAGGTCTGGCAGCATCTGTGGGGAGAAAAAAACAGAATTAACGTTTTGAGTCTGTATGACTCTTCTTCAGAGCTGGGAGGCAGACAGACTCAATGTTAAAACTGTTTCTCTCTCCACAGATGCTGCTAGACCTGCTGAGTTTATGCAGCATTTTATGTTTTTATTATAAACCTTACAACTAGAATGCTCTTCCATGTTGCATACGCTTTTTAAAAAGATGGTGAAATGCCCAGTTTCAGGTCATGATCACCTTTTGCTTTTAAATGTGGACATACTATAGAAAAGCATTCCAATTGCAAAGTTTGTAGACTTTGATTCAAATACAAAGTCTCAAGGCACTTGAAAACCACCAAAAAGGGTAATCTGTTTTAGTGATGTTGGTTAAAAATCAGATATTGGCCAGGGCACCAGGACAGCTTAGTTGAATAGTTCCAAGGGATCTTTTACATCTGTCTGAGAGCACAGGTGAAGCAACATTCCCTCAGTATTCCACTGAAGTGTTAGCCTGGATTCTGTGCTCAATTTCCTTCCACTGCCCTTCCATATTCTTCAATAGCCGGCATGTGTGTGAAGCAGGAATATCTGTTTTATCCTCATGTCCTGTTTCTCATGGATGTGAGCAAATGGAATAAAATATACCCTGTGGTCTATTTTGCTAGTTATCTTATTTACTTGAAAGGAGCCAAACAGTATATCCACATGTTCTCATTGGTTTGATCTACTCCGCCATCTGCATATCAGGTTGTTCACATTACGTGTTGTCAAATGAAAGCAATGTGAAATGATTCTTTCAATGGAGTATTTGGAATTAGGTTCTTGTCCTTTTGACTTAGCCTTCCATTGATGCAACATTAAAGTTGCTTCCCAGAGTAAGTGCACCATTTCCTTCATAGTTTTTTCGCAAGCTCCCCTGTCAAAATTTGGAACTGTGCCCTAACCTTCCCTGTATAGCCCAAGTATGCCAAGACGTGGCTTGGCTGGTGGTGAGAAAGGCCCTCCCCGTCAGATCCTTCCTACATGCCAGGAGTCTCACCCCCTCTGCACGTTGCCCTCGAGGTGGCTGTGGTGGGGAAGAGACCGTTGTTCACCTCCTTGTGGATTGTGCCTTTGCAAAGAAAGTCTGGAGAGAGATGCAGTGGTTGCTGTCGAGGTTCATCCCGAGCAGTTCTGTGACACAGGACTCTGTGCTCTACGGGCTGTTCCCAGGGACACACACCGAGACAAACATCAACTGCAGCTGGAGGATCATCAACTCGGTGAAAGACGCGCTTTGGTCTGCCCGAAACTTGTTGGTCTTCCAGCACAAAGAGTTGTTCCCGACCGATTGTTGCGGACTGGCACAATCCAAAGTCCAGGACTACGTGCTGAGGGACGCACTAAAGCTTGGGGCAGCTGCCGCAAAGGCGCAATGGGGAAGGGTCGCTGTCTAAGACCTTTCTGCCACAGCGCACCAAGAGACTGGGAACTGTTTAGAGCCCCTCGGGCTGTACAGCTCAAAATGAAAGGCTGTAAATGATTGTAATATTGTTTGTACTGATGCACCTGGTGATACATTTTGTAAAAGTTTAACCTGGATTGTACCCTTGTAATGGTGTTTTTGAAATGGTTTGGAATGTGATTGAAGATATTTTATGAATAAAGTATATTTTTGCAAAAAAAAAAAGTATAGCCCAAGTATGAGTATTGTGGGGCTCATGAACCATCAGTCCCTTGTGATCTTCCATTATTTTTTAGCCTGCCTTAATTTCCTTCATGCTACTGTAGCAGGTGGTAGAAACTCCACCATAACAACTTTGAGCAGGAGTAAGCCATATGGCCACGGCTGATCTTCAACTCAACCCACTTTCCTACCCTATCCCCATATTGCTTGATTCCCTTAGTGCCTCGAATCCCCATCAATGTCAGTCTTGAATACACCCAACAAACTAAGCATCCACAGCCCTCTAGGGTAGAGCATTCCAAAGATTCACAACCCTCTGAGTGAAGAAAGTTCTCCTCATCTCAGTTCTAAATGGCTGACCACTTATCCTGAGACTGCGCCCCTATAGTCTAGACTTTCCAGCCACAGCAAAACGCCTCTCAGCATTGACCCTGTCAAAGCCTTGAGGGATTTTATAAATTTCAATTTAATCAATTTATTTTCTTCTGAACTCCAGAGAATATAGGTTGATTCTGCTCAATCTTTCCTCATAGTCCAGCCCCTCTCATCCCAAGAACCAGTCCAGCGAACCTATGGGTGGGATTTTCTGGCCCCGGCAAAAGTCAATGGCCATTTAGCAGGCCCACAAAGCATCCCCCGCGGTGTGTCCCACCGTGATAGGGTTGGGAAATCCTGGTCAATGTTGCAGATCATTAGTCAGAAAAGTTCAAATCTCACTCTGGAAAATTGAGCACAGAATCCAGGCTAACACTTCAGTGGAATACTGAGGGAATGTTGCTTCACCTGTGTTCTCAGACAGATGTAAAAGATCCCTTGGAACTGTTCAACAAAGCTGTCCTGGTGCCCTGGCCAATATCAGATTTTTAACCAACATCACTAAAACAGATTATCCTTTTAAATAAAAAGTACTGCTTGTGTGCAGACTAGCTCCTATGCTTCCTACATTATAGCAGTACTTGATTGATCAGGAACGATGACTGTGGTCATGAAAGTTGCTACATGAATACAAGTCACTTCTTTGCTTCTCTGTCTTAGTTGCAAAACCCGCAGCTGCAAACATAGTCAAAAGTCTGAGTCTTGTTGCTGCTGTGAGTGGTCTATGCAATGGAAATGGTGAAACCAGAGCATAGGAGCATAGGAACACAAGGAGGCCATTCAGCCCCTTGAGCCTATTCTGCCATTCAATGAAGCCATGGCTGATCTGTATCTTAACTCCACCTACCCACCCTGGCTCTGTAACCCTTAATAGACTTGTCGAACAAAAATCTACCCAGTGTGTAATTTTCAATTCACTACCCCTCTCCCACACCTCAGCAGCTTTTTGGGGGAGGGAGTTTCATATTTCTAGTGCTCTTTATGTGAAACTCTTTCGAGTTATCAACAGTCACAGATTGCAACTCTTTCGAGTACAATCACAGTTCTTGGTTTTCCGGGAGTGGGACATGAACCCACAACCCTCTGATTCAGAGGCGAGGGTGCTATGAACTGAGCCACAAGAAGTGCTTCCTGACATCACTCCTGAATGACCTGGCTCTAATTTGTAGGTTATGACCCCTTGTAGTAGACTCCCACACCAGAGAATATATGTCCTCTCTATCTACCCTATCAACTCCGGTAATCATCTTAAGTACCTCAATTAGGTGATCAGCACTTCAATTCAGAACATTACAGAATGGAAACTTCAGCCATAATTAATGGGTCTTTTACAAAGCAGTTGCTTGCAGTTACATTGTGCTTGAGATCATTGATCAGGCTTCTGGTTCCTATTGCCATCAGGTAATGTTCCCCTGATCAGAAAATTACAGCTGTCCTTCGAAACGCATCTGCTGAGTAAGTCTGCAGTCTCAATTCCTCAGAGGTGTTTAAGTCTTATCAAGAGCGGCTCAGACTTTGCTTCAAGTATTGTAAAAAAAAAATTGCAGTTAAGTAACAGGAGACCTCCAAGCTGTTTAGGTAATTGAGAGGAGAGACAAAAGTTGTAGCTGAGGTGGTTTGTCAAAGCCAGGAAACTCAGATCTGAATTAATTGAATCTCTTGTAAAATTTATAAGAGAGGCATTCTCAGGAGCATGCTAAATAGGCGATTAAACTGCCGCATGTCATTGTTAGCCTTATAATCAGGGGAACAAAGAAAGATGATGCCCAATGATTTAAATCCTCTTAGATAAAAACAGTATAGCGCGGCCTGCATTAATTAGCTGATCAACTGTTCAGGTCGTTCTAATTTCTGATGTCATTAGGTGGTCACAAACATCATGATTCACATTGAGCAAAGGTCCAGTTCTTCACAGTTTAAAACAACGGGCGGTATTTAACAGGATTTTATTACTTGACCTGTAGTAATATTGTTTCAGAGTAGGTGATGTAAGGATGGGTCCTTTGGCCCCCTAAGTTGAGGTTTTATGATATGCTGTTTCTATGCTCCATAACTTTAATGGACAGGTGCATTTTGCTCTCTGTTACAACGTCACAGATACAATAAAATGCCTAAAAAGAATTTGTTGGCTTTTACACAGTACTGATGCCAGGTGCAGAGTGGTAAAGCTACAAATGATACCTGCCATATTTTGTTTGTTTGTATTTTTTTGCAATTCTTTTGCAAAGATTTGATATTCTTCAGTGCAAGACAGTCAAGACAAACCTCTAATATAAAATATAAAACAGAAAATGCTGGTAAAACTCAGCAGGTCTGACAGAGTTAACGTTTCAAGTCCATATGACTCTTCTTCAGTTGTTCAGTGGGTTGAATATGCAACAAGAGCGTGTTACATTTATATAATGCCTTTAACTAATTATGCATCCAAAGGTGTATTACAGGAGAGTTATAAAGCAAAATTTAACACCAAGTCACATAAGCTGCTCAACAATATTCAGTTTGAGTTCCATCCGGGCCATTTGGCTCCAGACCTCATTACAGCCTTGGTCCAAATAACAACCAAAGAACTGAATTCCAGAAGTGAGGTGAGAGTGATTGCCCTTGACAATAAGACAGAACTTGACCAAGTGACCTAGTAAAATTTAAGTCAATGGTAATCAGGGAGAAAACTCTTCAATTTATAACAAGCAAAACAGAAGATGGTTGTGGTTGTTGGAGGTCAATCACCTCAGTCCCAGGACATTACTGCAGGAGTTCCTCAGGTTAGTGTCCGCGGCTCAACCATCTTCAGCTGCTTTATCAATGACCTTATTCCCTCCATCATAAGGTCAGAAGTGAGGATATTTGCTGATGGCTGGATGATGTTCAGTTCCATTCGCAACTCCTCACATACTGAAGAAGCCTGTGCCTGCATGCAGCAAGACCTGGTCAAGGTGCAGGCTTAGGCTTCCAAGAGGCAAGTAACATTCACACCACACATGTGCCAGGCAATGCCCATCTCCCCTTGACATTCAATGGCATTGCCATCGCTGAATCCCCCACTATTAACCAGCCTGGGGGTTATCATTGACCAGAAACAGAACCAGCCATATAAATACTGTGGCTACAAGAGCAGGTCAGAGGCTGGGAATTCTGCAGTGAGTGACTCACCTCCTGACTCCTCAAAGCCTGTCCACCATCTACAAGGCACAAGGCAGGAGTGTGATGGAATACTCCCCACTTGTCTGGATGAGTGCAGCTCCCCCAACACTCAACTCAAAGCAGCCCATTTGACCGGCACTCCATCCACAACCTTAAATATTCACTCCTTCCACCACCGATGCACAATGGTTGCAGTGTGTACTAAATACAAGATGCACTGCAGCAACTGACCAAGGCTCCTTCGATAGCACCTTCCAAACCCACAACCTCTACCACCTGGAATGATAAGGGCATCTAATCCACTCTGACTGTAGCAGGTCAAAAAGGCAGCTAAGCCACCACCTTTTCAAGGACAATTGGGGATGGGAAACACTGGTCTAGCCAATGATGCCCACATCCCATGAATGAATAAAAAGAAATAGTATTTGGGATTTTGACCTCATGGATTTAGAACATCGAACAAGCTGATAGAAACATGTTATTTCTTTAATTTCAGTCTCCACATGTCTGATAAAGAATTCTACTTAGAGCGCAAACCTATCTTTCTTGATTCAATGCTAACTCACCTGCTGCGCGTATCCAGCCTTTTTTGTTTTGATTTCAGATTTCCAGAGGTTGAGATTTCTCTCTACAGTGTGTCTATAATTTGATAAGTATACAGGCTGGAGAGAAAGCCTACAGTGTAAGATAATTGTGTTACTGGTGGGGACACTTTCCTAAAGGTGCAATACATCCCATTAGTAGAAGAATAAAAACTAAATGGCGACTCTTTCTGGCCAATTATAAAAGAGTATTGGAGGCAATTATTGTATAGTCAGCAGCCTAGATTTCTCTGTGTGACTGGAGAAAATTCTGGAAATAAGCAGCAGGTCCCTGAAGGAAAGAAGACAATATTTTTGCCAGAGACTGCAGGGGATGTAAGTCATTAAATGAGGAGGAGTAAAACAAGGCAGGGAGGGGAGCAGAGTAACAGGTAGGAAACGTAAATCAGCAGTTATACTTCCTGTTGCAATGAGGAACAGATTTTATTGAAAATCTGCAAGAGTGAAAACTGGCCGGTAATGTAGAAAGATCATCTCAGGCAGGCAGCAGCAGCAACAAGAACGGAATGGAAATAGCAAAGGCACTGGAAAGGAATAGGAAAGCCAACTCAAACATGTGTGACAGAGAAGCTACTGAACCTTCATCGCCTGTTGTGTGGGTCGCACAAGAATGATGAACTCATAAAGCAAACCTACCAGCCCGGTCACATCAAAGTCCTGACAGGAAGATAAAATCTCATGTGTACATGAAAAAGATTTGTATGTTAATTCTAAACTAGTATCAGCAACTTCTTGTGAGAACTGAAATGTCTTTTTTTAACTTTTCAGAAATGCAGGTAGTGGCAGATTTACAGTTAGTGGGACCCTGCGCTCAGCTTTATTTTTGCCCCGCCCAGAACCACCCCACCCCCCCCACCCCCAACCTCCCAGAAACCCCCCCAACCTCCCAGAACCCCCCCCCCAACCTCCCAGAACCCCCCCCCACAACCTCCCAGAACCCCCCCCCCAACCTCCCAGAACCCCCCCCCCAACCTCCCAGAACCCCCCCCCCCAACCTCCCAGAACCCCACCCCCTCCCCGGGGCAAAACTGCAAGGCATTGGACAGTTCACCAGCTTTTTCACAGTCATGTAACTACTTCTACAAACTATCACATAATCTCAGTTCTCGCCACTCCGTCGAAAAAACTTAGTGTCTCTAACGTGACATTGAACTTAAAATGTGTATGCAAATCAGCACTGCTTTGATCTTGTGACACAATCGGTCAGCATGTGGTACATTAATGGCAGGATTGAGGTGGGCGCAATGCCGAGGTTGTGAGTTCGAGCCAAACCCAGAAGAGATTCTGTTGAGCAGCTCTCGCTTTGTGAAAAACATGAGCTTTCCACTGGCTGTGGAATGGGACACGGTGCAATCCCGGGCAATAAAATCATTTCATTGGAAGGGAGCAATTTCTATAGATCGGGAACGGATCCGTCCCGGTTAAACGTCTCAAGAATCAACATAAAGGCTGCAAATAATCAACGGATGAAGCAGTTTCTGTGGTGAGAGAAACGATGGCGATGATCCTTCTGATACCGCTGATCCTGCGCTGTGTGTTTTCATCTCGGTCATGAGTCTTTAGCTTGATTCAATTTGTTGCCAGTTTCTTAGATTGAAAAAAGCCACAGCGCCGATTACTATATCCTAAACCATCCGATGTCGATTGGTAATATAAGATGTTATGAATAGGTTAAACATTCAGGATAGAGATTTAAGTCCCTGGTTAAGCTCATCATGTAGTTCCCTGAGTAGCGGTCTCCAGGTTAATTTAACCTGTGGCTCTCTTCAATCTCTCTCCTTGTCTTTATAACTGGATTTTTAAAAAGAAAGACTGACAGGTGATAACGCTTTGAGACACCTTGCGGCTGTGAGTAATGACAATACAGCCAATAAAGTACTGTTGAGTTGTAGTCATTGTTGCACACAGGAAGCTCCCACAAACAACATGTGGCCTTTACCAGATAATCTGCTTTTGTGATGTTGGTTGATGGGTAGCAGGACTGCAGGGAAAATTCCCCTGTTCTTCCAGGAAACAACGCCAGCCCGAACCCCCATTAATACACGCAACATAAAGGGGTGAAGCTTCAAGCACACATCAAAACCACCCCCTTTGCTGCCCAGTTCCCTCTGAGTGAATAGCACTGCAATGGAATGGCATTCCCATTACCTCTCGCTCCGTTCCCCCACCTGTCCTCCCAGTCATTGTTCAGTTCAATTCAGATCCCCAATCGGTTTTTGCAATTCTCAGACTTTCTTTTTTCTGCCACTGTACTGCCCATTAAGAGAAGGGTTATTATGCAGTAAAATGAAAGCGCTGTGTGTCCAGATCATTTCTCTCTCTCCCCCCAACCCCTTACGTTGAAAACCAGCCACCCAGCAATGCAACCTGCTGTCTCTGGAGCTGGAACTGTGTCACCCTTCCTCTCCCTGGAACCGTGTTGCATTCATTGTACTCACCCTGCACAACTGAAACCTGCAGTGAAAGCAGCCCACACACTATAACCAGACAAGCACAGAAAGGTGAATCTAAAAGCTGCAAGAGGGGGTATCATTATAGGGACATCACTGGAGAGTGTTTCCCATCTCTTAGGTCTCAGCCCATCCATCCACATTGCCTGGAGCACTCTGAGGCTGCTTGTCCTCAGTCCTCCTCCCCCCCACACATTGTTGTAATGCAGACAGCAAGCTCCCATTAACAGCAATGCCATAATGGCCAGATCTGTTTTAGTGATATCGAGTAAGTGATAAATATTGCCCAGGACCGTTCGGAGATCTCCTCTGCTCCTCTTTGAAACAGTGCCATGTGATCTCTTACAACCACCTGAGAGGGCAGACCTGACCTCGGTTAATGTCTAGACTGAAGGTACTTTGGAATGGTGGTCAGTGTGGTAGCGTAGAAATTCAAATGGCAGTTTGGTAAACTAATTTTTCATTGACTTTATTCATCTATTAGTATTCACATTGGTATTTCCCCCAACCTCCACAGAAATATCAGCATCTGTTGCTCTGCTAATCATTTATTAATTTTCCCCAGTTTCCCACATTCACCCATCAGTCAGTCTCTGCACTAACCAGGCACAAAACCAAAAGCAGCAATGAACAAGTGCTGTACATTCCCTGGGAGCATTCCCTCCATTTAAAACACACAGGAAACTACCACAATTTACTTTTACAGTTATTATCCCCCCGACTTCCCCATGGTTCAGTTTTGTAACTGGCAACGATGTGCGCACGGTATAATTATTAACCATATCCCTGTTATATTCGGTTATTCAAATCATACGAAAATGTTGCATTGATCAAAGTACCACAACCTCCAGTTGCAAGTGCGTAAGGAGCTCAAGGTTGTATGGGTGGGGTTCTATCTTACACATGAATAGGGTAAAAGTTGTTAGGATCAGGGGCTGAAACAAAAACAGAAAATGCTGGAAAAACTCAGCAGGACTGGCAGCGTCCGTGGAGAAAGAAACAGAATTCAAAGCTCTGAAGAAGAGTTATACGGGCTCAAAATGTTATCTCTGTTTCTCTCTCCACGGACGCTGCCAAACCTGCTGCGATTTTCCAGCATTTTCTGTTTCTCTTTCAGATTTCCAGCGTCCGCAGTATTTTGCTTTCATCAGTTCAAAGCTGGTTGGACATATGACTGGGCAGAGGAACGGTGAACAGGTTTTCTATTTCATGAACTGGCTTAGGATTTTGTAACACACAAAACAGAGGAAAACGTCTCCAGTATATCTGAAAGTTTAAATTCCCTGGATCAGCAATCCGCTAAAAGCTCCCACTCACCCAGCCTATGTCCCTTTCCCAAGTTTAATGGTAAAAGGGGGGTGGGGGCTTTAAACAAAGTATGCCCGACAGTGAAAGATCCATTCCGTATCCTGACAGGATCCAGATTCGATCGGCGCAGCTGCCTTAAAGGTCATCTGTGCTAGGACACAGAGGAGGTGAATTTGTTGCTGAGGCCTGACCTCCTGTCAGTGATGCCGATTCTCACTTTTTCTCATCGTTGGGAACTTGGCGGGCGCCTGAAATTTGCTGATCTAAAACACTCCAGCTTTCCTTGCAGTTCTCCTACTCTTCCTCTCCCTCCCCTTGGCTCCAGCCGTAACAAGCTTCCAAATCGTGCAGTGGTTTGTTTCAATGTCCTGAGACGGGTGCAAGAAGTGCTAGGAGATTTTTTTTTTTTTTGTTTGCCTACATTACAGCCAAGCAGACAGTTTACCATCTCAGCTGAAAGACTTCCAACAGCCCAGCCCTCACTCGTCAGTTTCGGGTACCCCCTGTCGCTTGAGGGCCCCGTGCCACGGCACAGTGTGTTTCATCGTAAACCCGCCCCGGAATGCCGGCATGGAACGCCCCTGGATGCAAAAGGACAAAGGTCCAGCCCGCTCGCCTTTCACCATCTCGGCAGTCACATGGTACAACGGTAATGGATTTGCTGACAAATCATAGCAATCAAATTCTATGACGGAGTCGGCACACATCTCCGTAGGGAGATTGAGGAGAAGCTAAAAGGTACAATTTTAAAGAAGGTGCAGGAACAGAGAGGCCTGGAATAGGCACAAATACTTAAAAGGCCACAAGCAAGTTCTGAACGCTGTTCGAACAAAAAGTATTCGTCACCTTTGACTTTATTACTTTATTCATAAAGGACGAGAGTGCAAAAACAAGGAAGTTGTGCTGAACCTTCATAAAAACACTGGTTAGCCCTCAGCAGGCATATTGTGTTCAGTTCTGGGCACCGCTTTGCGTAGGATGCCAAAGCTTTGGAGAGAGTGTGGAAGAGTTTGAGTAGAATGCCAACAGGGATGAGGGACTTCCACTATGCGGAGCGATTGGAGAAGATGGAGTTGTTCTCCTCAGAGCGCAGAAGGTTAAAGTGAGGTTTGATAGAGGTATTTAAAATCACGAGTGGTTTGGATAGAATAAATAAAGAGAGCTTGTTTCTTCTGCAGCGAGGGTCAGTCACCAGAGAGGAGATTGACAAAAGAACCAGGGGCAACATGAGAAAACATTTTTACACAGCGAGTTGTTGTGATTTGAAATTTAAGCTTTCGAAAGGGAATTGGATAAAAGCTTGAAGGGAAAAAAATATATATATATATCGGTTGTTAGGGAAAGGGCAGAGGGGGTGGGGTGAACTGGTTACCCCGAGAGCTGGCACAGGCACGATGGGCTGAAGGGCCACCTGCTACATTGTGTCATTCCAGGATCCTGTGAGTTGATCCACACACGAGATGAGGAAAACCCCCAGTGGTGAAGAGCTTTGGAAAACATAGGTGAAAAGTCACTTGTCCTTCCCAAACACGCTCCACTCACCACATGTCATGTCTCAAATTACTCCATCGCATAACATTATTTTCTAAAATAAATCTGTCTCATTTGTCTTTGAGTGAATCAAGACCAACTGCTTTCCCTGCAATGTGTAATGATGTAACCTGAAAAATAAAATCCTCGTCTCATTATTACATTGTTCAGAAATGGTTTAAATTCTAATATTCCTGTTCACTGCAGGTTTGTTGTTGAAACAATCTGGGAAGAAATTGATTTTTTTAGATTTCGATTGCTACCGGCTGGACATTTTTTAATTCATTTATAGGATGTGGGCTTCGCTGGCTGGGTCAGCACTTATTGCCCGTCTCTAGTTGCCCTTGAGAAGGCGGTGGTGAGCTGCCTTCTTGAACCGCTGCAGTCCATGTGGTGTAGGTACACCCACAGTGCTGTTAGGGAGGGAGTTCCAGGATTTTGACCCAGCGACAGTGAAGGAACGGCGATATATTTCCAAGTCAGGATGGTGAGTGGATTGGAGGGGAAATTCCAGGTGGTTGTGTTCCTATGTATCTGCTGCCCTTGTCTTTCTAGATGGTAGTGGTCGTGGATTTGGAAGGTACTGTCTAAAGAGCCTTGGTGAGTTTCTGAAGTTCATCTTGTAGATGGTATACACTGCTGCCACTGTGCATTGGTGGTGGAGAGAGTGAATGTTTGCATAAGAAGTGCCAATCAAGTGGGCTGCTTTTTCCTGGATGGTGTCAGGCATCTTGAGTGTTGATGGAGCTGCACTCATCCAGGCAAGTAGAGGGTATTCCATCACACTCCTAACTTGTGCCTTGTAGATGGTGGACAGGCTTTGGGGAGTCAGGAGGTGAGTTACTTGCTACAGGATTCTTAGCCCCTGACCTGCTCTTGTATTTACATGGCTAGTCCAGTTCAGTTTCTGGTCAATGGTAACCCCCAGGATGTTGATAGTTAGGGATTCTGCAATGGTAATGCCATTGAATGTCAAAAGACAATGGTTAGATTCTCTCTTGTTGGCCATTGCCTGGTACTTGTGTGGCACAGATGTTACTTGCCCTTGCCAGCCCAAACCTGGATATAGCCCAGGTCTTGCTGCACTTGGACATGGGCTGCTTCAGTATCTGAGAAGTTGTGAATGGTGCTGAACATTGTGCAACCAACAGCGAACATCCCAACTCCTGAACTTATGTTGGAGGGAAGGTCATTGATGAAGCAGCTGAAGATGGTTGGGCCGAGGACATTACGCTGAGGAACTCCTGCAGTGATGTCCTGGGACTGAGATGATTGACCTCCAACAACCACAACCATCTTCCTTTGTGCTAGATATGACTCCAACCAGTGGAGAGTTTTCCCCCTGGTTCCTATTAACCCCTGTTTTGCTAGGGCTCCTTGATGCCACACTCGGTCAAATGTTACCTTGATGCCAAGGGCAGTCACTTTCACCTCACCTCTGGAATTCAGCTCTTTTGTCCATGTTTGAATCAAGGCTGTAATGAGGCCAGAAGCTGAGTGGCATTGGCAGAACCCAAACTGGGCATCAGTGAGCAGGTTATTGCTAAGTGCCACTTGATAGCACTGTTGATGACCCCTTCCATCACTTTACTGATGATCGAGAGTAGACTGATGGGGCAGTAATTGGCTGGGTTGGATTTGTCCTGCTTTTTGTGTACAGGACATCCCTGGGCAATTTTCCACATTGCCAAGTAATGCCAGTGTTGTAACTGTACTGAAACAGCTTGGCTAGGGGTGCGGCAAGTTCTGGAGCACAAATCTTCAGTACTATTGCTGGAGTATTTTGTCAGGGCCCATAGCCTTTGCAGTATCCAGTGCCTTCAGCTGTTTCTTGATATCACGTGGAGTGAATCGAATTGGCTGAAGACTGAAATCCATGATGCTGAGAACCTCCGGAGGAGGCCAAGATGGATCACCCACTCGGCACTTCTGGCTGATGATTGTTGAGGATGTTTCAGCCTCATCTTTTGCACTGATGTGCTGGGCTCCTCCATCATTGAGGATGGGGATATTTGTGGAGACTCCTTCTCCAGTGAGTTATTTAATTGTCCACCACCATTCATGACTGGCAGGGCTGCAGAGCTTAGATCTGATCCGTTGGTTATGGGATCGCTTAGCTCTGTCTATCACTTTTTGTTTATTCTGTTTGGCATGCAAGTAGTCCTGCGTTATAGCTTCACCAGGTTGACATCTCATTTTTAGTTATGTCTGGTGCTGCTCCTGGCATGCTTTCCTGCACTCTTCATTGAACCAGGGTTGATCCCCTGGCTTGGTGACAATGGTAGAGTGGGGGATATGCCAGGCTAAGGGTTTACAGATCACTATTGAGTACAATTCTGTTGCTGCTGATGGCTCACAGCACCTCATGGATGACCAGTCTTGAGCTGCTCGATCTGTTCAAAACCTATCCCATTTAGCGCGGTGGTAGTGCCACACAATGCGATGAAGGGTATCCTCAATGTGAAGGTGGGACTTCATCTCCACAAGAACAGATGCATCTGCAGCAGGCAGGTTGGTGAGGATGAGGTCAAGTATGTTTTTTCCTCTTGTTGGTTCCATCACAACCTGCCACAGACCCAGTCTAGCAGCAATGTAACTTAGGACTTGGCCAGCTCAGTCTGTGGTGGTGTTACTGAGATACTCTTGGTGATGGGCATTGAAGTCCCTCATCATGAGTACATTCTGTGCCCTTGCCACCCTCAGTACTTCAAGTGGTGTTCAACATGGAGGAGCACTGATTCATCAGCTGAGAGGGGGCGGAGTGGGCGGTACATAGTAATCAAGAGGAGATTTCCTTGCCCATGTTTGACCTGATGCTGTGAGACTTCATGGGGTCCAGAGTCAGTTTTGAGGGCTCCTAGGGCAACTCCCTCCCAACTGTCTACCACTGTGCTGCCACCTCTGCTGGGTCTGTCCTGCCAGTGGGACAGGACATACCCAGGGGCGGTGATGGTGGTGTCTGGGACATGATCTGTAAGGTATGATTCTGCTGGGTTTTGAATTGACACCAATCCAAGATATATTTATTGGCACTGGGTCAATCATATCCCCCAGTGAAAGTGTAACTGTAGCCTGTGTTTGAGCCCTTTTCTTTTCTCCTCTTCTTTAGTCAATGTCTGCACTGGTGAAAAAGGCATATCCGCAATACAAGAGGCTAATCATTGCAGAGTCACACTCAGCCAATCGTTGCTGATAAGGATGATGCAATGCTTTCAGGATTTAATCACAGAGCTGGGTGGAAGGACCTTGACAGAAACATCTTCTCTTGCAGATGCAGATTGACAAATGGTACATTTCCACCACCTAGATATAAATGACACCCTAAAACAGGCAACAAAATCACACCTAGGCTGATATTCGCTTTCATTTCCTTCACAGCCCCTTTCACAGCTTCACCGGTTCCCCTTCAGGGCTTTGCCCTAATCCCCAAGAGGCCGGAATGCACTTTGATTGTAGATTTGCTGCTCATCAGTTCTTATAGCCTCTTCCACCCACCCCCCCAACAACCCCACCACCCACCCCCCCCAACAACCCCACCACCCGGCCCCCCAACAACCCCACCACCCACCCCCCCAACAACCCCACCACCCACCCACCCCAACAACCCCACCACCCACCCACCCCAACAACCCCACCACCCACCCACCCCAACAACCCCACCACCCACCCACCCCAACAACCCCACCACCTGCCCCCCCAAGGGCTTTATTTGGTTTTGTATTCTATTTGCTAGTTTTTTCTCAAAGCTAGGTGAAATCACATTGAATTAACTACTCAACTGCGCAGTCCCTGTTGAATTTAAAGACAGGATAAGTCCTTTTACTAATGTATTGAGAGAATAGTTCAATTATTGCTTTGGATTTGTCAGAATCATTTCGTTTCAGTTCCTCTGATTGGTTTGAAGGGCTGTATTATTGAAGAGCTCCACCTTGTGGGAATATGAAAACATTACCGGAGAAAAATAAGGCAGAGCTCAAATTGGTTGGGGATTTTTGGTGCACTTATTCGTTTTCCAGCTGATGTAAATCCCAGTGCTGAACTCTGAAGCAATCCATGTTTGGCAGCTTTTTTTTTAACCAGGCTCTGCTGAGGCCCGACGCTGAGATGTATTCTGCCTCAGGCAGGTGCTCCCTACTTCTTTAAATTGCAGGATTTGCAATTTTTTCAACAGAGACTCTGAGGGCCTGCCACAGAAGCTAACACGAAATGCTAACATGGCACTGTGGGGCCTGCAGCATTTTTCCCGGAGATCCAGGCTCTATTCCTTTCCACTTGTCAGCTTGAAGATTAGGAGTAAATGCTTAGGGAACGAGGAAACGAGATCGTTAGAATTTGCGAACAGACTTTTCCCCGAGAACACAAGAAACAGGAGCAGGGAAAGACCATATAGCTCCTCAAGCCCGCCCTGCCTTTCAATACGATCATTATTGATCTCCAGCCCTAAATCCTACTGCTGCCAACCCTCCAGGATTGGCCTGGATTCAACAAGAATTGAAGATCAATCTCCAGGACACTCCTGTGTGCAATCCTGGAGAAAATTCATCGGGGCATTAAAAATGTATCTATCTATATATACATATATTTCTAATTTGCTTTGAATGTTTCTCTTTACCAGATATATAAATATTGAAAATAGTGGAGGGAAAAAGGCTGTTTGGCTGACAGTCAAGCATCATCCAATTGGGTAATGTGTCTTTTTGCTTTCCAATTTGTGTAGGAAGGCCGTACGTCACAAGGATGGATGTGTTGGCCGCTGAATGGCTAGGGCTGTGGGGGAAACCCAAGATGAAACCTCCAGGAATACATTCAATCGCAGTTGGCAACCCCACTAACTCCACTTGCCCATCTGATCGCCAAATCCCTTGATTCCCTCAAAGTTCAAAAATCTATCAATTTCTGTCTTGAAAATACTTTTAACGACCGAGCATCCACAGCTCCGGCCAGGAGAAGCAGCCTGTCAGCATCTGCCCTCTCAAACCTCATCAGACTTTTACACGTTTCAATATGATCACCTCTCATTCTCCTGATTTCCAGACCCATTCTATTCAAGCTCTCCTCATACAACAACCCTGTCAGCTCAGAAATCAATCCGGTGAACCTTTGTTGCGCTCTCTCTAAGGGAAGTACGCCTTAGTAACAGAGGCTAAAGCTGTTCACAGTTCTCCATCTGTGGTCTCACAAAGCTCCATGCAATTACAGCAGGAGGTAGGGAAACAGGAATTGAGTTGGGAAGCCTCATCCAGGCCCAATGTGAATTATATAGAGGAAGGACTGGAATGTCAAAAGAATAAAAATGGTTTACCTTGCATCACCTTTCATGACTTACAGCCAAATGAAGCACTTTTTTGTGAAGTTCCAGTTTGGCTAGTATTATTGTTTAAAAATAATCCAATTGTAGATCTGCGCAATGAAAAAGGAAGAATGCATTAGGTAATTCAGATACATTTTAGAAAAATGCCATGATAAAACTAAATTAATTTGGTGTCAATATTTAATTAGGTATGCAATGCAGTATTTATATGCCCAACACATTGTAAATATTCACTTACACTTTGAAGGCAATGCATAAGTGAATCATGTATTATAGTGGTGACAAATTGCAGTGATGTCACCTAAGAATGCATTATTTGAGTCAAATCTGTAAAGTTTTTAAAAATTCTTTCATGGAGTGTAGGTGTCACTGGCTGGGCCAGCATTTATTGCCCATCCCTAATTGCCCTTGAGAAGGTGGTGGTGAGCTGCCTTCTTGAACCGCGGCAGTCCATGTGGTGTAGGTACACCCACAGTGCTGATAGGACGGGAAAGCACACTATTTCTTACAAATAAATATTCAGTGACACTGCCTTTCAACAGTGTTGTAGCCCAATCTTTAAAACATCAGTTATCTTCTAATTATTTCCAGGTTGTATTGTGGGTGGTACTACCAGGCTTCCCAGAAGGATATGAGTGAGTTACAGCCACAACAGTCTTAACACAGTTTTGCCTTTTCTCATTGTGTTCAAACATGCCCAGGGAGTTGTTATAAATAAAGTAGCATGGGCGCCACCCTGTAGTAAGCAGCATGTTTTGTCCTCTCATAACATGACTGTCCTATGTTGTTCGAGCCCCAGTGTTCATACCTCAGCTGGGCTTCTCTCTGTAAGAGTGATAAGTATCGCTCTCATGAATTTTTCACTAAGGAAGTAACTGCAGCAGCACAGCCAACAGTCACAGCTGGAGAATAACATGTGTTAATGCATCTCACTCTACATCTAGGGGACCAGTGTTTGGTGCTGGAAGGACATGTCAGGCCGTGTTTATAAATGACAGGATTTCGATTTGTGCTTGGCCGATCTAATTCTGTGATTAAAGCAAAATACTGCGGGTGCTGGAAATCTGAAATGAAAACAGAAAATGCTGGAAAAGCTCAGCAGGTCTGACAGCTTCTGTGGAGAGAGAAACAGAGCTAACGTTATGAGTCTGTATGACTCTTCTTCAGGGAAAAAGAAGACTCGCCAATGTTAACTCTGTTTCTCTCTCCACAGAAGCTGTCAGACCTGCTGAGCTTTTTCTAGCATTTTATGTTTTCATTTCTTAATTCTGTGATTCTTTGGTTTATAATTACTGGTATATCATTAAACCTGTTGGCTTGTAATTAGACCTGCTGGTTTGTAATGACTGAGGAAGATAAATTATTTTTTTTTATTGGACAGGATTACTGAATATTCTGAGACCTGAAGAGAATTTCGGGGCTGGACACTGGACCTCGATTCACTGCTCTGTGAGATGTACAACACAGCGATCCAGCCTATGACTAGTCAGTCTGTCTAGCATCATGGATACATCATCTGCTGTTACCGGTTCCAGGAAGAATCGGAAACACAGGCTGCAAAACCTCCAGTGTTCTAACCAGAGGGCTTTGTAATGTTTCAGACCCGAGTAGTGGGTGAAGAATAATTAGTTTTTACTTCGGGTTGAAGCTTCTTTACTGATTGCATAAAATGGTCATTGTTACAATTTAGATTTATAAAAGCCGCATACTTAAAAAATCTATTTTATTGGAATGCTTGAAAGATGTCAGTGCTGCCAATTATTTAAGCTGTTAGTATGAGATTCCACTGAAATACATAATAATACAGGCATCAGCCAAAATTTCATTTTGAGCTCGGGGTCTATATGGGGTTTCTTTAGGGTGTGCCCGTTACCTAAAAATGCTACCATAGACTGTTATTTCCAAAAACTATTCTTGTTTATTTACAGATCTATGTACATCTCAGTACTCTACATGAGATTACATTTCTGCTTCTCACCAGATCTGTCTCTTTGTCATGTGACACTGCATCATAGTTACAACAGTAGTTACATCAGTAGGAGGTGCTCCTGATGTTAACCCTTTACTTTACATCTCCCCTCCAAGTCTTTATCCCAACTATATACATCTCCCTACATCTCCCCCCCAAAGTCTCAGACTTCACAGGGTTAGTCTCTTTGGTGCTTTAACCAATTGCCCTGATCTAGTCCTGATTTTATTTCAAGGTTGAGGATGAACTGCACTCTCTCATCATTCGATGGAACTGTCTTCCACCTGGATGGTTGTAGAGTTTCTACTTGTTTCTGGTTCCTTGTCTCCATCCGAATCTAAATAGTCTGTCCAAGATTCCAATGGTTTCCTTCCTAAAGATATCTTGACTCTTTGGTTCCTTCTGATATTTCCCTGCTCCATCTCAATTCTATAAGATCTCAGTTGTGGAGCTCTTTCTGTTACTCTGCCTTCTTTCTGTTGACCTCGTATCCACACTCCCTCCCCGGTTGTAACACTTTCAAGTTTCCTGCTCTATGCCTGAAGTTGAAATTACGAGCTTGACTGTCTCTTTGTTGCTCCTCACACTTCCTAACTTTCTCCCGATCGTCTGAGGTGATATTAGGTTGCAGTGTTTGTTGTAGGGCAGGAAGTTGTGTTCGCAGCTGTCTTCCCATCGATAGTTCTGATGATGGGAACCATTTTTTAGCAGTGAGGTTCTGTAGTTAAGAAAGGCTAAGTTAATATTTTTGTTCTCTTTATCAATTCCTTGATTGTTTGAACTCCTCTTTCTGCTTCTCCGTTCGACTAAGGATATCTCGGCAAACATGCATGAAACCATATTCCTGAGCAAAGTTATGGAAAAGCTTGTTAGCAAACTGAGCAATGTCTGGGATGCCATGTGTCGCGAAGATTCTCCTTAGTGATGTAATGACTGTCTCTGGCGTGTTGCTGTGCAGACTACACATTTTAAACCTTCTGCAGTAGTAATTGTGAGAATGGATATTTTTTTTTAAATATTTAAGACAATAGTGTGTTATCCTGTGATGAAGGGTATGTGTGTACGTGTGTGTGTGTGGTGTGTGTTTTAATTAAGCTGGGCAAGAGTTTGATAGGAGTCAGGTTGCCTGGGGGTTTGGAAAGTTGGGCCTGAATTTTTCAGTTGGCATGTGGGCGCGGGCCCGACATTCCAACACATAAAATGACGCGCGGTGACGTCGGGCGTACATCCTGACGTCATCGCTCTGTCTTGTGATGTTTTGTTCAGCAGGCACGCGCCAGGGTCGGCTGCATGCCCGCCGCTAACTGATAGGCCTATTAGGGCCATTAAGGAAGTGATTAATGCCATTGTTGACACTGCCCGCTCAGCCTTAAGATTGGCGGGCAGGTGAAAAGGCCAATCGGCCTTCTCATTTTTTAGGAAACCTCATCCACGAATGGGATGAGGTTTCCTGAAGTTTTTATTGATTAAACAAAAGATTTCTCTGAAATATAAAAAACCTTTCCCATCTCATGTGACACAGTCACATGAGGGGACATGTTTAATTAAATTTTTAATCGATTTATTTATTTTTTTAACAATCGCTTCAATCTCCCCGAGGCAGCTCTGTGCCTCAGGGAGATCTCTGCACTCGGCGCCGGCCCTGACTCTCCCTCCTCCTCCCCCCCACCACAACACAGGTAGCGCTGAGTGTTATAGCTCATGTCTTACGCTGGGTGGGTCTTAATTAGCCCACCCACGGAAAATGGCGGCGCGGAGCCGATCACGGGCAGCGGTCAGCTCCGCAAACCACCCCCGTCCGCCAACTGAAAAGTTCAGGCCATGAAAAGAACAGAAGTGTTAAGTTGAGGCACAAGTAAATAGGTTAGATCTAACATTTTCATTTTTACATAAGTTGAGAGGTTGCTTGAATATCAAAGGGGAGTCAGAGGTAACAAGAAAAATGTTTGCCCCTGACAGGAGTTCATTGGTACAGAAGTACTGGGGATATGGTATTTTTATTGACCCAGAAGTAAAGACAAGATGGAAACATGGAAGATCTTATATTTGGAAGGGTTGAGTTTCAAGGTTGCTGTGAGAACAATGGGACTGAGATGAAAAGGAGAAGAGGTATATTAGAGTTGCTGTTGAGCTGGTTGGGATTAAGCTGGAGATGGCTGGAGATAGCTGGAGCTGTTTGAGCTGTTGAGAAGTCTTGGGTTACAGCAAGCAGTTTTATTCTGATGTGAATTCACCGCAATGGTGAAGAGGGTAAAGGTAATGTGGTACACCTTTATTGAAGCGACAGCAGTTTGCTTTGTGTAATATTACTGGATTTCATATTTAAACACCTATAAGGGAGTGTTACCTGACAAGTGTTTACTTGTGGGCTTGACCAAGTAGAGCATTTTGGGGGAATGTTTTGTAAGACTAATCTTAACTGTGTAACTAATCTTGTGTGCTTAAGTTTCCTTTTGGTCAGTGGTCAGGGTCAGCAGGTAGTGAGGCAGGTAGAGGGATCCTGTGTTCAGGAACAGAGGAGCCTCAACTCTTGACCTTGTCCAACAGGTACGAGGTACTTGCTCCCTGTATGGATGAGGAACAGGGCTGTAGGGAGGATGAGCCAGCTGACCACAGTACTGTGGCACAGGAGGCCATTCAAGAAGGGGGAGCAAAAAGACAAGTGGTAGTTGTAGGGGATTCTATAATTAGGGGAATTGATAGCATCCTTTGTAAGCAGGATCGAGAGTCCCGCATGGTATGTTGCCTGCCCGGTGCTAGGGTGAGGGACATCTCTGACCGGCTTGAAAGGATATTGGAGAGGGAGAGGAAGGATCCAGTTGTTGTGGTCCACGTCGGGACAAATAACATAGGTAAGACTAGGAAAGAGAACCTGTTTGGGGATTATCAGGAACTAGGAACTAAATTAAAGAACAGGTCCTCAAGGGTTATAATCTCCGGATTACTACCCGAGCCACGTGCAAATTGGCATAGGGATGCGAGAATAAGGGAAGTAAACACGTGGCTAAAGGAGTGGTGCGGGAAAGAGGGTTTCCATTTCGTGGGGCACTGGCATCAGTATTGGAACAGGAGGGATCTGTACCATTGGGATGGTCTCCACCTGAACCGATCTGGGACCAATGTTCTAGTGAAAAGGGTAAATAGGGTGGTCAACAGGACTTTAAACTAGAAAGTGGGGGCGGAGGGAAGGGTAAAACTCCAAGAAGTATGACTAATGCGAAACAAAGCAGCAGGTTAGCGTGTGGGGAGGTGGATTCAACTTCATGAAAAAACTGAAGAAAGGAGAGCCTAGGAGAGGCTATTAAAGTCTCCACAACACAAAATAGGACAGAGTGTTTGGAAAGGGCTAGGAATCTAACTTCAAGCACATCAGATAAAGGGACGACAATGAGAAAGGGGACGGGAAATATAGGACTGAAGGTGTTGTATCTGAATGCACGCAGTATACAAAATAAGGTAAATGAGCTTGTGGTGCAGATTGAAATGGGCAGGTATGATGTGGTGGGCTTCACAGAGACTGCAAGGGGATCAGGACTGAGAGCTATATGTCCAAGGATATACATCCTATCGAAAAGATAGGCAAGTTGGCAGAGGGGGTGGGGTTGCTTTTTAGTAAGAAATGAAATTAAATCGATAGCAAGAAATGACGTAGGGTCAGATGATGTAGAATCTGTGTGGGTAGAGTTGAGGAATCGCAAAGGTAAAAAAACCATAATGGGAGTTATGTACAGGCCTCCGAACAGTAGTCAGGATGTGGGGCACAAGATACACCAGGAGATAGAAAAGGCGTGTAAGAAAGGCAAGGTTACAGTGATCATGGGGGATTTCAATATGCAGGTAGACTGGGAAAATCAGGTTGGTAGTGGATCCCAAGAAAAGGAATTTGTGGAATGTCTACGAGATAGCTTTTTGGAGCAGCTTGTGGTGGAGCCCACTAGGGAACAGGCAATTCTAGATTTAGTGATGTGTAATGAGGCAGATTTGATAAGGGAGCTTAAGGTGAAGGAACCCTTAGGAGGAAGTGACCATAATATGACAGAATTTACCCTGCAATTTGAGAGGAAAAAGCTGGAATCAGATGTAACGGTATTACAGTTGAATAAAGGAAACTACAGAGGCATGAATGAGGAGCTGGCCAGAATTGACTGGGAGATGAGCCTAGCAGGAAAGATAGTGGAACAGCAATGGCAGGAGTTTCTTGGAGTAATTATGGAGACACAGCAAAAATTCATCCCTAGGAAGAAGAAGCATACTAAAGTGAGGACGAGGCAACCATGGCTGACAAGGGAAGTCAGGGACAGCATAAAAGCTAAAGAGAAAGCATACAATGCAACAAAGAGCAGTGGGAAACCAGGGGATTGGGAAGCCTACAAAGACCAACAGAGGACAAATAAAAAAGAAATAAGGAGGGAGAAGATTAAATATGAGGGTAAAGTAGCCAGTAATATAAAAGAAGATTGCAAGAGTTTTTTTAGATATATAAAGGGTAAGAGAGAGGCAAAAGTGGACATTGGGCCGCTGGAAAATGACGCTGGAGAAGTAGTAGTGGGGAACAAAGAAATGGCGGAGGAACTGAATAGGTACTTTGCGTCAGTCTTCACAGTGGAAGACACGAGTAACATCCCCAAAGTTCAAGAGAGTCGGGGGGCAGAGGTGAGTATGGTGGCCATTACCAAGGAGAAGGTGCTAGGAAAACTGAAAGGTCTGAAGGTGGATAAATCACCTGGTCCAGATGGATTATACCCCAGAGTTCTGAAGGAGATAGCTGAAGAGATAGTGGAGGCGTTAGTGGTGATCTTTCAGGAATCACTGGAGTCAGGGAGGGTCCCAGAGGACTGGAAGATCGCTAATGTAACCCCCCTGTTTAAGAAGGGAGTGAGGCAAAAGACGGGAAATTACAGGCCGATTAGCCTGATCTCGGTCGTTGGTAAGATTTTAGAGTCCATTATTAAGGATGAGATTTCAGAATACTTGGAAGTGCATTGTAAAATAGGGCAAAGTCAGCATGGTTTCATCAAGGGGAAGTCATACCTGACAAATCTGTTAGAATTCTTTGAGGAGGTAACGAGTAGGTTAGACAAAGGAGAACCAATGGATGTTATCTACTTGGACTTCCAGAAGGCCTTTGACAAGGTGCCGCACAGGAGGCTGCTCAGTAAGATAAGAGCCCGTGGTGTTAGAGGCAAGGTACTAGCATGGATAGAAGATTGGCTGTCTGGCAGGATGCAGAGAGTGGGGATAAGGGGGTCCTTCTCAGGATGGCGGCCGGTGACTAGTGGAGTTCCGCAGGGGTCAGTGTTGGGACCACAACTTTTCACTTTATACATTAATGATCTAGATGAAGGAACTGAGGATATTCTGGCTAAGTTTGCAGATGATACAAAGATAGGTGGAGGGACAGGTAGTATTAAGGAGGTGGGGAGGCTGCAGAAGGATTTAGACAGGTTAGGAGAATGGGCAAAGAAGTGGCAGATGGAATACAACGTGGGGAAGTGTGAGGTCATGCACATTGGTAGGAAGAATAGAGGCATAGACTATTTTCTAAATGGTGAGAGAATTCAGAAATCTGGAGTGCAAAGGGACTTGGGAGTCCTAGTCCAGGATACTCTTAAGGTTAACTTGCAGGTTAAGTCGGTAGTTATGATGGCAAATAAAATGTTGGCAATATTTCGAGAGGACTAGAATATAAAAGCAGGGATGTACTGCTGAGGCTTTATAAGGCTCTGGTCAGACCACATTTTTAATATTGTGAGCAATTTTGGGCCCCGTAACTCAGGAAGGATGTTCTAGCCCTGGAGAGAGTCCAGAGGAGGTTCATGAGAACGATCCCAGAAATGAAAGGCTTAACATATGAGGAATGTTTGAGGACTCTGGGTTTCTACTCAATGGAGTTTAGAAGGATGAGGGGGGATCTGATTGAAACTTACAGAATACTGAAAGGCCTGGATAGAGTGGACGTGGGGAAGATGTTTCGATTAGTAGGAGAGGCTAGGACCCGAGGGCACAGCCTCAGAGTAAAGGGAAGACCTTTTAGAACAGAGATGAGGAGAATCTTCTTTAGCCAGAGAGAGTGGTGAATCTATGGAATTCATTGCCACAGAAGGCTGTGAAGGCCAGGTCATTGAGTGTATTTAAGACCGAGATAGATAGGTTCTTGATTGGTAAGGGGATCAAAGGTTACGGGGAGAAGGCGGGAGAATGGGGTTGAGAAACTTATCAGCCATGATTGAATGGCGGAGCAGACTCGATGGGCCGAATGGCCTAATTTCTGCTCCTATGTCTTATGGCCTTATGGTCTTTTCTTTCTTGTTAATAAAACTTTTATTTTTAATTTTAAAAAACCCAAAAGTGTTACTGGACCTCTTACTGCTGAGATCGATATATCTTCTTCTTGTTATCAGAATACAAAAAAAGGGTTGTTTCCCGTAAGCCAAGATTCCCTCTGGGATTGGTTTGCGCAGCAAGTAACACCGCCTGTGGTCAGAACATAATCAATGATGATGATGACTCAAATAAATCCGGAAAAAATGGAGGGTACCAGTGGTTCACTCTGCTGTTGACTATTCACTGCACATGTAAGACAGTTTGTGATTTAACTCTTCAATGGATTGACTGATGCCTGACCAACAGTCTGACTGTTGGGCTCTTGCTCAGCATTTTATTATTCCCAGGTGATCTTAATTGATTTTTTGGAGAATGTCAAGTTGAAGCATTTTAGGGATGACTAGTCTGACATTAAAAACAAAGAAGTCATCAACGATTGTAAGATGTTTTCTCTGCTCGATGTATTGATGAAGCATTGTGTTGTTAGGAGTATAATCTGCCCATCCCTTTTGGCAATACTCTTTTATTTTGATGCATTTGGCATCCCATTGTTCTGCTTGCTTAATTTCCGGAAATCTCTAAGTGGTTTATAATGAGCAAAGTACATACTTCCACTTCCTCAATAAAACTTTAATCTTCCAGTTGACTCCTTTCATTGACATCCTTGATAATGCGTCTGCTGTTGCCTGGTATCTCCCTTGAACATACTCAGTAATGAATTGTATCTCATGAGTTTTAGTCTAAAACATTTAATTCTGGGTTGCATTTTTGCAATTTTCTTTAGGTTAAGAAGAGTAACCAAAGGTTTGTGGTTGGTTTCAATTTTAAACCTTAATCCCATGGCTTAATCAGAAAACTTCTCACAGGTCCATCTGGCTGTTAATACTTCTTCCTCAATGGTTGCATATCTCTTCTCTGTCTCCGTGAAAGATCTTGAGGTGTTCATCTTTTCAATTTGAAACAGCACTGCGCCCAAACCTGTAGATGAAGCATCCGCTGCTATAAGCGTTGTTAACTCTGGATCGTAGTGCACTAGAATTTCTGGTGAAATTAGCAGTTTTTTGATCTTGTCAAAAGCATTTTGCTGGTCCACATTCCAGAACTACTGTTCACCTTGTCTCAACAGCTGTTGTAATGGCTGATTGATTTTCGCTAAGTTTGGTAGGAACTTGCCTACTTGGTTGACCATCCCAAGGAATTTTTGTAATTCTGTGATAGTTCTACACTGGGGTAACTCTGTAATGACCCTGGTTTTCTGCGGGTCAGCTGGAAATCCCGAAGCTTGCACATTGTGGCCTAAAAATTTTATTATAAGCTTTGCAAATTCACATCCATAGTTTAATGTCTGTCAAACCTGCTTCTTGTAGAACTTTGAGAACTAGTCTCACTCGATGGTCACGTTCTTCCCTCAATGAACCATGTCTGGGAATGTTGTCCATATGGCACATTACTCCTTGCATGTGTTCCAGGGTCTGAACCATCGTCTTTTGGAATATCTCAGGTGCAAATGACAACCTGTTCAAACAATGATGGCCAAATGGGGTTACCAATCTGGTTTCCTTGTCCACAGGCAACTGCCAAAAGCTGCTGTTAGCATCCAATTTTGTGAAGAGGGTGTTTTTGCTAATTTGGTGCGACTCATCCACTGATGCCAATGGGTGGATCTCATGCTCCACTGACATGTTTAATTGAGTCATGTCCACACAGATTCTAATCGAACCATTAGACTTTGGTACTGTGACCATTCCAGAACACCACTTTGTCAGTATGGTTACTGGAGGGATGGCCCCTTGTTGTAATATGTGTTCAATCTCACTTTTGACTTCGCCTAAGAGTGGGTGAGGGACCTTCCACCCTGTGAAGAGACATTTAGCATCTGCCCTTAGGGTTATGTGATATTCTTTTTTCAGCTTCATGCTTCAGGTCAGTGACTGCACTGGCTCTGGTGAAAGATCACTGACCTGAAACATCAACTATATTTCTCTCTCCATAGATGCTGCCAGACCTGCTGGGTGTTTTCAGCACTTTATTTCATTAAAAAAAGTAGATTATCTGTTCATTATCACATTGCTGTTTGTGGGATCTTGCTGCGTGCAAATTGGCTGCTGTGTTTCCTACAGTACAACAGTGACTACACTTCAAAAGTTCTTCATTGGCTGTGCAGTGGTTCTGTTCGACTCTCATGGTTTTGTAGCTGAACTTCCCAGTGGCTTTGTTATTTGCCCTTCTGCCTGTCCCTCACTTCCCCTCCTTGGGGCAAAATCTATAGAAGGATGAGAGGCAGGTTTGTTTACACGGGTGGACAATTATCCACTCCTGCCCATTCCTGTCCACATTCCAGTCACCTGGGAACACCCAAGGTGGTGTGAGTTATTCAGGCTCCATATCACAGCTGAGCTTTCAGACCGTATGTTTGATGAATGATTTTAAAAATTAAAATAAATTTTTTAAAAATCAGAAATGATTTCAAAAGGAAATTGGATGGACACGTGAGGGAAATAAACTTGCAGGGTTACAGGGATAGAGTAGGGGAATGGGAATGACAGAGAGTCAGCATTGGCTCAATGGGCTGAATGCCCTCCTTCTTTGCCAATGATGATTCTTGACTCTTTGACCTTCACCTAACGTTGAGCTCAGACACAGTTCTGACGTTGGTCATGAAGGGGAGAACCGTGCTGAATATTTATACCTTCTGATCCTTCTGTTGTGACAGACGGAGAGACTGACATAGTCAGCTGACTTCTTTGCTAGCTGGTTCTTAAGGAACACTTCCAGAATCCGAAAGAAGGAGTTTATAGGAAAATGCTAGCTACAAGCTACCCCTAAAACAGGAGTCATGTGGCAATGTCAATTTTCACTGTTGTCACCTGATATTAATGTGACAGTGACTATGGAGAAAATGGGGTGAGCAGATCTCACTGACATTGACAAAGAGGGTGACAATATTTTGAAAGCACCTTACTGCTGAGAGTTCCAGAACATTCACCGCCAATGGCTCATCTATCCTGAAACAAAGCAGCCTTCCTTCTGCTCATTTCTTGAAGCGGCAACTCATTCAATGATCCCCAACACAAGTTCACAATGAGCAGATAGGTCAAACGCCAGGCTCCGTCTGAGGGACAGTGAGTAGGAAGCTCGCCCACGTATTATGAGATTTTTTTAAAAAATGGTCCTTCACCTTCTAAAGAATGAATTTTCTTGTATTTTTTATATTGCAAACTCAGTAAAGAAATTGGCAATCTATAAATTATGCAATGTAAACAGCAGATCTTACTTTACTTATTGCAGTACACAGTACATGTACTATATTTGTGTATAATCTTACTTGGTATTTCATTCCTTGTGAATAACTGGATGGAAGATTCATGTCACCATTATAAGTGGAACAGGAGCTGAATGAAACAACTCCACCCACCCAACACTTGATAGATTTTCAATGTCGTGCCCAAATATTACTAAATAGGCAAGCTATTAGTTCTTGCCATAGACAACTCACTGACAACCAGTGCAGATAATGCGTTGGGGCAAATCATGAGTTTGCAATAGTACCTTAAAGGAGAGGGCTGGATGCATCAGGTGGGGGTATCAACATCAGAGAAATCTAAAGAACACATAGCGAGCTGTGAGGACTTGAAGTTGTGGAAGCTGCAAGACTCAAGGTTAATAAAGACCTGAGGAAAATTGAGAACCAGTTTCAACTTACTGCAGAAATTATCCCTTTAAGTAGCACTGGAAATGGCTGTAACGCCAATGATTATTTGTTCACTGATTGAAATGGCAGTGCTGATTGAAATTGAAATTGCGTTGGGGACTGAACTGTATAATTTGACCCCTGTTGACATTCATTAGGCCATTGTTGCCTTCCAATTAGATTACTGACACCCCAATTGGGACTTCATTCCCCAAATTATTGTTCTACTACTGCCCTGTTTACAACAATCATTGACCCCATCAAGTGTTTATAGGATTGATTCTGAGATTGTATTTCTGGCAAAGGGTACTATCCTAGTGGGAGCTCATATTGGAAAATGCAAAGGTATGCTCACTATAATTCCCCATTCTTTCATTTTGATGGTAGAAAACTCCTGGGAAATACACTCATAATTTTCTGGTATGCAGGGCAGATGGAGGAGGCTTCCCAACTTGTAGCATAAATTCAGAAATTCATCCTCAACATCCCACTCACAATCACTTATTTCCTTAAATAGATGGAAAAGTGGACAGGTTACTTTATCAATGTGTGCTCTTCCTGGCTTCATTTTCCATTATTCTGTTTTCCCAGGCAATCCAATAGACCCAAAGCTCAGGAACAGACGTGTGGTTCATTGGGGGACCCAAATGAGAAACATTTCCGTGAACATTTTAAGCGTGACATTTTAAGCAAGTGTGTATAGCCTTTGATTCAAGACCTGCATTTCAAATTTGTTTGAGATCCTTGAAAGACTTAGAGAATTTCAATATCCAGGTTGAATTTGTTGTGCTGTCCCAAAGTCAACTTTATTGACGTGCTCATCGGTTAGAAAAGATGTTGTGCATATAAATCCGAAATAGGAACATAGGAAGAAGATCAGAACAGGAAGAGGCCATTCAGACTTGCAAACCTGTTTCGCCATTCATTGGTCTTTGAGATTATGGCTGATCTGTATCTCAACTTCAACAACTACCATGGCTCCATATCCCCTTCACACCCTTGCCTGGCATCCATCTATCAAGCTCAGATTCAAAATGACGAATTAAGCTAGCATCCACTTCATTTTGCACACAATGTGCTTCTCTCCTGAATAGCCTGGATCCAGGTTATATCCCCTTGTCCTAGACTCCCCCACTAGCAGAAAAAGGTTCCTTCTGCCTATTCTACTAATTCCTTCCCAAGAACCTAAAAATCTCAATCAAATGAATCCTGAATGTTCTACCTCCCAGGGGGATATCTTACTATGTAACCGTTCCTCATAATCTAACCCTTGGAACCCTGGTATACCTGCAAATAACAATTGTACTCAGATTAGAAAGATAACACAGGTGGGTGAAAGGAGAATAACTTCAACCTTCAGGGAACCAGAAGCAGAAGGGCCGGCGATAACTTTTCACGCTGCATAATGATGATATGGGCAGCACCCATTTGAGTGGCAGCAAAGTAATTGAACTGTTATTTCCACCGGTATGCAGTTCAGAAATAATTTCTCATACTACAAGCAGTGTTGTCTCACCTCATTATTCCAGATTCGATTTGGATTCTATTAAGAAGCTTATATTACTGAGGCTTCTCTCACTCCTCCTGAGGTTAACATTCCCACTCAGGGCTCTGAGTTTGCAGATTCAGCCTTAATCATCAGTGAATTAAACCTTCCGGGCAGGCTTCAGTTTATTTAAATTATGGGATTTAGTACTAATAACAATAGGACTGGTCAACTTTCAGCCTTATATTAAACAGGAATGAAGGATACATTAATGCCTTAAGTAAATCATTATCTGATTTATTTTAAGCTTTTTTTCTCTACACGACAATCAAAAATAGTTATAATCCATAGACACAGAAAGGCTAACTAGAGCAGGCACATTCTGAAATTGTTGAGAGGAGGCACAATTATCGAGGAGTGAAAATTATTAATTTAGGCTATTTCAGAGTTAAGGAGAGTGGTATGTTTTATGATGAATATAATAGCATAACATAATATTTTTGTACTTTCCTCAGTGATTTTTTTTAACAATAGTTGGGCCCTTTTTGTTTTTGGTTCAATGCTTCTGATTGTTTCGGTGCACGGCAAAAATTAAATTTAGTTCCAATTCAAAAATGCTTTATTTATTTCTGTTCCATTTATTCAATTTGTGATGCCCTGCTTATTACTCTAGGAAAGGAAAATGCCATAAATAATGAAATCTGCCTGTTCAGGGTGATTTGCTGGAACGGATCATCGGTTAGTACTGAAGAGCAAGTATTTTAACGCGAAGATTGCAGAAAATTAATTTCCAATTGAATCTAATTGTTTAAGAAGGTTGAACAACAGTACCAGATCTCCATTTACCCCCTCACATCTCTCTCAGCTTTTTTTTTTGAATATCTTCTTCCTGTATCCTTTGTTGGGAAACATATCCTCAAGAATTGTATTTCCTTTTAAAATTTGGGAGGCCATTGCAGTATTTCGATGCATGGATTTTTTTTTTTTTGTTTAAAAGGTCATAATTTCACCTCAGACTGTGAGCAAGCATGCCTTTTCCAAGAAATCACCAGACCTGCATGGCACTTGAGGAGGAGAACTATTTGTTTATTTGAACTGCAATCACTTCTAACTGATGGAAAATAAAACTGTTTTAAAGGCAAAGGTCTGGTGATTTACTGGAAATCACCTGACAGAGGAGCTTTATGTTTTGAACTTGTTGTTTCGAACTCAGTTGGGAGTGAACGTGAAAGGGGAAAAGCTGCCCAGCTTGCACTCTCTTTGCCTTGCCTGAATATAATGTGGCTATCAGTATCCAGCTAGGAACCCTCATCTCAGTGGAGCCTGCCCGTATTTGGAAATCTGAGAGGCTGAGGCGAGAAAAGTTGACCCAACTCTATTCTCCTCCACTCTGAAGCTGTTGGTGAAAACCTCCAGACCTCTACTTGGACCGGTGGCCCGTGTTCACATGAGGGAGCACCAGATTGACAACACCAGAACGCCACAAACTTTATCCTTTCTTTATAAAGTCTTTTCTTCAACCGCCCAACTCTGCAGAGACCCTATTTGTTCGTGTGTGTGTGGGTGCGTGCATGTGTGGGTGTGCGTGTATGTGTGTGTGTGAGTGTGTGTGTGCTGAGGAGTTTTAAGAGGAATAGATACCTACACTTTCAGATTATGAATTATGTGTTAACCAGTTTTTGCAACTTGCTTTAAAAAATAAGTTTTGTTTTAAAATAAATCAATCATTTTGAGTTTATTGAAAGAAGCCTGGCTAAAGTCTCTTTTATTCTGGGTCTAACAGTAGTGAATGTAAATAATTGGCCATTTTGGTGAGTGAATTGAACATTTACACTAATGTTGCAACCTGTGAAGTGGTCGACCAAGTTCAACTGCACTTTCCTCTCATCTCAGTCATTACACCTTCCTTAACTATGGGCTATAACTTTAACTGATTGTTATATTTTTTTTAAAGTTTAAAATAAATTAGATATGATTTGCTTGAAAAAGAATTGCAATAATTTGGCTTATTTCCCTGCTTACTTTATGTGAGCAAAATAACATAAGAAATAGGAGCAGGATATGGCCATTCTTTTACTAGCCCATGAGATGTGGGCATCGCTGGCTAGGGCAGCATTTGATGCCCGTCCTTAATTGCCCTTGAGAAGATGGTGGTGAGCCGCCGCCTTGAACCGCTGCAGTCAATGTAGTGCAGATACATCCACACTGCTGTTAGGGAGGGAGCTCCAGGATTTTCACCCAGCGACAGTGAAGGAATGGCAACATAGTTCCAAGTAAGGATGGTAAATTACTTTGAGGGGAATTTGCAGGTGGTGGTGT
The DNA here is from genome assembly GCF_964194155.1 of Cetorhinus maximus. NCBI lineage: Eukaryota > Metazoa > Chordata > Chondrichthyes > Lamniformes > Cetorhinidae > Cetorhinus > Cetorhinus maximus. Next base: position 206,064,295 of record NC_135881.1, read on the forward strand.
TCCCATGCTTCTGCTGCCCTTGTCCTTCTAGGTGGTAGAGATTGCATCTTTGAAAGGTGCTGACAAAGGACCCTTGGCAAATTGCTGAAGTGCACCTTGTAGATGGTACACACTGCTGCCACTGTGCATTGGTGGTGGAGGGAGTGAATGTGAAGACAATAGATGGGGTGCCGATCAAGCGGGCTGCTTGATCCTTGATGATATCAAGCTTCTTGAGTGGGCTGCACACAAGCAAGTAGAAAGCGCCATATTACACTTCAGATATTTTTTAGTTCATTTCCAGGATGTGGGTGTCACTGTCTAGGCCAACATTTATTGCCCATCCTTAATTGCCCTTGGGAAGCTGGTGGTGAGCTGCCTTCTTGAACCGCTGCAGTCCATGTGGTGTAGGTACACCCACAGTGCTGTTAGGGAGGAAGTTCCAGGACTTTGATCCAGTGGCATTGAGGGAATGGTGATTTATTTCCAAGTCAAGATGAATGACCTAGAGGAGAACTTGCAAGTGGTGATGTTCCCATGTATCTGCTGCCCTTGTCCTTCTAGATGGTATTGGTTGTGGGTTTAGGAGATGCTGCCTAATGAGTCTTGATGAGTTTCTGCAGTGCATCTTGTAGATGGTACACACTGCTGCCACTGTGAGTCCATGATGGAGGGAGTGAATGTTTATGGATTGGTGTGCCAATGAAGAGGGCTGCTTTGTCCTGGATGGTGTCAAGCTTCTTGAGTGTTGTTGGAGTTGCACTCATCCAGGCAAGCAGAGAGTTTTCCATCATACGCCTGACCTATAACTTGTAGATGGTGGACAAGCCTTGGAGTGCCAGTAGGTGAGTTACTCGCCATAGGATTCCTAGGTACTGACCTGCTCTTGTAGCCACAGTATTTATATGGCTAATCCAGTTTAGTTCCTGATTAATGGTAACCTCCAGGATATTGATAGTGGGGGATTCAGCAATAGTAATGTCATTGAATGTCAAGGGACAATGGTTAGATTCTCCCTTGTTGGAGATGGTCATTGCCTGGCACTTATGTGGCATGAATGTTACTTGCCACTTGTCAGCCCAAGCCTGGATATTGTACAGGTCTTGCTGCATAAGGACATGGACTGCTTCAGTATCTGAGGAGTCGAGAATAGTGCTGAACATTGTGAAATCATCAGTGAACGTTCCACTTCTGACCTTATGATGGAGGGCAGGTCATTGATGAAGCAGCTGAAGGCGGTTGGGCCTAGGACACTACCCTACCAGGGGCCCTCAAGCCTGCTCCGCCATTCAATAAGGTCGTGGCTACACAACTGAGCAGTTATGGCCATTATAGGTAGAGAATTCCATGGCTTTACAACCCTCTGAGTGAAAAAATTCTCCTAATCTCAGTCCTAAATGACTGGCCCCTTATCCTAAGACTATAACCCTTAGTTCTAGGCTGTATAGCCAGGGGTCACAGCCTCTTAGCATCTCCCCTGCCAAGTCCTCTAACAATTTTATACCCCTCAATGAGATCACCTTTCATTCTTTGAAATTCCAGAGAACATGGACCTATTTTATTCAGTGTCTACACCTAGGACAACTTTCTCATCCCATAAATCAATCTAGCAAACCTGTGCGGCATTCCCTTTAAGGCAATTATATCCTTAGGTAGGAGGACCCAAACTTTACATCGCACTGCAGGTGTGATCTCACCCGTACAACTGAAATAGGACCTTTTTACTATTAAATTCCAGCCCTCTTCCAATAAAGGTTAATCTATCATTTACCTTTCTAATTGCTTTGCCTCTTTCTGTGATTCATAGACTGGGATACCAAAATCTCTCTCAATCCCAACATTTATGAGTCTTTCACATTTGGAAAAATTACTTTGTTTTTCTATTTTTCAAATGAAAATGGATAATTTCACATGTTTGTGACAGAGGTTATTGTCCATAGACTGGCCCATTAAAACTTTAAATTGGAACTATGCAGTGTCTCAGGGCTAACAGTGTATGCTGGTACAGCAACTACCAGAAGTCATAAGTGATGCCACAAACCTTTGGAGCTGGACGTTGCCCTAATTGGCATGTTGGTGACATAATGGGACTATGCTCTATCTACCTGGGGTTAGCACTGCTGGTAGGAAGGCAGTGGAATGTTGATATTGCCTATAAAAGGTGCAGTCTATTAAGCGAGACTTCACACTTTGAACGGATGGACATACAGGTATAAGAATGCTCGAAGGAGCAGCAACCTGAAGGAGGGCAGCAGCAGGGAAGGATTCCAGTACTTGGATGTTGCTTGTCAAAGTCAGGACGAGAAGGGCTTGATTCTTAAGCACTGAGCATAGGGAGCCTCATAAAGGGGCGCTACGGGCTCTTTGAAGGGAGGTGTCTAAAGCTATCAGCACAACTCTCACCATTCCACAAACTACATAGTGCAAGGAGGGCTTCAGTGACCTTTCCAGGACAGCCATAGTAAGTCAAGACTTTGCTGCCAATCAACATTCTCTAGCATAGACAGTCTTTTTGCCTACTACACTTCCACTTATATCTCTGAGTATCACAAATGCAAAGACAACCTCTGCAAACATTTAACCTTCACCCAAAACCACTGGTGTCAACTCACACTTGGAAATGTAGCAAACAGTGAGGAAGATTGACTTCAAGAGGATAGAGACAGGCTGCTGGAATGGATGGACATGTGGCAAATGAAATTCAATGTGAAGAAACGTGAGATGATAAATGTTGGTAAGAAGAATGAGGAGAAACAAAGTTAAATGGTACAAATAATGAGGTTTACGAGAAGAGAGAGAGACCTGGAGGTGTTTACGCACACATTTTTGCAGGTGGTAGGACAGGATAACAAGCAAATAATAAAGCAGATGTTATCTTGGGTTTCCTAAATCGAGGCATAGACAAAAGCCAGGAATTGTGTTAAACCCATACAAAACTGGACCCATCACTGGAGATTTGTGATCAATTCTGGACACCACACTTTAGGAAACACGTGAAGGCTTCAGAGAGTTTAAAGAAGAGGTTTACTAGAATGGTTCCAGGGATGAGAGGCTACATTTATGTGGATGGAGTGGAGAACCTGGGGTTGTTTCAAGTAAGGCTAAGAGGAAACCTGTTAGAGGTGTTTAAAATCATGATAGGTTTAGTTAGGCTAAATAAAGAGAAACTGTTTTCAAAGGCTCAAGGGTTGATAACCAGAGGGCACAAACTTAAGATGATTGGCAAAAGAACCAGAAGAGGCAGGGAAGAAATAAAGTCATAAGTGGTTAGGATTTGGAATACATGACCTGATGGGATAGTCAAATCAGCTTTAATAGAGCTTCCAAAAGGAAATTAGGTAAGTACTTCAAAGAGCAAAAAAATTGTAGGGATGTGGGAAAAGAGTGGGGGAGAGAGACTAACTGGATTGCTCTTTGAAAGAGTTGGCGCTGACATGATGGGCTGAATAGCTTCCTTCTGTGCTATGCTTTTCAATGATTCTAAGATTCTATGGCCAGGATAAGGGAGTCTCACTCACTGTTTGGAGAGCCCACTGGGGACCTCCCTCGGTTCCATGGGGGAGGCTTGACGGAATCAAATGCCCCTCAGGCACTTAATTAGCCACCGTTGGGCTTTCCTCACAATTGAGGTCCCTGGCAGCGAAGTCCCACCTACCGAGTGCTGCCAACCAATCAGAGTCAGCTTGTCATTGCCACCATATCTTCACAACTCTATGTAGAGAAGATTCTCTTGTTCTTTAATCTAAATGTCTTAAAATTCAATGTTTTCATCTGTGACCTTCTCATTCTAGGCAACACTTCTTCTATCTACTTTGCCCCATTCTTTTGTTATTTTACAAAGTTCAATAATATAATCTCATTATCTGCAGCGTTCCAACAGTAAAAACCCCAGGTCTTTCTTCACAATAATATTTCCTCATGCCAAAAAGCATCCGACTGAATTTGCATTGCACCCGTTTTAAAGACTCAAACTTGCTCCTTACACTGTGGAAGCCAAACCAGTGCAGAGCACTCTTACTGAAGCCTTATTAAGGTTTTTTTCCCAACATGCGATCACCATATTTTAGATTTTAACTTTTATAGTTTGTGATAAAACCTAAACTTGCATCAACTTTTTTGACAGCCTCATCAACCTTGCTGAAATGCTGGGTAAACAATTCCACATGAGGTTATGAATGAATCTCAATGTCAGTCATTAACAGCGGAGAACTTACAGTGATGGATTGAACCACATCATTCAACAACCAACTTTACAGAACGATAGAACACAGGAGGCCATTCAGCCCCTCGTGCCTGTGCTGTTTATATATATATATATATATATATACAGACACACACACACACACAGGGATTGAATAGAAGGTTGCACAAAGTAACACCACAAATCCAGGAAAGGGCATTTTCATCTTGATTTTTTTTAGGAAAAATCTTGAGTCCAACTGCATAATTGGCAGGGGTGGAAATTTTGGGGGTATCTGGAGATGCTACTGCTCTGCTCCTAAGATATTCGTGGGATGTCCCAGAGTGTGAGCAGAACATAGAAGTACTGTCTGCTTTATGAAAGGAGGCAATATTTCTGCAGTTCCTACCTTCTGGGAACTCAACAATTTGGCCATCGGAAATGTACCATGTCCAGGCCAATCGAAGGGGACTGGCGGGACTCAAAGTGTCCAAATTTAGATTCTGGCTTGCCAAGATTATTGAATATTGAAATTGGCCTCCTCATAAAGAAGGCTGGTTTCCAAGGCCTAAGGTTTCTGTAGACAGTCTAACCAGCACCTAATCTGATTGACCGTCAGGCGGTGCACCTTGTACACTGGATGCCTAAGGTACGTCCATAATGGTGCAGGCGTTTGACTGATTTATTTTAATTACGTGAACTTCCCCAAACATCAGTTTCTCCAGTGGCAGAAGGAATTTCAGTCAAAGGTCCAACTTTTCTGCTTAATCTGTGGTGGCTTTTCTTAGCTCCCCCTGTATTAAGTGATTTCCGAATGCGAGTTTGATAGCCCTAGCAGTTAATAAAGGCATCGGCATCTGTCACACCAGGTAATGGGAAAACTGTTCTGGAAGTTGAAATAGATTTATTGTTGATTATAAACGTTAATTTTTGTGATTTCCTGACATAGCTAAGACCGGTTGTCATTTTTTAGCTGTTGCAGCTTAGAGAGAGTTAAATGCCTTGCACAGTTCAAGTAACTTGTGCTTTTCAGTTCACTGAAACAGAATTTTTAGACAGCAAAAATGTTGTGGCCAATTTAAACTCCCTTTTCCTTCTATTGACAGTTAACGTTTAAACTCAAATCCTCAATGACAGGCATTGCGAGACATTTTGTCATTCCTTATTTAAACAGACACATTAATAAACTCTCAATCCACTGAAGCATGATTGCGCTCACCAAAATATTTAAATGTGTGCCTGTGGATTGTTGTGCATTGCAGAGATTATTGGAGTGTAAATGTGACATTTTGAATTGCCAAGCTGTGTTAGGAAATTTGAATAAATTGATTGACCTTTAGCATTTCCCCAGTGGTTAATGAAATTTGATGTTGATCCATTCGTAAGTTATTGTTGTGTTAATAACATTGAATTCTCTAGAAATGTGTTCGCTATAATTGGAAATTTTCAACTGAAAGTTTTTAGGATCACATTCTGGCCATTAGAAGCACCAAAACTTCTATTTTTATGCACATCAAAATCTTTTAATCCTATTTTTGCAAAACATCTTCTTGATGCTTGCATAAACTTGCTTTCAATAATTATTGTCAAAATCTCATAATGCACCTACATGTCATTACTGATGGAAAGGCAAGGTATGTATGTGCATGGCACATTCCCCTGGTTTCTACCCATACACAAGGGTTTGAAGGATGTGCAATGATAAAGTTGATTGCTGACGTTCACTCATTAACCAATAGAACTGATAGCAACACAAGGACAGGACTAGGCCATTCAATCCCTTGAACCTGTTACGCCATCCCTAAGAATAAGAAATAGGAGCAGGAGTAGACTATTCAAGCCATTCATTTAAAATCATGGTAGACCTTCTACCTCAACTGCACTTTCCCACTCAATTCCCATAAGCCTTGATCCCTTGAGAGATCAAAAATCTATCAATCGCTGTCTTGAATACACTCAACGATGGATCATCCACAACCCCTTTGGGTAGACTCTCCCAAAGATTCACAACCCTCTGAGTGAAAAAAATTTCTCTTCAGCTCAGTCCTAAATGATTGGCCCTTTATGCTGAGACTGTGTCCCCGTGTTCTGCATTCCCCAGCCAAGGGAAACAACCTCTCAGTATCTACTCTGTCAGAGATCATTGCTGATTTTAACTCTATCCATCTGCCTTGACTCCAAATCCTTTTAGCCCATTGGGAAGCAAAAAAAAAAGATCCTCAGGATGGATAGACATGCTCCTCCCATTTTATTGAGCTGAGCTGACTAGACTTGTACAGACTAATCATTAAGGGGCCACAACAACAACAACTTGTATTTATATAGCACATTTAACATCGTAAAACATCCCAAGCCGCTTCACAGTAACGTTATCAAACAAAAGTTAATGCCAAGCTGCATAAGGAAATATTAGGACAGATGAACAAAAACTTGGTCAAAGTGGCAAGGTTTAAGGAGCATCTTAAAGGAGAAAAGAGATGTAGGGAGGTGGAGAGATTTAAGGAGGGAGTTTCAGAGCTATAGCCATGACAGCTAAAGGCACGGCCTCCAATGGTGAATTAAAACATCAAGGGGGCTCAAGAGGCTGGAATTGGAGAGTACAGAGATCTTGGAGAGTTATATGGATGGAGGAGGTTACAGAGATAGGGAGGGATGAGGCCATGGAGGGACATGAAAACAAGGATGAGAATTTTGAAATCAAGGCGTTGTTTAACGGGAACCAACGTGGGTCTGCGAGCAAACAAGTGCTGAGTAAACAGGACTTGGAGTGAGTTAGGACCTGGGTAACAGTGTTTTGGGTGACCTCAAGTTTATGGAGGGTGAATGTTGGAGGCCGGCTAGGGATACTTTGGAATAGTCAAGGCTAGAGGTAACAAAGACATTTATATTACTAAAAATAAGGTGAAGAAAGGTGAAGACTTGTTGGAAGGTGCTGTCTATGTGTTTGTAAAGGTGCAAAGAATGTTATCAGGCCAACCTTAAACATCCTATGGCTGAGGACGTGCTTGCTATATACTCATAGGGCAGAACTTTTCGCTTGTCATGTAGATGCAGGCACGTGCCCAACGTGCTCGAGTGTAAAAAACGTGTCGGGCGAGCGTCCCGACATCACCACGCACTCGCGCGATATTTCGGTCGGCGGGTGGGCGCTAAACTCGGAAGCGCGCCCACCGACAATTAAGAGGGCCACTAAGCCCATCAATGGCGCAGTTAACTGGGATTTTCCGCTGCCCGTCCAACCTTACGGTTGGTGGGTGGACGAATCGGCCAGGCGGCCTGTGCGTTTTTTAGGAAACCTCACCCAAGGGCGGGATGAGGTTTCCGTCATTAAATCTTAAAAAAAATGTTTGGAGAGAATTTTCATGTTGTATGTGCTCAGGTGACTGTTTCTGATGCGTGAGCATTTTTTTCCCTGGTTTTTAAAATCTTTATTTTTTTTGTATTTAGATTCTCCAGCTCCCTGAGGCAGCTCTCTGCCTTCGGGGAGCTTTCATTCTGCGCTCCCCCTGCGCCTGCGCTGACTTCAGTGCAAGCCCTCCTCCCGCCCCCCAACCCAGCCAGCACTGATCGTATCACGGTCGTGGGGGGTGTGGGGGGGGGGCGATCGCGGGTGGGGGCCTGTTTCCCGTCTGCTCCCGGACCCGCCGATTGCGCCCACCCACCGAGCTGAATATTCAAGGCCAAAGAGTTCATGTAAAGGTTAGTAATTTGGAAATGTTAGATCCTGCTGTGAAAATTATTCAGCAAATATTCTGACAATTTTCCTGTTATGCCTACAGTAAATTGTACTTTCTGCATAATATGAGAAGCCCCATTACACAGTTCCACAGATAAAGCAGATTACAATTCATTTGTCACTTAGCTCAGTGATAGATTTTACTTCAGGTTTCTGCTTTGCAGTCAGTTTAGAATTTAAACATAGATATTTTCTCATGGCACGATCATTTTATGAAACTGTGGGGCTCAGAAATCTGTGGGTTTCAACACCAACAGATCCATGGTGATTGGATTGAAGTTTTTATAGGATTTCGAAGGGAATTGATAGTGTCGATAGAAATAAACTTGTTTCTGCTCTTGAGTCGAGGACAAGTGGAAACAACTTCAAAATGAGAGGCAGACTATTCAGGAGAGAGGTTAGGAAACGCTTCTTCGTGCCACAGAACAGAAGTGTGGAGCTCTCTTCCACAAAAAGCAATGGGTGCTAGTTTGATTAATAACCTTTGAACCTGGGATCGATAAATTCTTGCTAGCTGTGGGTATGAAAAATTATATGAAGCCAAGGCAGATGGATGGACTGAAGATACTGAGTCAGCTCTGATCTGACTGAATCATGAGCGTGCTCAAGGGTTGAATGGCCTCTTCTTGTTCCTATGTTGTACTAGGAAGAAGACGCTTCTCCCATTCCCAATGCCCTCCAGCGCAAATAATGCCAGAGTTTGCCTCACCTAAATTGCATAGGAAAAGTGGGCACAGCAGCCACTGGAGGTGCATCTCTGGTATCTCCTCACCCAATAGTGTAACAGGAAAATCAGGTCCCTTCCCATTTTGGAGAGGGTGGTGGGCTGGGACGGTATTGGTGTGATTCCCGGTTCCACTTCATTCAGGCACAGATGAAGATTTTCTTTTGCCGTTCTCCTACAGTCTAGGGTGCTTGTCTAGCCCGGACTCACTTTCACTTCTCTGACTGGGGTTACTGACCGCCAGTATTAAACCAAGACTCCAATGAATCGGGGGCAGTGGAAATTTCAGACATTGGATGCTGAATTTTTGGCTATGGGTCCCAAACCGACCATCGGGAGGAATGGGGGTTGGGAACTCATGTACCAATATGGGACCCAGAGGGCAATTTTTGAGGGGAAAGCCAACTGTGTGTCCACCTCTGTAAGCCCCTTCCAGTTAAGAATGGGGTGGGCTCCTCAAACACTGACACATTGATAACCCCAATGTCAGAGGTGGGAGCTGCTGATGTAGATAGGTAAAAGAAATGGTGCATCAAGATGGAGGCAGCTTCCGAAGACTTCTAAAAAAACCTTTAAAAATAAAAATACATAAAAAGAGGCCCCTCCACAGAACACAGCTGTAGCTGTAGGTTGGTTGGTTAAGGGGATGGGAGGGTTTGGAGAGATTTAAAATGATGCTGAAGCACTGCCATCACCCCACGCCCTACACCCACCCCCTCCATGTTCGCCATTGAGAGGCCACCTGCCTGCATTGGCCGGGCTTCAGCTGCTACAGGAGGCCTGCCAGGTGATTGGAAAACTACTGTCATCCTCAGAACTTTAGTCTTAATAATCCCCTGAATCACCTTAATGGCTTAATAGGTTATCTACTTCATGTGGGTAGCTGTTAAGCCCTCCCCCGCCAGGCTTATCAAAAATAACCACAAGGCTGTACCAGGCTGGCAAAACAGCGTGCTGGACGATGATGTAAAACTGTGGGTCTGTTTGCCTCTGGTCCCGACTCCACGGCCGCTAAAAAATTTGGCCAAGGGAGTTACCAGCATTTGGCTCTCACCCCCCGAGGACCTGTGCTTTCTACATGGTGCATGGAGGTTGTGCCCCTTGGAAGAGAGATCGCACGAACCTGGTAAACAGGGAGCTCCTGGGGCAGCAGGGGTTTGTGGGTTCAAGCTGCTGCTGTCCTGCCAGAGATCAGGCAGAATTCAAACAGGAGATGGATGAAACTTCAGGGTCCACATTGTTTCAGTTTTGGATGAACAATGGCTGACATGACTCCATGTTGAGAAAATTATTTTTTAAAAAGTCTCTGGGTTGAGGTAAGTGTACAGATCAATGACTTCCACTTCAAAATAAAAAATCTCCAGTCACCGCAAACAAACAGCTGAAGAAGGCTAAAAATCCAGAGCAGGTGAAGCTCAGCATTAGTAAGGAGGCTAAATTAAAAAAATAAATTAAATGCCTTTGGCCTGGTGTGTCCGTGCAATTGAATTGTTTTTCCAGCGCAGTTTGTCAGATATCCGCTTAACTGTTGTGAAAGATAGTGGAATTCGAAACCCAAATTGCATTGAGCAGAAATCGATCTTAGTTTTAAAAATGCTGACACCGCCCTCTAAATTGGAACACCCCCTAGGGTGAAATCATTACCGTTGGGGGATGTGTGCGGGGGGGTTGGGTGTGGGTGGGGTCCACCGATCGACAGTTGTTGACACACCTTCAAGGAAGCTCCAAAAGTTAAGCTCTGTTGTGCGTCAGGAACGCTTGTAGATGTTTGAAGACTTCTCCACACAGCCATAATTTTATGTCCCGTGGGCAGATGCGCCCTCGAGCCAAAAGGGCGTAAAGTCACGCGAGATGATGTGTCGGGCGAGCTTCCCAACGTCATTGCGCACTCGTGCGATATTTCGCTCGGAGAGCACGCGCAGCAGTTCGGAAGAGCGTCCTCCGACCATTAAGCTCATTAACGGCCCGATTGTAAGCGATTGTTCATGGCCCGTCCAACCTTACAGTTGGCGGGTGGGCCAATCAACCAGGTGGGCTTTACATTTTTGAAGAAACCTCATCCAAGGGCGGGATGAAATATCCGTTAGGATATAATATAAAAAATAAATACCTGGGGGCAGCATTTTTTATGAGGTATGCTTGATTGTGCTGTACGGACATTTTCTTTGCAGCATTTTTGTTGTGTTCTTTAGCCTGTGGAGGTCTGCAACTCCCGGGGCAGCTGTCTGCCTTCAGGGGGCTCAGTGGAGGCGCTCACCAGCACCCGCAGTGACATCGGCACTTGTTCCACCCCTTCCCCCCCCCCACCGGCAGTGCTGACCCTTTCTCAGGGTGCAGATCAAGTGGCTAGCCAGCGTGAAATCACAGTCGAGGGCTGATCTCACTCGGGGGACCGTGTCTCGTCCGCTCCTGGGCCCCGCCGATCACGTGGCTCCCGACAAGCACAAAGTTCAGGCCTGTGATTTTATTAAAAATTTACAGAGGAACTGATCACTGCACCCCAATCTAACTAGAAAATAGTTTGACCTATTTTCCAATAATCATTTTCAGTTATTTTAAATCAGATTACTCACGGGTGGTGGATTGAACCTGTGATTAAAAATGTTTTTTTTTGCTGTGTGATACGCCCATTTTGAGCTGTGTTAATCAAACTGCACCATGTTGCCACTCTTACATAGAACACAGTGCATTTTTGAAAGCAATTTTTTTTAAAAAAGGTGTGAAATGCTGCACAATTGCACTGGTTCATGGCAAATTTTGCATTAGGCGATAGGGGAATGAATTTGAGTGGAAACGTGAAGGGGTAAGGGTTGGGAGGAAAGACATTTTTCAAATGGGTGCAATTCTCATCAGAATTGCCGATTACGCCCAAAGCGGAAACTCATATGATTATTTCTCTCCTTGTTGCCCAGCGGGAATCCAAGCTAGAAATAAGAGCCAAACACTGCGGTCGCTGGAAATCTGAAATAGAAACAGAAAGCATTCGAAAAATTCAGCAGGTCTGACAGCATCTGTAGAGAGAGAAACAAAGTTAATGTTTTGGGCTGAATATCATTCTTCTTCAGAACTTAGAGATTCTGAAGAAGAGTCATGTTCAAAGCCAGGCTTGAAACTCCAGTTGAGATCACATCCAGTTTTTGTGTACTGGGCCTGCTTTGCTAATCTAGGACTATCAATGTGTCAATTTATTGGGCATTTTAGAGGCTGAGGATCTGGGAACTGCCAACTGGTGCGAGCCCTGATTCTTGCCCACCTCAACTCTTGAGCTGTTGGCATGTTTGGAGTGGTGTGTGTGGGGAAGTGGAGGGAATGCTCCACTAATTGCAAGGTCCAATAGATACCCGAGTGTGAGGTTGGTAACTGGTGTATCCAGACGTCAACCTAACTTGTGGTAAACCTCTTTACCCTTGCCAGAATTATGATGAAAGTCTACATGGAAGGCATCAGGTTTTCAGTCTCCGGAGTTGTTGCATGGGAAGAGAGAAGATGAATAAAGCATTAATGTGTGCACCTTAAACTGAAACTTCCTCAGCCTTGATAAAAATGAATAGTTCCCAAGCCTTCTGAAGTGTTGTATGTTGTGAACTATGTTCTAACTGGTGGCAGGAATGTATGAACTGTCTGGCACAAAGACTGTTGCTGCTCTCCCAAACATTCTTCCACATATCACAGTTCATTGATGTGCATTCCATCTGTTTCATCCCCACAATATTTTTGCTTCTTGCATCCTACTGATGTTGCAAAGAAAGGATTGTATGAATTTTTTTTGTAATCGATGATCACAGAAAATGGCTCATGGAGTCTATTTAGCAACTGGTTGGAAAGAATGCATTTAATTTGCACCAAGCGCCAAATTAGGGAGGATAGTTTTCTCCTGTAGTCCATCAGTACTGCCTGTGTGAGAGGTGCTGGCTCACCATATTGTCTGGGGCACAAGGTGTGGTCTGGCAAGCTCCTCTGCTGAGTGGTATAATGTAGCAGAAGAGTCTTTGTGGAGTTAGCATCTGTCATGGATAAGACTCGTGTACGTCACAAGATTCCATGTAAAAAAAAATTAAGGGAGTACATAGCTCTGTAATGTCCTGGCTTTGCTCTTCTTTCCCTTCAGGATTCCTATGCAATGAGAACAAGGAATGTTCCTTCAAAGTTGGAGTTCTTAAAGTGAGAAAAATGATTTATCTTTTGTTCCAGTACCAATACAGACCTTGTCCCATATTTTTGATATTTCAAATCTGAACATTCCTTTGAGAAAAGATAATTGGAAGGAGTTGCCTTCCTCCTTTATGTGAGCTTGTTTCTAAAGTTTAGGCAAATTGAAAATGTTCATGTATAATAGCAGTGCATTTCTATAATGACACAATAAAAAATAACTAGCATAGTGTAGTGATCACTTTATTTTCCTCTTCTAGTTTTTATATTTCACACCTAAGAGCTTGTGATGTGTCGGTGGCATGACATGTGAATAAAGAGGTGAGTTCAAAATTGAAAAGGACATTTGATAATTGTTTTAAATTATAACAGGTATACTGTTGTCAGTTAGATTTATCAGGTGCATATGGCTGATTCAAATCACTGTAGATCAATCACCGTTCAGGTCGAACATGCAGTGCAGAATGTATTTGTACTGAAGGATGAATAAACCAGTCCAGCTCAGCTAGCAGAGTTCAGGTTAAACAAATCCATCTCACAATTCAAAACTCCGTCTACTGCATTCGCTGCTCCCAATGCAGTCCTCTCTACATTGGATAGACCAAACACAGGCTGGGTGACTGCTTTGCGGAACACCTTCGGTCTGTCCGCAAGCATTACCCAGACCTTCCTGTCACTTGCCATTTCGACACACCACCCTGCTCTCATGCCACATGTCCGTCCTTGGCCTGCTGCAATGTTCCAGTGAAGCTCAACGCAAACTGGAGGAACAACACCTCATCTTCCGACTAGGCACTTTACAGCCTTCCGGACTGAATATTGAGTTCAACAACTTTAGATCTTGAACTCGCTCTTCCATCCTTGCCCCTTTTTGATCCCTTTTTTTCTAATAATTATTATTTTTTTTTATATATATTTTTCTTTTCCCATCTATTTCTATTATTTTAAAATTTATTTCCATCCATTGTTTTACCTCCACCTTTTAGCCCTTCTTGATCCCTTCCCTCCACCCACCCCCGCTAGGGCCATCTGTCACTTGCTCATCAAAACAAAAACAGAATTATCTGGAAAAACTCAGCAAGTCTGGCAGCATCGGCGGAGAAGAAATCAGTCAACCAAACACATCTTCCCTTCACCCCCCTTGACGGCATTCCGTAGGGATCGTTCCCTCCGGGACACCCTGGTCCACTCCTCCATCACCCCCTACTCCTCAACCCCCACTTATGGCACCTCCCCATGCCCACGCAGAAGATGCAACACCTGCCCCTTCACTTCCTCTCTCCTCACCGTCCAAGGGCCCAAACACTCCTTTCAAGTGAAGCAGCATTTCACTTGCATTTCCCCTAACTTAGTCTACTGCATTCGTTGCTCCCAATGCGGTCTCCTCTACATTGGAGAGACCAAACGCAAACTGGGCGACCGTTTTGCGGAACACCTGCGGTCTGTCCGCAAGAAAGACCCAAACCTCCCTGTCGCTTGCCATTTTAACACTCCACCCTGTTCTCTTGCCCACATGTCTGTCCTTGGCTTGCTGCATTGTTCCAGTGAAGCCCAACGCAAACTGGAGGAACAGCACCTCATCTTCTGACTAGGCACTTTACAGCCCTCTGGGCTGAATATTGAATTCAACAACTTTAGATCTTAAACTCCCCCTCCCCCCATCCCCACCCCATTTCTTTTCCCCCCCCATCCGCTTTTTTTTCAATAATTTATATAGATTCTTCTTTCCCCACCTATTTCCATTATTTTTAAATCTAAAACTAGGTGGGCTCAGAGCAGATCTCTACCTACCAGATGTCAGGAAGATATAATAATTTTCATAATGTTATTTGGAATTTATTGTAGAGTAATAGTGGGATCTGTGTCTGTGGGTCTGTGTGTGTGTTTGGGACTTAATTGAATTAAAGGCAGCTGATCTGAAGGCTTTGATGTACCAGAAAAGAAGCTAGGTTTCAAATGCTAAGTAGCTAAACATGCGTGACGTTTTATAATGTGAGGTATAAAGGGAACATTTGCATTTTTAAATAAACCAGAGTAGCCTGAATTCAAAAAAGAGGGTGAAATGTTACACCTAGCCAGAAGAAGTTAAGAAACAGTGTGTTTATTTTTCCCAAAGATTACTGGTAAAATTGGTACGATATTAGGCTTTTATTATTAGAGAGGTAAGATCCAAAGACATAGTGAAACAATGGGAATTTGCATTCAAAGGGGAAACTATGTATAAAGGAGAGAAGGCTGTGTGTAAGGGAAGGCATTCTAAGATCTAATAAGTGTGAAAAGTCTCCAGCCTCTGTGCTCAAGCTGCTGCCTACAAATACATGAAGTTAAGAAAACTCACTTTGAATGTGACTGTGCAGAGTATCATGGTATATTGTCCTGGGTCTGTGTTTTACTGTTGCCTTAATGGAGGTGTGACTGGGAGTTAGATTAACTAGGGGAGCTAGGAGTTACTATGGTAGTAATTTGTAAACCTATGTATGTGCTTAAAGTCATTTTTTAAAAAAAATTAATAAATGTTTAATTTAGTTTTATAAAACATCTAAGCCTTGGTGGCCTTTTTACTGAATTCAAAGCCTGTACCTCGAAATAAGTACAAATTGCAAAAATAGTTGTGGCAGCTGTTTCAAGTTTCCCTCTGGGATTTGAGCAGCTCAGCATTTACCATCCACCTGCCATAAACACCAGATCAGCCACAGGTGTGCGGCTTTTCAATGGCTGCAGGGCGAGGGCTTGCTTGGGGAAGGGGGAGAAGTGGCCTCAGGCAAGGGAAGAGGCTGCAGGGCAAGAGCTGTACTGGGGAAGGATGGTATCCCAGGGTGTGTGTGGGGCGGCACATGTTGATCTGTGCAAGTGGCCTCAAGATGGTGAGGGCTGAGGGGGCAGTCTCCAGAGGAAATGAGGCCAGATGGACATGTGAGGGTATGAGTGTGTGAGAATGGGTGGTGATGTACCTTGTGCTGGCATTAAGTGAGATGCCAGTGCATGTGTGATGGGCTTGAATGTGTGAGTCTAGAGTGATGAAATTGTTGCCACATCCTGGCTGTATGGATGAGATCATTTATCCTCTATCTGCATTGGATGGCCAACCTCTTCTCTGCAGCATTGGCACTGATCACCACTGTCATCACCTACCAAGCCAGCGTGGTAATGTTGCTGCCCCTCCTGTGACCAGAGTGGGCGTAGAAGACATCACAGCGGGCCTCCACGGCATCCAAAAGGCGCTGAAGGGCTGCAGTCTTCTTGCCTTTTGGGACCATGTCTTATTTGCTGCAATCCTGGGCTGGAAGCACTGAGTGCGGCTGTACTTTAAACATGGTGCCTGGCGTGATGAAGTGGCGAGGTGATGGTGTGGCAGGTGAATCGGAGCTCGCCCGCCCTGGAAACAGCGTGTTTCCCAGGAATGCATAAATAATGTGGCAGGTTTGGGGCGATATGGTGTGAGAACCCACCATCACGGCCAGCAACACACCTTCTTACCTGCCTGCTACTGCACCTAATGCGAACCTGGGACTATTTCACCCTAACTTTCAATTCTAGAATTTCATTAATTTGAATTCATATTCCACCAGCTATCATGGTGGCATTTCAACCCATGCCCCAGAGCACTAGCCTGGGCCTCAAATTACTCAACTAATGACATCATTACTATACCACCACCTCCCCATGACCTTCTCATGTTCTTCTTTGCCTTACTCCAATGCTCAACCATGGAAATGAAGTAAATGTTTTGGATGAATGACTCTTTCCTTATTTGATGGATTATCTTTGATTCAGATGTAAAAAAAAAACAAATGCCGAATAATTACGAAAAAGTCACAACAGTAAAAAGGAGGCACATACACATATATGTAAATGTATGAAAGATCTTAAATTACAGAATAGATATATTCTATTAAAGTCCCTGACAAGAGAAAAATGAAATTGATGTAAAATATATTGGAGTGTTTTAAGTACCCATTAGAATAAAATTCAAAGTAATCTTTTTGCTCATTAAGCAAATTGTCATTTCAAAGGACATTCAAGTACAGGACTACTTGATCAGTCCATCACAATTATTTAGAAGATCACAGTACATTTATTTATTTTATTAGCTAGTACTTAACTGCAGACGTTTTTAAATACAAAAGGGCTAAGGAAATATTAACAGTAAGAAAACATGAAGAACTTTCAAACAAACAAAAGTGATAAAATATTAAAGTAACCCACATTATAAAGTTAATATTTAAAATCCCAGTTAAAGGCCTGAGAGTTGATTCAGTAAATGCATCTTTCACTGGAACATGGAAGCATACATTCAATAAATCTTGGCACCCAAGACAAGAGATGCTCACCCCACCAGGTCATGTGCCCTATTATGCAAAATGTTGATGGTTAGATGCATCCCTAGGTTTGTTGTCAGGTAAGTATACATAGCAAAAGCTGTAGCAGTTACCTTTTCATTCAAACAACTCCCATCAACAAACCTCATCTCTGCATTTGTTTATTACCACTTCACTTTTTCTTTCTAGTGTAGCTTCAATACAACAATTAACTGGGATTGCAGCTGGTATCTTACTGAAGTAACATGGCACTCAAGTATGAGGCTAAAAATCCTTTGAGCCAATAGAGAATCCATGACAACAGATGGGCACAGGAGACCCCGCATGGGCAGCAATTCCACCAGCTCCCAGGTTTGCCAGGTCTCCAATCAGAATTCCTTCGACTGGCAGCCAGGATTTCCTGCCAACCTCAAACATGGTTTGTAACATCAGAGGGCACAAGGCTGATGAAAGAGATTTACCACATTGGTAATTCCCTTGGTGCGTTCTCTTTGCCACCTAGTGTCCAGGATCAGAAGGCTGGCTCATGGCTTGGAGCACCCTGGAGCGCGGGGATTTTGTTGTCTCAGTCAGGCCTGCCATTAAGCACTTTGGTGCAGGAGCTTCCAATGTTTATCCAGCATGACATTTCCCACCTGCTCTGCAAAGACACCCAAGACATGCCCACAATGGCACAGATCCCAGACGAACATATCCTGAACAGTTGGTCCCACCTTGACCCTGATACTCCAGTGGTATCAAGAGGAGTGTTTGCAGAGTGGGGCCAATGATTTTTGGGACCTGTGTCCATTGAAAGGCAGAAACCATTGCAAGCTAGATCAACCCTGCACAGGCTAAAATCCCAGGTATTCAATATTAATCAGTGCACAGAAATAAAGGTATTAGGCAAGTGAGACAAAATTATAGTAGCCCTCAAAACATTAGCTGGAGATGCAACAACCTAGAAATTAATTTAGGAATTCCGGGGATTGGAATGCATGCTGAATACACCCATTAGCTTTAACTCAGACGGGAGCCAAGATTCATGTTGCCTGTTGATTATAATTGGCATTTAGCCAACGCTATTAAGAAGCCATTATATACAAACTCACTGTCATACTATTCAATGAGTCTAACATTTATGGGGAGATGATGGTAGTGATATTGTTGCTGGACTAGTAATCCAGAGACCCATGGTATTGCTCTTGGGACCTGGGTTCGAATCCCACCATGGCAGATGGTGGAATTTGAACTCAATAAATATCTGGAATTCACAGTCTAATGATGACCATGAACCCATTGTCAATTGCTGTAAAAACCCATCTGGTTCACTAATGTCCTTTAAAAATCTGCTGTCCTTACCTGGTCTGACTCCAGACCCTACAGCCTACAGCAATATGGTTGGCTCTTAAATGCACTCTAAACAAGGACATTTAGGGATGAGCAATAAATGCTGGCCTAGTCAGCAGCACCCACATCCAATGCAAATATATTCTGGTGTATGCCCATTAGTCTCCTTTGGTAGGCAAAACCTCATAGCCAATATGAGTCCCGTGCAGCAGAACTAGTATGTGAACCTGCCCTCCAGCGAGCTTCTGTCCTAACCCCTTGTTCCAGTTTCTGCAGAGCTGTGTCAGCTGATACAATGACTCTTCTTCTAAACTACCCTCAAAGGTTTCCCAGTTCCTCCTTGGCGCTGATGTTTGCTTGGGTCAAATCGATCAATGGAGCACCTTCAGGGATGTTAGCCACCTTTCCATGAATCAGCACTGGGACACTGGCTTTTTTTCAGTGCCTGGAATGGAAGAATGGGGCAGGTGTCACCTTTCAGTACAAAGGGAAAGCAAAGAGAGGGGCGAGTTGGCTGATGAATTCAGCCTCAATCTGTCATGCATTGTGTTTTTTGCTGGCGTTTGTGAAAATTTAATTGAACTGGAAAAGAGGTCCAATCCCAAATCCCTCTCTGACTCTATTCATTTAAAAGGGAACAATGGACAGGATCTTACCTACTTTAAAAATAATTGCTGGTGGGGACCATTTCTGAGTCCCTGCCCTACACTTGCTGGCAACGTGCCTGCAGAAGCTATCTTACGGACGTGGCCTCCTAATTGGCCGCTTCTGCGCTTGCCGTGGATTTCTAAGGTTGCGGGCCCAATCAGAGGACCTGTAGCCTTGGAAGAAGGGCAGCCCCACTGACAGAGGTGGCCTCTGCTGCTGTAGGATGGGAACCCGGACAACGCCTCCAGAGGCATCCGCTGAAGAGATTTGTTTCCCTCGTTTAAAATAAACTGTGATCACAGCTGATAGGACATCCTAGTCGACAGGAAACACCTCTGCAGGATGACTTTGGCTGCAGCTGTGGCCCACTGATCTCTGAAGCTCTGGTTGTTTGGGGCGGGGTTGGGGGGAAGGGGCCAGGGGTGAGTGTCGGTGGCCTTGTGGGCTCCCGGGCAAGCCGCCTCCAAGCACTTGCTGGGCTTTGGCCCCAGCGGGGGTGATTCCCATCTGCCCACAGGTGGGCACTTACATATTCAAATTGACTACCCACCGCAGGTAATTGGGCAGGTAATTCCTGCTGCTTCCACCCCACCTCTGGCAAGACCAGCTGGAGGTTGGAGCCCAAAGGCACGAAGGCCTGGGGACTCATCACAGCTTCCTCCTGGTGCTGCTGTCAAAGCCGCTTCGGTGGGACTGATGAGATTCCATCCAATCTGATTTTACTCCCTCACATCCCAACTGGCCAAGGCATTTTGGTCAATCATAAATCTAGCAATAGCTTCAGCCTCAATCACCGTGTGATTAAAGTACTTTTATCTTGGCAAATCCCTGACCAACAGAATATGCTCACAGGTATTGAGACAACATCAATCCAGTCTGCACTTTGACTGCACCTTTTAAAATAATATTTTAAATTTCTAGATTTGCTACACTAGAAGTATGCAAAAAATACAGCTAAAACTTTGTACATCTCAGTATGTATGTTTAGATAAGTGTTCCAGACAATGTTAACCGAAATAGAGAACTTTAGAGACTTTGAAGCAATAGTGTTCTTGTTGGGAATTGCATAATTACACTGCAGTGAGGAGTGATTCAAACCTTTGATGGTTTGAGGCCCCTTAAGTGCTCTCTTTGCAAAAGCAAGGTTGAAAATAAATCACAAGTCATAGAAATTCCATTGCTTACCCTCTTGCGAGCAGACTGGAGAGATAGTATTCCTGATGGGTTATTTTGCTTTTCAAATTTACTTAATATCAGTATATGGAGGCTCAAATCACTATCTAATGAAAGCCCACAGCAAATCTGGAATCTTTCACTTGTGAGAAGTGGAGGTGAACTGCAAGTAATCGGAAAGTATCATTTAATTCAAGAGTGAGTTTTTGCAATGACTGTGGATCTATAGCAAACTTCCAATTTCTTATTCTAAGTGCCCTTGACTCTAGTCAATTTTCTGGGCAGAGGGTAATTTGAATAATTTGGGAACTCAGCCAAATATTCATAGTGAGGCAATCTGGGAAGTGTATCAACAGAAACAGGTGGCCAGATATCAGTTTCTCCAGATGGTTTCGTTATGAATGTTTGTCTGAGTTTAAAGGCTCAATAATGGATTAGCTCAGCAGGGGTCTGTTTAGAAAGGCTGAAGGGGGAATGTTTGCTTTGATTGATTGACATCTTTGAGGTTATTAAAAGTTATTCTTTCATGTGTTTTTTCAATGTCTGCATGTTTATTTGGACACAATTAAGAGGTGTGAAGTGAGGTAAAGCTTTTGTTATTGATGCTATAATAATTCTTTCCAGTTGCCAGTTTTATAGGTTTGTAAGAGCAGCGGTTTTTTTCAAAGCAGATTTCTGAATGGGTATTTTTTTTTCATCAGCATTTCAAGACTTGTTACTGTTATTATATGGCTTGTTGGTTCATCCTATATTGCATATTGAGTGAGTAGGCATGGAGGTGGAATGGAGGAATTGGAGGAAGCATGGGCAATACCTTTTAAGAGGTTCCTGAATGCAGGCTATGATTCACAACTCTTCTGAGGGGTCGTGAACCACATGCCCTTGAGAAGCTAGCTTGACTCCACAAACATTGTGGGGGTTGGGTATGAGATGCCTACCCTCATAATGGAACTGGCCAAGTCAGGAATGCAGGCTCAGGCTCACTACAGGCATGGCAAAAATTACCGCCACCGGGAATGAGACTGAGAATCCCATAATCTGGTCTTGCCTGCCATTTTTAAAGGTCTCCAGAGTTGGCCCAACTCTGTGAAAATTCACCCTCAGTTTCTATTGGGTGAGTTCTTCGGATAATGCAGCATAGGAGGAGGCCTTTCAGCCCATTGGACCTGTGCTGTATGCTAATAGGTGGTTGACAAATAAATAGAAGGATATAGAAATGACAAAATAATATGAAAAGTAATTGTATTTTTTTCAACTGACAGTAAGGACCCATCTGATTCACTAAGTTCCTACGGGGAAACAAATCTGCCATCCTTACCCATTCTGGCTTGTATCTGGTTTCAGACCCACAGCAATGTCGTTGACTCTTAATTACTCTATGAAATAGCATTGAAAGCCACATTCAGGGGCAATGAGGGATGGGCAACAAATGCTGACCTTGCCCAGTGGCATCCACATCCTGTGACTGAATAAAAAGCACAGGAAAATCTTCTCCAGTGTCTCTTCCTTCTCAACACTACAACCAGCGACAACCATGAATACTGACTTGACTGGACTATTATGATTTTCCTGCAATCCTTCACAGGTTCATTTGAAGCTCAGCTTCATTAGGATACATTGCATTGATTTGCCTAACAGCCAGTGATGTGACCGAGTTGGAACAGATGAGTTATTGGTTCATTCCCACAAAGTAAATAGTGAACACTATATTCAGGTCTTGCAACTGCTCAAACAGAAAGCTCGAAATGCATTTCTTACCGTGGCTGTGCATTAAGCAGTAATTAATGGATATAAATTGCTCCTTGGACTCTTTATTTTATATCAACATAAGCCAATAATAAAAACATTAGAAAAAGGAGCAGGAGTAGGCCATAGAGTCACTTTAAACTGCTCTGGTGTTCAATAAGATCATAGCTGATCTTTTACCTCAACTCCACTTTTCTACATTACCCATTAATACCCTTAGTTTCCTAAAATTTATTCATTTCAGTCTTGAGTACTCGCAATATCTGAACATCCACAGCTCGCTTGGGGAGGGAAAGCCAAAGATTCACGGTCCTCTGATTGAAGAAATTTCTCATCGTCTCAGTGACTGTATCCTGAGACAGTCTCCTCATTCTAGACTCACCAGCCAGTGGAAACAACCTCTCAGCATCTACCCGGTCAAATCGTCAAAGGATTTTTAGATCGTTAAATGAGATCACCTCACATTCTTCGAAACTCCAGAGAAATGTAGGCCTGTTCTGCTCAATCTCTCCTCATTGGACAGCCCACTCATCCCAATAGTGGGTGATTGTAACAATATTTTCCTGAGGAAATCATAGGATGCAATTCAGGCTGTTGCGCGTTAGACTTCTGCATTCTCACTCAAGACTGGCTTAGAATCCTAGCCTTGTTATAGAACAATTTCACTGAAAGAATTGACACAACTTGTGATTCATTGTATTTGCCATGGATTAATGCATTTCAATAAATCACGCATTCATAGTCTTATCCCTTACATCATCAGATTGAGAGCACTTGTGGAGTATTGGAGACCCTAATTAAAACCTGAGCACCTTCTCATGTTCACAGTTAAATATGGGAGCGATGACAAGGGTAAGAATGGTGCTTTTGTTGGAGAGGAGTAAAATGTATTTATGTAATTGTACCAGTTACACCTGTACTGCTTATGAGAAAATAACTAATATTTATAACAAATTGGTGATTAAATGCAAATAATGATGACTATTGATATCACTTAAAATGACTTTTTTGTTAAATTAGTATATTATGTTTTGCTTAGTGCACCTTTTGACATAAATATAGAAATTATTGTCAGTGGTAATAGCAAGCATACAAATCAGTACGTTCATAGGATATTCCTGTATTCACTATTTTAATGATGACATTAAGCTGCTTATTTGAAATGAGTTAGCACAGCAATTAAAATAGTGGTTAGAGAAATGACATATGAACCCATTAAGCATTTGTCTCCTATGACTGCCAACAGTAATTTCTAGCCTCCAGTGATGGAATTTGTACAGCGGTATCAATTATAAATGTTTACTAAAACAACACCATAAATTTGGCATAAACTGTACACTGAATTCTGCAGTATCTCTGCTAACTCCCATAATAGTTCAGTTGCAGCACTGGCAAAGAATTCAGCCTATAGGACAGCAAATGCAAATCTATTCCTACATTTCTCTGAAATATCTATTAACCAGCAACTGTGCCATTGAAAACATAAGAGAATTTATTCAGAGCCTGAGCACATCAGCCTTTCTGTCTCCTGAGCAGGGATGCCTGCATAGCCCTGGATCTCCTCAAGAAGACAGATGATGTCAAGTCAACCACTGTCGTTAAACGAACAGGACTGCACGGTCCCAAGCAGTCAAAGGTCAAAGAGTATTCAGACTGGGGCTTCAGCTCTGAATTCTCTTCTCTCTTTGCATAACAGCTTTGTTCATTCTCATTACAGGTCCCAATGCTCAGAGCAACCAACCATCCACCAGATAACCACAATGCCTCCAGTGGAAGTGGTGCAAGAGAGTGATCTGTAGCCTCCAATTCCAGCCCCAATGACAGTACAGCTGGTTAACACTGCAACCACTGTGCATACACTGCAACTTCCAGCCAGCATGCCACAACCACAGGGGATTCTGGAACCAGGTAGCAGTCACCCACGGTCAACAACAAAAAACAGAGGTGGGGTGGACCACTAAACCTTCTTGCCACAGGGACGCTCTTCCTCAGCCACTGAGGGTATTGTGACGGCCCACGTGGAGAAAGATGAAAAGAAAGAAACAACAAGGAGATGAGCACAATGTTCGCCCACCCTGCAAGACACAATTTAGAGTTGTAGCAACCACTGATCAACACAACAGCCAAATTGACCAAGTGCGGTTCAACATGAAGATAGGAAAGAAAAGATTGAAAGCATGTCCAGATGCTTGCCCAACCTCCAGGTCAAGAAGAAGAGCCAGCAACAACAGAGCCTACTGCTCCTCCAACAGAACTGCGAAAGAGATCTGGAAGGGTTATAAGGCCTCCAGACTGCTTGAACTTATAAATTCAAGGACTTGAAGGGGGAGATGGGGTGGTGAGAATGTTGTAGTAGTGTTAATGTAGTAATAGTGATGATGCCCTAACAACAATGTAAATGTATGAGACTGGTAATAATGTAAAACAAAGTAAACTAGTGTAACTCCATATACATTGGATAAAGATTTGTGGGGAAGTATAGCATAAAGGTCTGTCACATACAGGATTAATGTACAGTACCACTCACACAGTGATTTAAGAAGGTGCATAACCCAGACCCAGGGGGCATGGTTCAATGTAAACCTAAGTAAGGAGACAGCTCCTAGCCTGTGCATGTGTAAACAGTTCTAGAAGTTAATTAAGACTTACAGTTAACTTACAGAAGACTAGGAAGACTTCTTTAAGGTGCACTGTTCTGTAACCAACACCCTCCCCACAAAAGCTGAAGTAGTGTGGGTGGTTGGGATGCCACCAGGAATGCATCTCACAGGGCCAGAGGTCAGTAAAGGAGCAATGGTCTTGGATGGCCCCCAGAGTCATAATTTGATCTGTTGTAATCACATCAGTTTTTAAAAATTAGTTTGCCCACCATTTCACGAATTAGCTGTCACATTTCATAAGGTACTTATTTGTCTGTAAGTACTTTGAGATGCCCTGGTATTATAAAATCATTCTTTCCTTCCTTCTCTAACAATACTGCCTCCATCAGAAATAAAATGTATTATTTTCAAACTCCATTGTGATATGAATTTACTTGGATGGAGTGATAATTGCGTTGGGTATTTTTTAAACAGTTCATGGCAAAAGATTTTTTGTTACAAAAGGTTACAATATAAAGGGACAGATAGGATAGGGGGAAACTGTGGGCAGAATTTTCTGTTCCCCCTAGCGTCAGGCGTGCTTGGCGGTGTGAGTGGACAATATATCGAGAAGGCCAAAAATCGGTTTCACAATGTCGTGAAACCAGTTTGCAATTGTCCGCTCTGCCCACCAATGCCGGGCCACGTTTCCCACCATTGGATGTTGGGAACTTCACTGTAACACATCTGCGTATCAGTATGAGCCCAGCTTGCTGGAATCATCTCTCCCACGCTGGACCATCTGAGCATGTCAGCATGTGTTTAACAACAGCATATATAAGGCATGCGCTTGGCAGGCTGCACTTTGAGGGCAACTCGGAGGCGAGTGCACAGTAACGTTGTGCAGTGCTTGTGAGGGTCTTCAAGATTTAGGTGTGCGCATTCAGGCGAGGGCACAGGCAAGTCACTTTTTTCCCTTTTTCCCAGCTGGCTAACAACGCAATGCCAGGGCAAGTGCTGCACTCCTGTTGATGTTAGTGCACCAGCCTGTGCAGGGGGCCGAGGGTGGGTGGGCAGGGAGGGAAGCGGCCATGCACTAGGGAAACTTTGTATAAAGTGACCATTCCTCTGCAGCTTAGATAGTTCAGGCACAGCCACATTGATATGATTGGAGTCGGGCCTCTAGCTGATCTGCCCACACAAGCGATGCAGAGGCATGAAAGTGCAACCAAATTCTCCAGAGCTTTTCACTCCTCGGGCATAGACTGCAAAGTAATGAGCATTTTAGTGGACTGAGAACAGTTGGGCGACTGCACATGTTGTACAATCTCCTCGCTAAGGCTGACCATGGAGCAGTCACTGGTGGAGGCGCTCACAGCCTCTTGCAATGTCACCATCCCGGTTTGGACCAATCTCCCCCATGGTTCAAGCTAACAGTGCAGCCTTGCAGCCCGGGTTAGGGGAATGCCTGCGCCTGAGCTGAGGGCAGAGCTGCCACCAATCAGTGGGGTGGAGTGGGGCGGAGGTGAGCGAGGTTTCGGGCAGCGCAAAAAACGCTGGCCATCCAAGTAGTGGCCAGAACTCTCCGGGATGTATTGAGGGGCCTTCGGATTTAACCAAAAGAGGTTCTTAGAACACGCAAGCTAACCCACATGTATCTCACTTTCATCCTGAAGGAGGAGTACATCAGGACCATGGAGCCTGATGACCCAGCTGTATGCCTCATGGCTTACAGGAAACAGAGATGAAGGAGAAGAGAGTGATGGGAGCGCCTGGCTGGACAGAGGGAAGAGCAGCAACCTCGAGAAGAAGAGGCAGCTGAGGCTCCCGCACATGCTGCTGAAGAGCCACAGTGAGCCGTCACTAGTCGGCACCTAGCTAGACCCAGCATCTATAGGCGCTACCTTTCATTCCTGTACATGACCGAGAACCAGTATGGCCGAAGACTGCGCATGACTAGGGAACTGGTCGGTCACATCCGGCAGCTACCGCAGGGGACTGTGCCAGTGGCCATGAAAGTGACAATGGCGCTCAATTTCTACATCAGTGGCTCCATTCAGGTCTCCACAGGTGACCTCTGTGGGATATCACAAACCTCCGCCCACAAATACATCCATGAGGTCATGGGCGACATTTTTGTGAAGGCACACGACTTTGTGCATTTCGCCAGGGGACATGAAAGCCAGGATGCAAGAGCAATTGGATCTGCCCAGATCTCACGTTTCCCACAGGTGCTCCGCGCTCATGTGGCGCTCAGATCTGCTTTGCAACAAGTGGTAAACTCTGTCAATCCCAAGGGATTCCACTCACTGAATGTTCAGCTGGTGTGCAACCACCACAAACCTATCCGTTGGGACTTGGTGTATCTGTGGAGGCTGATATTGGCACAAATGTGGAGAAATGGAAGCACAATAGTTGGGCCTGGGCCACCAAAATAGGTTAGCCCATAAAGGACTGATGGTCAACCATCAGTGAATGAATGGCTCACAATGTTCATCACAGTTGGAGCTGCCAACAGGCATTGCACGGGGCAGAATTTTCACCTCAGCAGGCGGGCGCATGCCCAACCTGACATCAACGTGCACCCGTGTGATATTTCGGTCTGCGGACACGCGCGGGAGACGGAGCCACACCCATGATTAATTAAGAGGCCAGTAAAGGCCCTTGACACCCCATTGTCAATGATTTAACTTTGCCCGTGCGATTTCTCGCCTGTCGCACGGGCAAAATGGGCAGGCGGGCAGCCCACAATTTGCAACAGCTCATCCATGAGCGGGATAAGAGGGGTCAGCGGCATTGCCAGTGTGGGTAGGGAGGAGTTTTGGAGATTGTGTGCTGCTGGTTGCCTATTTGAACTGGACATCTCCAACTCAATTCAGAGTTTCACTCTGAGCATTTCTAGGCTTCATTTCCGGACTCATTAGTGTCTTCCAGGCCCCCGGAGGATTCAGACTGTGTGGGCCCTTCCAGGTTTCAGACAGCCTTCCATAACCCTGGGAATGGGGATTGTGGTCTCCGCTGGTGGCGCCCCTGAGGAGGAGGGAGAGAGGGGCAGAAGGGAGAGGAGGCCAGGTGTCCCAATGCAGCTTCCAGGGGAGGGACCTTCAGGAGGAGAGGCGCAGGCACAAGGGGCACAGGGTCAACAGGGAGCCCAAGGCGGAAAGGGCTGCAGAAGATGGCACTATCCTGCCGCTAGCGTTTACAGGCGATGATGCAACTACCTCAACATGTTCGAGGTGCAATGCCGAAGGTGGTTCCGCCTCTCCAGGGAGACTGTTAACTCCATTTGTCAGGTGATCGGGCCTGAGATCAGCTCCGACTGTGTGGGTAGACGCCCCATGCCAGTGGCTCTGAAGATCACAGTAGCCCTCAGTTTCTATACCCAGGCTCTTCCCAGGGCTCAGCGTCACCTGTGTGACGTGTCCCAATCAGTTATCCACAGCTAGTCAAACTGGTGACAGACGCACTGTTCAGACGGATATTGAATTTCATTCATTACCGTATGGATGAGGCTAGTCAGGCTGAGCGAGCCAGAGGCTTTGCAGTGATTGCTGGCTTCCCCCGCGTCCAGGGTGCTATAGACTGTACACATGTGGCCATCAAGGCGCCAGCAGGTGAGCCCGGTGCCTTTGTCAACAGGAAGGGCTTCCACTCCATGAACGTGCAGATAGTGTATGACCACAGGATGCAGATTCGATAAGTCTGTGCAAGGTACCCAGGCAGCTCCCATGACGCCTACATCCTCAGACACTCTCAGGTGCCAGGGCTCTTCAGTGCTCCAGCCCGACTGGATGGATGGCTGCTGGGTGACAAGAGCTATCCCCTCAGAAGGTGGCTCATGGCACCTCTCCGCCATCCAGGAACAAGGCCGAGAAGCGGTGTAACAGGAGCCACGCCTCCACATGGGCGGTGATAGAGAGAACCATCGGTCTTCTCAAGATGCGCTTCCGATGCCGGGACCATTCAGGGGGCATGCTGCAATACCCCCCAGAATGGGTGTCACTGATCATGGTTGCATGCTGCACTCTCCACAGTCAGGCACTGGGGAGGGGGAGGGGAGACACAGTGGAGGAAGAAGATAATGACGCAGCTCAACAGGCAACAGATGATGAATTCAGACATAAGTCAGAGGATGAACACGGTGAATGGAGGAGAATGCTGACAGTGTGGGGGAAACCTGGGTGACCTCCAGGGAGGCAGGGGCACCAGGGACACTTTGATCCAACATTCCTTCAGCTAGGCTACCAAATAAGAAATACCACCTCATGCCAGGGCTGATGCCTCCATCCTAGATCCCAGAAAGGAGCATTTCCTTAGCCACCAAGATACGCTTGGTGCCTGTGCAATAAAGTTTCAAGAGACCCACATCCAGCATTAAATACTGGACTACACAGCAGCTACAGAACAAATGAAACATCCTCAGGCCAATAACGCAAAATCAAATGTAATTTAATGTTGGAACTTTCAGGTTCTAGAACCGAACAATAACCGGTGTTGGTAGTCACACCATTAAAAAACGGAAAGCAAAATGGGCTAACGAAAGATCACCGGTGACCAACCCCTCTTGTGCTTAAGCTGCTTTAAACTTACGTTTACAGGTGCTACATCTATGAGCTCCCCCATCGCTGGCACTGGCATTGGAGACAGCTGCTGACTCTGCTGTCCTGTTGGCCTTGATGACCTTGGCGGTCGTCTTCTGTTCAGTGGAGCCTGTGCTGGCCCCGCCTGAGAGGGAGTGTCCAGCACCATGGCTGGCATCTCCCCAGTCACCGCAGCCTCATCAGATGCCATGGTCACTGGCAGAGGGGTGGAGGAGCTGCTGTTGTCACCCAGAGCACCCTGACTGGCCTCATCCATACGGTAATGAATGAAATTCAATATCCGTCTGAACAGTGCGTCTGTCACCAGTTTGACTAGCTGTGGATAACTGGTGGGACACGTCACACAGGTGACGCTGAGCCCTGGGAAGAGCCTGGGTATAGAAGTTGAGGGCTACCGTGATCTTCACCGCAGAGATGACAGGCAGTTCGTGCGCCAACGTGAGGTCGCTCTGGACCCCCCTGCTCACAACTGATGGACAGGCACTTAGCTGGGATACTGGGTGACCCATCCGTCTCACACACGGACACTGACCAGCTGAGGTCATTGCCTGTTTGTGGGCTTGCAGTTTCGAGTGCAACCCCAGGGACCCCTGATTCTGTCCCTGGAGCAGCCTCTCCATGAGAGTCGCCGCTCCCTCTATGCAGGAGGCATTGCGCTTGGCCATGAGGGTCAATGTAGTGGTCGAGCTCCGCAAGACTCCTCCACAACGGAGCCCATGGCGCGCATACCCTCATGGATCTCTGCCAGATCCTCCTGCACACCCCGCTGGACATCCAGCATCTGCTGCCTAATGGACGACTCCAGAGGCTCATCATCAGCCTTCAACTGAGCATCGTCCTGGTCTCCAGCAGCCCTCCGACTGCCGGTGCCCTGGGCACCCTCTGCCTCCGCCTACACCTCAAGCGAGTGTGAAATGCCCTCACCAATGTGCCCCAAGATACCAGATGGCAATCTAATGCCCACCATGGTGGTGGCATCTGTGTTGGTGCCTGCGGGTGTGACACAGGTGGATGTGGAGCATGGTGGTCCTCCGAGGATAGGGGTGGGCCTTCAGGATCCTGAGTGTGAATGCCTGCTGGTGAACCTAAAAGGGAGATGGAGAACATTAGTTAAAGCCATTACCCTGTCACTGAGCTTGCCACATGGACAACAGAAATCTGCATCATGATGCCCTCGTCTTTCGATTGCCAATGGGGACTCCAGGTTCAAGGCTCACATCAATGAAGAGACTATACTAGAATGGTTGCACAATCCAAAATTCTCACCTCTGTGCACTGCACTCTTACCTTTGTCTGACACTTCAACCCCACCATAGTCAGTTGACCGAGATGCATGGCGCTTCTCAAGCTCCAAGGCCTCCTGCTCACAGCAGGAGAGGATGACAAGGTGTGGGGGTCCCCCGCCAGTCCGTGACCTCTCAATTTTGTTATGGGATGACTTCTCCTGAAAGGATAGAGGAGTATTGATTAATCCACTCTCTACCTACAGCGCCATTGCAGCCTGGCCAACCCCAGCTGTGTAGCACCTCACAGGGCACAATAGAGTCATGGCCCTCCAGCCGCAAGGCACTCAGTCCAAGCAGCCGGGACTCACCCACTTGGCCAACTCTGGCATCATTGACAGTTGGCACTCAGACTCTAGCACCCCTGAGTTCCATGGGGGTGGTGGGGATGATAGCCAGCCCTTAACACCTCTTCACACTGACCCATGCCAGCACCCTTCCTGAGCGCAGCAGGCCATTGAGTCGCTTCCGGCACTGCACCCAGATGCGCCGCACCACGTCATGGCTGCTCATCCAGGCTGCCGCCTACTCCCATGCCCTCTTGGTGAGGTGCAGTGGCCTCCTTCCATCTCAAGGGTACAAGGGTGTCCCTTCTAGCAGCCACCCCCCCCCCGACCCCCGCCGACCTCACCTCCCACACAGGTTTGCCTTCCTGGGTCTCAGCCGTGTCGCTGTTGCAGTTCCGAGGCAGGCAGCCTCCCTGGGGCTGACTGCGCCGCTTTTGAATCTGCCACCAGGTCGCCAACAGGCCCCTGCCCCTGCCCACCCCTTCTGGAAGGTTCTCCGGTCGGCTTTCACGCTGGGTGGGCCTTAATTCGCCTGCCAGCGTGAAATCGCTTTCCGCCATCGATTGCGGGCAGCGGTTGGCTTCCCAACGGCCACCACCCACCCCCGACAAGGACAAAACTCTGCCCTTGGTGTTTTGAGCCACAGCTTATTGCATTTAGAGATCCTTTCTGGAGAGATGCCCTCTACAGGGGATCAGTAGCTTGGTTAAACAGGGCAAGCAACAGTGTGTCCCTTTAACCACTGAAACTGAAGAAGCCTCATTGAGCCATGCCAGAGACTAAACCAGGAAATATCTCTTAGAATATTTCATTGTAAAATCATGTACAACAAGCAAAATAAAGAGAGGGGGTGAAAGATAGGATTGCGGGGGAGAGAGAGAGAGATAAAAGAGACAGAGGAAAATCTTTTTATTTCAAAGATCTCCAAAACTAATTACATTCTGAAGGAATGAGACTTCACATTTGTAAAATTCAAATTTGTGTACCAAAGAGGTTGGTTGGCAAAAAGTAAGAAAAATAAATCACTTAAATCTGAATTCTGCAGCCCTAATCTTTTCTGCCATACTTAGTAAGCAACTATAAGGAAGTACCACAACTTCATATCCTTACATTGATTCCAATGCTGAGACTCTCGGTCGGTACCAGAGTAGTGAATGTTGCAAGAGGACCGGGGCAAATTGGACAACAGCCTCTTGATCTCCATGTTGAAGTGCGTATGTGCGTTTTCCAGATGTTGCTGTCCAATCTATTTCATAATAGTGAGTGCTGAAAGCCTTATCATTATTCCTACAGAAAAATTCCAGCATTAAGTTGATTCATTATTTATTTTCAAGGTGAGAATGTAAATTGGAAAGGGGATACACACAGAGTTGAAGGGAACGTGACCAGGCTTGTAGGAGGAATGTAACTGGAAAAACCTGTTCCCTCACGATGGCAGAGCCTTTGGCTAAATGGGAAATGTGGCCATAGGGTCATAGAGGTCTACAGCACAGGAAAAGGCCCTTTGACCCATAGAGTCTGCGCTGGTCAAACAAGTACCTAACTATTCTAATCCCATTTTCCAGCACTAGGCCCATAGCCTTGTATACCATGCAAGTGCACATCCAAATACTTCTTAAATGCTTTGAAGGTATCTGCCTCTACCACCCTTTCAGGCAGTGAGTTCCAGATTCCCACCACCCTCTGGGTGAAAAAATTCTTCCTCATGTCCCCTCTAAACCCCCTGCCCCTTACCTTAAATCTATGCCCCCTGGTTATTGATCCCTCCACCAAAGGGAAAAGTTCCTTCCTATCTACTCTATCTATGCCCCTCATAATTTTATACACCTCAGTCATGTCCTCCCTCAATCTCCTCTGCTCCAGAGAAAATAACCCCAGTCTATCCAATCTCTCCTCATAACTAAAACTCTCCAGCCCAGGCAACATCCTGGTAAATCTCCTCCGCACTCTCTCTAGTGCAATCACATCCTTCCTATAATACGGATTCCAGAACTGCATGCAATACTCTAGCTGTGGCCTAACCAGCATTTTATACAATTCCAGCATAACCTCCCTGCCCTTATATTCTATGCCTCGGCTAATAAAGGCAAGTATCCCATATGCCTTCTTAACCACCTTATCTACCTGTCCCGCTACCTTAAGCGACCGGTGGACAAGCACACCAAGGTCCCTCTGATCCTCGGTACTTCCCAGGATCCTACCATTCATTATGTATTCCCGTGCCTTGTTTGTCCTGCCTAAGTGCATCACCTCACATTTATCCAGATTAAATTCCATTTGCCACTGATTAGCCCATTTGACCGGCCCGTCTACATCCTCCTGTAATCTAAGGCTATTCTCCTCACTATTTACCACCCCACCAATTTTCGTGTCATCCGTGAACTTACTGATCAACCCTCCTACATTCAAGTCTAAATTGTTTATATATACCAAGTTAGCACTTGGGATGCATCCATAGCCTCCTGCCCCATGCCAACTGGGTGACCTCCCACTGACCCGATAAAACTCTCTCTGGAATGCACGACAAAATCGTGATTGCTTGATCACTCTAAGCGTTTCTTGGTTGTGTTATGGACAGCAGTGCACTTAGAGTGTCCCTGCTTAATGGCTTTTCCATACATTTCAGCATTCCATTAACAGCAAATAGTGCATGCAATACCCTTTATAACTTTAAATACTTCTCAGCTATTTAGAAACGCTCTATTTCTTCTAATCCCCAAAATAAAATCCAATAGAATGGTGCAGTATTGCTTTTTTTATACTGCACAAGACTAATCTATGTGAAGCATTACACAATTGGAATAGCTAATGGACCCTTGTAGATAAAGTGGAGAATAAAAGATTTGGGTTTAGCTGTCAATCATTTACTAAAAATATTCATTCATTGTGAAGACTGTTATCAACAAGACTAATCCAAGTACAATAGTGGGAATGATATCAAAGCCATTTTATTATCACTTGTAACCGATTATTATAATCCTGTATAACTTGTTGATAGAGCTTCATTTGGAACATTGTGTGCAATTATGGCGACCCTACTTTCAAAGTGACATTGATGCATTGGGGAGGTTGTGAAATGAATAACAAAGACTATTCCAGAATTTCAAACCGAATTATCAAGAGAGGATGACAGAGGTTAACTTGTGTTTTTGCTGGAACAAAGATTGAGAGGTGATATAATCCAAGCCTTTCAATATTAAAAAGGCAGAGATAGTGTAGATATAAGCAGCTTATTTACGTTAACACATGATTGTGAAAATAGAGGATGTGAGTAAAAAGCCAAGCTTCAAGTTAACAATATTATCTCACCAGTAATAAATACACTTCCAAAAGCAAATAATACACTATGTTTTTAATTCATTTTATAGAAAAACCGGATGAGTAATTGGAAAAATGCAATTGAGAGTTATAAGGGTAAGCATCAAAAAAATGAACAAATACTCATGGATAAAGTATAGTCCATATTTCTTTTGGAGTAGTCAGTTGCTTTGCATAATATGAGATGAGAGGTCGAATTTGATTTGTTGAGGCTGATTGCAAAGAGGAATGTTGCCTTCTTGGAGGTTTAGCTCATGGTTTTTCAGTACTCTCAGTGTTTTCATTCCGCTTGACTGGGTGCCTGATGTTTATAGAGCCCATGAGCAAACCCATCGAGAAATCCACACCCGTGGCTACCCATATCTCACATTATGACTTCCCATTGCTGATCTTGGTTCTGAGAAGTTAAAGGCAAGGCGGCTGCTGACCCAATAATCAGGGAGTTGCCCTGCTGCAACATGTGTGCACAGGGTTACAGTTGGAGTTTAACTATCTGCCCACCTTGCTGATTGGGCCAGGGAACTATGCAAGGTCGTCCAGAGGTGAGTGGACGATTTTGGAGCAACTAATTCTGGTGGGCGGGAGATGATGGGGCATGCCTGTTGCTGGAGTCAACCCTAATCACGACCAACTGTCATGGTTGAAGTATATTTTCATACTGTCTTGAAACCATTTTCCACGGCTCACTGGGGAGAGGGGTGAAGGTGCTGCCTGGGGAAAGCTAACACTTGTTTGGTGTTGGGTGGAAGGTGCAGGGGATGCATTGGGATTGATATTTGAGTGGCCAGGATCTGGGTGCAGTTAATGACATCAGATTTGCCAATCTAGGACTTCTCTGCCCATTCTCTTGTTCTGAATACAACTCTTGCAATAGGATACTTCCCTGTCCCAACAAGAACCACAGATCTTTCCCTCTTGCATTGCACAAGCCTCTTTCCAAATCATAACAGGATATTTCACTCTACCTCCTCCTACTTATCCTTAAACACTCCACACCTGCTACAGTGCTCAAAACTGGCACAAGGATGATTCTACTTCTATTTTGTTTGGTCTTGGGTTTATTCTCCCTTCCTTGTTTAATTCCTTGACACTCTCTTTATCCAACACCTTCAACCCCTTCCCCACAGCTGCTGCTTCTTCCTATCAGTGTATAACTCTATGTTGAACTACCCAATATGCCCTCGCAATCCTTTCGCAGGTTGTATGCTAACCCACTCCCACGATAAGCTTGTGAACAACAGATGGAGACTGGGAGAATGGGAAGGAGGTGCAAATATGCTTGAAGTTCAAATTCAGACTAGCGGAGGGGCCTTTAATTTCCCTTACACTTTGTACTTATCTTTGTAGACTGCACACTTTTTCTCTCTCTCACTCTGTCTCTCTCTCTCTCTCACACACACACACTCTCTCTCTCTCTCTCTCTTATGGCACCCTGGTGACACAATATGCTGCTACTTATCCAAAAATACTTTTGCCAATGCATTTCAACACTTGTCCCTCTACACTTCTCCTTGTTTTTACATTGACTCATGACTTGCAGTCACATAGGTGATAAGGACGAAGCATCCTTTCATATATTCACCTTTATTCCCTCCTACCTTTCCAAGAACCAGCATGAAGAACAACACCCTGGCAGGTATAGATAGGAGAAAATGAGGGAAGAGTCTACACAGGAGGGATTCACTCAGCACAAGTGAGCAGGAACAGGTGGATGTGTAAGGATTAGACCAGGAAATAGTTTGTTGAAATGAAAGAGTCTTAGCCCCAGTGAAGAGGATAAAGATTCAAATTTTCGAAGTTGAGCCTGAGAAAGGAAAATGTTGCCTGCGTACCAGCACTTGTGAAAGCAGAAGCTTACATGCTGTGCGGGATTTAAAACTCCGCAGCAGCTTCAATGGACAGCACACCAACAGCTAAAATTTCCAGCTCTGCAAATTACAACGTCCGGAAGTCTGGGAGAATGAATGACAGCCCCACGATGCACGGATGAGATGGTGAAAGTGCTTTTTACTCAAATCAGGCAGAAGAGGGAGAGATGATTTGGAACCAAACAACAGCATCTGGAGAGAGAGAGTTTGACAGAATCAGTCAGTGCCAAGTTCACCAACCTTATCAGAACCGGCATGATCAGAGGAGAAAACCAAGCACTGGACATGGTTGAACAGATTTACAACCTACTATGACTTCATGAAGTGCTTCAATAGGTCACCAACACCATAAATAATCCACTTCCTATTTACTGTCCTGACCTGATCCAGCCCTGGCAGAACATATGCCTGTAATATTCAGAAAGCCCTTCCTTACATATCCAAATTATGTTAAATTTGTATAATTAATAAATTATCCAAAACTAATCCAGTTATAATTACTATTTGATTTACGATCTAAATTACAAAATTGACTTCTGACATTAGAGCTCATTTCCTCTGTTGACTTGGGTTCTTAAAACTGAAGTTTAGATATTCAGAGACTCAAGGGACCACTTTAATCCCGCCCGCCAGGGAGGAACCAGGCAGACGTACAGGTAATATTACTCATGGGAATTCCGGTCCGTCTCACCTCTCCCAGGAGCAGGAGCTCCCCACCTGGCTCCATATTAAAACTGTGGGAAACTGCCAGCCATTGCTCGCACCCCTTCCCAATCTGCTCACCACACCCCCCACCCCTTGCACCCCCACCGCCCCCCCCCCCCCACCCCACACCCCCTCCCCACCACCAACACCTCTTGAAGGGAGACTGGGGTCTCCAGCACATCAAGGTACCTCCTCCTGACCCCAATTTCAAGTGGTGCTCTTGTGCGTCAGTTTTGCTGTGCTGATTCTTGACTATTGTTGAGTTTACACTGGCAGTGGGGACTGGTTTTTATAGGTTGAGAATTTTTAATCATGTCCTGTAGCTGAAGTAAGAATCTTGGCCTTTGTTGCTGCTCACCACTGCAATGTGAAAAATGACATGTTTGACATTTTGCCCCTGGGTACATAAACTGTGGTCCAAA
The DNA here is from genome assembly GCF_964194155.1 of Cetorhinus maximus. Taxonomy (NCBI): domain Eukaryota; kingdom Metazoa; phylum Chordata; class Chondrichthyes; order Lamniformes; family Cetorhinidae; genus Cetorhinus; species Cetorhinus maximus. The sequence continues at coordinate 206,101,341 of NC_135881.1, forward strand.
CAGTGAAAGCGATACTTCCATGAACCAGAGCATAGTTAATGTGAGAATGCATGAAAGAGTTCCAATCGCTGCCCTGTACTCCTGTGCAGAGTAACTGTTTATAAAAGCCAGGGACACACAGGCACTTGGTGTACAGTGGCACACTGGATATGCTCCTGACTAGACCTGGGCTAAAGATCTGGAGACATTAGTTCAATTCCCACCATGTGGCAGCTGGGGGATTTAAATTCAGTTATTTAAATAAAACTGGAATAAACATCCACTATTAGTAATGGTGACCATGAAACTGCTGGATTATTGTGAAAACGCGCCTGGGTCACTAATGTCCTATAGGGAAGGATGTTCTTACCTGGTCTAGTCTATATATGACTGCAGATCCACAGTAATGTTATTGACTCTTAACTCTTATTTCACTCTGTGAAATGGTCCAGTAAATCACAGTTGTGTTCAAGAAGGCAGCTCACCATCACCTTCTTAATGTGCAATTAGGGATGGGCAATAAATGTTAGCCTTACTGATGGTGCCCACATCCTGTGAATTTTCTTTGGATTATATCAATATTGACTTAATGACCTAGAAAAAAGCAGGCTGGCAGAAACTGGGTAAAGGGATTAATTCCTGTGCGGAATGGGCAATGCAAAGGCTCAGCTGATATTGGGCATTGAGCCTCACTTCGAGGTCAGTGAAAAGCAGGTGACTATTGGGCATCCCCAGGATGCAATGGGCGTCAGCTAGGTCCTGGAGAGAGGTGGGATTGGGTGGATGTGATCAGGAGGGCCAGAGCCTCCAATAGTCTTGCGCACTGCAACAGAGCTAAAAACTGTGCTTGTGCCCTTTCTGGCTCCACACACAGGTGGTGGCCAAAAACCTTCCTGTTAAGGATCGCTGGTTAGGCTGCATGTGGACTGCATTTTATTAGCACCTAGCATCTATCACCTAATGAGCGCATGCACCTCAATCTGCTCACTGTATTGAACACTTAGACAGGAGTTTCATGCCTGATGCCAGTAAATTTCTAGGCTGAAATCTCTTCCAAAATAAGTAAAATTAAAACTGGACACAATTAAGGAAATGAAAATTGTTTTTTTATCCAATTACCATTGGTTCACATTCCACCAGGTCAGGAATTACAGTTTCTGCAGGACCCCTTGAAAATGAGCCACTGTATCAGTGAATAAGCAACTGCTTCAGAGCTGTGCTGTAATTACCTGATTCAAATGCTCTAATGCAACATTTATACTTCGTACCTGGTGAATACTGTATTTTCTGGAAGTCAATTAAAAAGAACAGTGCTTACAAAAGCTTTCACATCCGTTCTGACGTAGCTGCCTGGTTTCACACTTAAGATTAATGAAATGAGGACCTGATATATTTTTTAAAATCATAAACTTAGCACGGAAGACATTTGTGAAGTAGCACAGTAACCCTTTGAAGGATGACATTGCTTAGGAGATACAGGCTCTCTTTCTTCCAGTATAATTTCCTTTGAACTGATTATACTAAGTACTGTGTACCTAAAGTATTATTCAGAAAATTGCTATGAAGACAGGGAGATGAATATCTGATTTAAAAAAAAAAATCCCTGGCCATAATTGTTATAATTTCAACTTCAAAGCATTAACGAAACCTTTTGTGCATTGTAACTCTCACTGGACCACTTAGTGCCGTCCATCTAATTATAGCAGCAATTTAACAAAGGGTTCAAAAGCTCTCCAATTTGTAGCGAAGGATACTGAGGATGAATTATCCATTTAGCATGTCACTTTTAAAGGATTACCGATGTGTATTTCCATCAAGGATACCCCAGCAACTAAAAACAGCTGTGCTCTGCTGACTCAAAGTTTTACTTTGGTATGCGAAAGAGTTTGCCAGCAAAAGAAATAACTTACATTTCTATAGTGCCTTTCTTGACCTTCGGATATCTCAAAGCACTGCACAGCCAATGGAACCTTTTAGAAGTTTGGACAAGGTTGTAATGTAGGAAATGTGCTAACTAATTTGCACACTGCAAGCTCCCTCAAGCAGCAATGTGTTGATTACCAGATAATCTGCTTATACAGATGATGATTGAGTGTTGCAATTTGCCAGGACACCAGGGAGAACTCCCCTGCTCGTCTTCAAAATAGAGTCATGGGAGACCTTTTATGGCTGCCTGAGAGAGCAGGCGAGGGTTCTCAAACTGCCGAACATTGCTGTACTTTGAAACTGGTTTTCAGATTTAGTAAGATTTTGGGTGTTTTCAGAACTTTTAATTTGGTGCCTGGCCCAGCAAGTATTGATGGATTGAGGTGAGGATTTTGTAGCTGGATATGCGAGAGTTAATTCTTTAACAAGACGGACGCTACACAATAGAATAATTTTGCAGAGCTCCTAATACTCCCTTGTGTATTAATTCAAATTCTAAAGATTTGCAGCTGAAGTGATGAGTCAATCTTCCAGAAAACAATGAGGAATCTTTTGCAAGCGACGAATGTCACTAGGGGTGTGCTAGTTGGAAAGCTGCATTGATAATTCACTAAGGATGACAAGTTAGATGGACAATTTCATCTGCAGTATCCTTCACTATAAACTGGAGAGCTTTTGAATCCTTTGTTAAATTGCAACTATAATTAGATGAAAGTGCCTAAGTGGTCCAGTGAGAGTTACAGCTCACAAAAAAGGTTTCGTTAGTGCTTTGAAGTTAAAATTATTACCATTATAACAAGGGATTTTATTTTTCAATTAAATATTCATCTTCCTGCCTTCATAGCAGTTTCCTGAATAATGTTTTAGGTACATGGTACTTAGTATAATCAGTTCAAATGGAATTATCTTGGAAGAAAGTGAACCTGTAGTCACTAAATAATCTGATCCCCCAAAGAGTTACTGCTCTACTTCTTTTCTTAGTCTACTGTTTCTACATTAGGTCTTCGTTTATGGAAAGCAATTATTTAATTAATCTGAAGTGTGAACGCACATCTAGCTAATGTGCATTCAGCACAGGTGTGGAGACATCATCAGCACATTTATTTTTTGATAAAGTGGCAGAAAATACAGACTGATTCAAGGATGAGGTCTAAAACTGATGTCCTTAGTGTTTGCCTGAGCATTTGAATCAGTTAATTAAAGGGAAGACTCTTCCACACTTCTTTTTTTTTATCTTATCAGTGAATTGGCTGTCAATAAAATAACCTGAGAGCATTTTCACTGCAGGCAGTTCAAGGTGAAAGGCTAAGACATCTAGTGTAGAGCACAAAGTTGAATAAAAGTTAAAGAAATGAGGTAAATTGTGAAACAGTGATTAAGAGCCCACAAACGAGCAGTTTAAAGAAGAGTAAAGATTGTAAGGGAAAGGAATATCCAAGTGATGAGGAGTGCCCTGCTTTGAGGCTTTAGAAAAGGATGATTCTAACAGTCCATGTACGAGGATTCACAGAGAGAATTTACATGTTTTATCACTGTCCTTGATGAATATGATTTGTATGTGAGGTGTGTGCACTTTCTTACACTCAGAGTGATTGTCTCAATTTAAATAACTCCAGCAGCAAGTTTTTTGTGAATTTAAAAATGGAGAAGGTTACTTAACACCACGCACTTGATCAAAATATTTAAAAGAACGCAGTATCTCACTCACTTGACTCACTCACACCAAGATTAAATACAAATGAAGACATATATATATATATCTTGGAGTTGGAACAAGTTAGGGAGAGTCCATCTCCCACTTTCAAGGTATTGCTGTTTATTACCTTGACTGCTTACTTGACTGAAGCTGATTTGATGGCTTCCTGATGGGCTCTCTTTCTTTGCACAGCTGACTCTTGCTGCTTTAATAGCAAGCAATAAACATGCTGCCTCACCCATGTGACCTTCTCCAAATTAGATGAGTGGTCAAGTTGATAAACATCCTGTGTTTTCATTTAACACTTTGAAATTTACCCAGTCTAGGTCTGGATGAGGGACCATCATAATACAATGGGAGATCGATGGGACCCATTCACATTCGCCTAACACACGTTGAGTTTTGATGTGTCTTTTGTGCATGGTGAAACAGAAAGATGAGTCAGTTGGGATGCTATAGTCCTTTTGTTGACATTCCATCCTTACACAAAAGGATGTGTGAATTTCCTGGATGGCTGTCACTGTCCATATCGAATTAGGCATTTGCTTGAGTCTCAGAACTGACTGGAGCAGATACTGCCAAAGGTCACATGATTGGCAGCAGCCATTTCAACAGCCAACTTTAAAATTTTGAACAAAACTATTGGCCTGAATTTTTCGGATGGTGGGGCTCGCCTACTGCCACCCAAAGAGTCGGCAAGGAACACATCCGCACTGACCCCAACAGCCCCACAGCCAAGTTACAGGATATAGTGAAGAGGAAGAATGTGCTCGCTGTTGTATTTTCAGTTTATGAGGAACACAGGAGGGTGCAGCACAGTGGTTAGTGCTGCTGCCTCACAGCCCCATGAAGTGAGGAACACAGGAAAGCAAGCCATAGTAACAATAGCCTTTGCAGTATAATTAAAGAGAAAGAGATAAAGGCTGCTGCATTGAGGTTAGGTGGTAATTTATCAGAAAAATCTCCTGGGGAATCATAAACTGATGTGAATCGAGGGCACTGGCTCTCATACTCAATACTCAAATCTGCTCTCCAGGAGAGTGATGTTCTATGTTGGACTGTTTTCTTTCTAAAAGACACCCCTATTTGTGCTGAGGGCATATTATCTGACGGAATAGATGAACTCACCTGTGGGAAGATGGATATAATTGAATGAAGAGGAGGGGAAGCCACTGACATGAAAAGGAAGGCGAGAGAATAGTAACGTGGGAGGGAGCACAAGATTGATAATAAAATAAAATACACTTGGAACAACATGAGAGAAATCTAGTGACAATGTTTGAAGTGCAGGTTCCCTTTAAGAGTGAACCAGGACAAGCTTCAGGGTGAACTGAGAGCAGGTGATGCTCATCGGAGCCTGTACTTAAGAGTTGGGTTCTTCCCCAGTTGAGGAGTTTTGCTTCTGGATGGGGGAAGGATCCAGAAGGCAAGAGTGGAAACTGATATTTGTACTGAACTATAGTTTAAAAATAAAACAGTTGTGATTCACAGAATGTCTTCTGCTGCTTGATTCCGTTAATGGATTTCCACCTATTAGACACCTAGGAAGCACATTTTCTTGCAATTTTGCCTACATGTACTGGGTCACATGGGTCAAACACATTGAGAAAAACTGCCCTTTGATTTGAATGGAAAGAAAACCTGTTACCTAAGTGTGACTCCCCTCATCACATTTTCCTATCTACGCTATGTCCAGTGATCCAAAGACATGCAAGCTCTATAACAGAAAAACCTGCATCTGAAAATCCATCAGGATGGCTTGGGTGGGAGATCACCTGATGGTAATTTATTTAGCGATGTACAAAGATAGTCCCTGACTGTCACAACAACTCAAGGTTTCTTCAACAAAACCTCACAAACCCATGAATTCTGCCACCCAGAAGGACAAGAGTGGCAGGAACATGGGTATACCATACCCTCCAAGTCACATGCCATTCTGACTAAGAAATATATTGCCATTCCTTCATCGGCACTGGGTCAAAACCCTGAAACTGTCTTCCTAACAGCGCCATGGGTATACCTACATCATGCAGAAGACAGCAGTTAAAGGAGGCAGTTCACCACAACCATCTCAAGGGAGAGTAGATACTATGCCCACATCGCATGAATGAATGAAGAGAGGGCATTAGAGATGCCTACGTTTTTGAAACTCAAGCCTCCAAAATGCTCAAGGATAAAGTTCCACAGGTGCACCAAGTAGGCAAAGTGTTATCAGGCTTTCTCTAAACCATATTGACACATGTAGATTAGACCAGAACTGCAGGAAAAACCACAGCTTCTGCAACTTCAAACATACTGACACGAGGTCAATAGGTTGATAATATGAAGCTATCCTTTCTCTGACACTAATTGATACAATCCTACAAACACAGCAAAAAAGACTAAAGGGCACACAAACCTTGAACGTGGGCCTGGATTTTATGCGGAGGGAGGGCATTGCTGTGCCCCCCAACCCCAAAGGAACGTTGGTCCCAAATGGACCTTCTTTTCAGAAGCCTGCCCTGTAGAGATGACACACCAGGGGCGGACTAAGCAGGTTCAGGGTCAGACTACTGATCTTCAATGGAAGGAAGTTCCACCCTCCAGAGTTGCCAGCCAGCCTGATTGGCCAGAAGCTCCAGTAGTCCCAGCACCGTAGGAACTCAGCAGTGGGCACATCCAGGACTGCAAGGAAGTGCAGGAAGAAGACTGATGGCCACTGTAATGCGGTAAGTCCCAGGATCTTAGGGCAGATCGCAGAGCCAAGGAATGGGGAAACAGGGTAGGAGCTGGGTTTAGGAGGGCAGGCAGTGAAGAACAGAGGAGGGGTAACATCTTGGGGGTGCACCCCTGATGGGTACAGGCCATCCTGTGATTGATGTGCCCTCCCTTCATACCCACCTTTTCAAAGAATCGCTCTAAAAACAGCATTCGTACTCTAGCCCACCTGCCATTGCCCAGGGTTTTATGGCAGTGGAGATGGATTGAAGCTTTTAATTTCCAATTAATTGGGCATTTAAAGGCCTCAATAGGCCCAAGGGCAGGTAGCCTAATGGGCAACTTCCCTACACCCCCCATATTATGGGGAACAGGTCAGGGAGGTGGGCAGGAAGTAGGCTGGGCACCTGACATATTTTACAAACCCCCCCCTCATTGTAAAATCCAGCCCATGGATGATATTCGGCGCCATGGTAACTTGTTATCATGTGATCCAAAGTTAACTAGCTAAACTGATCATTTTTCCTGAGGGTTGTGAATTTTTTTAGATTTCTGGCAGGAAGCAGAATAATGGGGGCAACCTTTTGATTTCGTCCCAATTTGTAACTGAAAGCACAGCAAAATAAACCAGGAAGCTATCGAAAATTACCAGAGGGATTGAAACTATAAATAGGCCGGAGGCCTTGAAAAGCTGGCATTACCTTGAGAGTGGCGAACTTGACACATCTCTATCCTTGGGGGAGAATTCTCTCCCCGCCAGGCGGGCTGGGCAGGAGTGGGCGGGAAGCCGGTCACTGCCCACGACCGACCACGCGCCGCCATTTTACGTGGGCGGAGCCAATTAAGGCCCGGCCTAGCGTGACGTGCACCCGGAAGCGCTCAGCGCTACCTGAGCGAGTGGAGGGGGAGGGAGAGTTGGGGCCTGCGCTCTTTCGCGGGTGCAAGCGAAAGTGCGCAGAAATCTCCCCGAGGCATGGTGCTGTCTCAGGGAGATTAATTTTAATTGTGAAAAATTGAAAAAAAGAATTAAAAAAATTATTCAGACATGTCCCCTCCTGTGACAGTGCCACAGGAGCTTGGACATGTCTATGTATTTTAATAAAAATTTTATTTAACCTATTAAGCCTTCATCCCGCCCGTGGATGAGGTGTCATGATAAATGCGAAGGCCGCCTGGGCTCTTCGTCTGCCCCCCCGCCAACCTTAAGGTTGGACGGGCAGCCCGGATCAATCAGTTCAGTTAGGTCATTAATGGCCTTAACAGGTCTTTGACAGTTCGGCGGGTGCACAGCCGATTCTGGTGTGTGCCTGCCGAACTGAAGATCAGAATGACGCACAGTGATGTCGGGAAGCACACCCGGCGTCACCGTGCGTCATTTCACGCATCGGCGTGAGGGACCCGCCCCCCCGCATGCCAAACGGAAGATTCTGGCCTTGGTGTTTCTCATGATGCATTTGTTGTGAACCACCTTTAAAAATGGGCACTCAAGAAAACATTACAGTTGTGGAAACCAAGTTGACTTTTTCAGGTCATGATAGTAAGTCAGTGGAAGGCATCTCCATTGTCTGCTTTTATTTTTTTTACAAAAATTAAACACTATATTGCTTCATGTAAAATTTCACACACAAATAGCATTGTCCTTACAAAATAGGCCAGATCTGCTTGGAGCGAAACATTGTTGGATCCAGTGCCCTGGTTTGTTAGGGCTAAAGGATTCGATTTGCACGCATGTTTTGGGGTGACCGAATTGGTACCAAGACAGAGAAGATCTGGAGACCATTCTTAGAGGAAGCACAGTCTGTATATTTACAAAAGGATCTCAGCAGCTACACTTGTTTGCGTACAATTCAAAACATTGGCCAGAATTTTGACCTTGACGGGCGGGCGGGCCCCACTGGCTTGGCGGCGGGCGGGCAGCCGAACTCCGCTGCCGAAACGGGGCCAGCCGCCATTTTAAGTGGGCGGGCCAATTAAGGCCCGCCCAGCGGGCCACCTGACAGGAAGTGCTATGCGCCTCCTGTGCGGGGAGAGGGGGGGTGCGGAGGGATTCCCCATCTGTCAAAGTGCGCTCTTTCGCGCATGCGCGTACTGCTCCCTGAGGCAAAGTCCTGTCTCAGGGAGAGTACTGAATGTTTAAAAAGCTTTAAAAATAGAGAAAGAAAAACATCATTAACATGTCCGCCTCATGTGACACTGTCACACGAGATGGGACATGTTAATAAATATGAGTAAAACTTTAATAAACTTTTTAAAAACTGAGATGATCCCGCCAGTGGATGAGGTTTTATCTTTTTTCAGAAGCCCGCTGGGGCTCCTGGCCTGCCCACCAGCCTTAAGGTTGGACGGGCAGATCTTTCAATGAGCTTAATGATCCTGTCAATGGCCTCAATTGGCCATTGACAGGTCGGTGGGCGAACAGCTGATTTCGCAGTCCGCCCGCCTTCCTAAAAATTTAAATGGACCAGGATGACGTCGGGGGTTCCTCTCAACGTCATCCCGCGTCATTTTCCCGTTGGCGAGCGGGCCCCACCCCCAAATCGCCGATGGGAAAATTCTGGCCATTGTCTTTACTCTTTAGACTCTAACTCAAGATTACTGACTACAGAGGTAGCTCGTGCTACTCTGTTATTGAGTAGCGAGATCATGTAATCTTACATTATGACATTTGTCTTAAAGGTATATTACACATCAGGTTACTACAGATATGTTGTGATCTGCCCTGCTAATTAAGATTTTGTGCAGCACCCTCCTGTTCAAAATTTGTTTGGGTTCCAACTTGCTGGGAGCATGAGCAACGAGAGCCACAGGGAACTGGGATCTCAGCGAATGGCAAGACCAAAAATCACTTTCCTTAGCCGATGAGATTTAAAGATTGAGAAAGTAATAGAGGAATGACTGAGAAAGTGGGTGAATTAGCGTCAAATCAAGTACAGAAAGTGAAATAAAGAGAGGGAAAGAAAGATTGGATTAAGGGAGAGGGAGAAATAGAAAGGAAAGTAAGATCTAAGAAAAGAATTACATCTTTTAAATCTTGAGGAACAGATCACCTCATGAAGGTTATAAGACTCTATTATTTAAATGATTCAATTTCCAGTCCAGCAATGTTGATTGGCATTGCATTAACAACAATCATATCATTAAGGTGCTTCTGCAATTAATTACCAGACTAAACTTCCTGTCATGAGTTTAATGGCCAATTAATGCGCAACTCCAGCAAATGATTTATTTTTTTAAAAAGGTGGGGTTGGTGAAGGGGCCAAGGATGAGATGTTGTTTCTGCAAAGGAAAGAGCAGGAGTAACGTTAATTGGCCAGAAGATTCCGGAGAATTGCAGCTCACTGAAGTTGCTGACCAATGGGAGCCTGGCAGAAACACCAGGAAATTTGGGGCCACTTTTTCCGCTCCTTTCTAAACTAATACGTGAGGAAATCTTAGTCCCCAATACACATTAACCTAACCTCACTGAGATTTTGTTCTATTCATCAACCGTCTTTCTTGCCTGAGTAAAATTGCACCGCTTAAATACCTTTGAAAGTACAATTAAAGTCTTTAGAAAGGGGCTGATTTGGACAGAAAACAGCGCTTCTCCTTTAAGCCCCTGTTTAATCATCAAAGCTGCATTTACCTTCCGCGACAGTGTAAAATATAAATGGTGACCTTCTCGCAGTCAAGCAAATATAATTTATTATCACCAGCCAGAGATTGACAATTATTACCAAAATGGAAATGCAGAACAAATGTCTGGAAATATTTTTGCTCAAACCAATTTTAGATCATGCATTAAACATACGACTCACAGTGAGTTAAAAATACTATTTAATAAAAAAAGATATTGCAAAAATTAGTCCAGTGAAATGGGAAGGGATGATAGAAACAATCCCATTAAATTGCTTTTCATTGACAAACTCATCATGAGTCAGAACGTTGCAAAATCAGAAGTAATAATTCACCCTTTAGTTGTAAATTTTCAGCAAGACTTTGATTGCAATAATAATCTGGAGAAATTCTGGATTTGACAAAATTAATGCAGAATGTCTAATACTGTATGTATGGATGATTATCCATTATGCCCACGCTCGTACTATCCTCTGATCTTTCCGTCACTAAAGAAATGAAAATTTGCAATCAAGCATAAATGTTAGGCAATTGTGAAATGCAAGTTCCCCTCCAAGTCACTCACCCTCCTGACTTGGAAATATATCGCTGTTCTTCACTGTCGCTGGATCAAAACCCTGGAACTCCCTTCCTAACAGCGCTGTGGGTGTACCCTACACCACATGGACTGCAGCGGTTCAAGAAGGCAGCTCACCACCACCTTCTCAAGGGCAATTAGGGATGGGCAATAAATACTGGCCCAGCCAGCAACGCCCTCATCCCATGAACGATTAAAAAATATTCTGTGAACTAAATTTATTGGAACATATAACCTGGAACTCATGGCCATCTTAAATATTAACTCATCATAACATAATACAAATTCGATACCCCAATGCAGAACTGGGGGAGTGCTGCTCGGTTGGAGGTTTTTGGCATTTTGATGAGACTTCGTCTGCCCAGTTAGGTGGACATAAAAGATCCCACGGCACTATTTCAAAGAGCAGGGGAGGTATCGCCCAGTATCCCAGTCAATACCTATTCCTCAACTAACATCATCAAGAACAGATTATCTGCTCATTATTAAGTAGCTGTTTGTGGGAGCTTGCAGTGTGCAAATTGGCTGCAATGCTTCCTCCATTACAACAGTGGCTACACTTCAAAAATATTTCATTGGCTGCAAACTACTGTGAGGGGGTTGGTTAGCTCAGTTGGTTAGAATGTGTGCTTAATAATGCCAATGGCATAGGTTCTGTCCCTGTACCAGCTGAGGTGGTTCTTGCAGCTGCTTCTTCTATTTGCCCTATGGAGCCATGATTAGCAACCCTCAAGAAATGAAGGCACTACATAAAGGCAGAGAGAAAGCACTGTGGGATGGCCTGAGGCTGTGGAAGTTGCTATATAAATGCAAATCTTTTTTTTTCCTTTTGACTTAAAGTGATCAGCTGAATCTATCCCTCACCCTTGTGACATAAAAAAATAAGCTATGAAATGGGAAAAGGTCATTTGCCCCACTGAGCTTTCCCCTTCTGACAGCCGTACATAATTTGTGCTGTCTCATGGTTTTTAATCAACTTACTTAATTTCCCAAAGGTTCCAGTGCCGAGGAAACAATACGATATAACGTCTCACTGACTCAGCCAGCAGTCAAGTGAAAGATTTGAAAATACCAAAATGACACGGCAATTTACAATGACTTTCTTGTTCCCTCACAAAATCCCCAGCTGAATTTGAGTTAACCTGTTGAGGACCAAGTTAATCAAGTGACAAACAGTGGAGATGATCCCATTGACTAACGCTGGTTAACAAGGATATAATGTTGCCACTTTCAGCCAGATTGTAGGACATCCATATGATGCTTCCTTTGATCATTTGAAGAAATGTAAGTGGGATGGTTGAGGAGGCACCTTATCACCCTATAGTTGTTCCGACCCTTCATGTTTCATAGATGCCTCATTAGCTGCTCTCAACTTTTCGTGATGGTCTTGTAAAAGACTGATTTTGATGTGATGTCCATCCCCCGCCCCCCCAATCTCGTTTTGATTGGTTCCCTTACTCTATGCAGAGCCTTGTTCCTCTTTCCAAAATTTCTCCTGCTTTGTCAGGGCTGACAGAAAACAGACTGCCTTCAGCTGAAATAGTCACACGTCAGTAGCAGTCATTCACATAAGTCTTCCCTAACCCCTTGCCTCAACTTTCTGTTCCCTTTGGAGAGGGATCCAGCAAATCTGCTGGTAAATCTCTTTGCTGCATTACAGAGATGTCGGGGCAGAGCTTGGGTGCATAAATATCTGCAGAACACCACAGAAACATGGAGGCCAATGCTCAACATAAATTATCGGCGCTTTCAGAGAAAACTTGCCAATTTTCCAAGATCCAACATGCCCACTGGCACAAGCCCTCAGGAAAGTTAAAGGGGAAAGGAGAAATGGGATGAGGTGGGTGTGGTGGAGGTGGGGGGGTGGGGGGGGTGGTGGTATGATGAGGGCTTGTAATGGCCTCCATCACTCATCCTCCTCCTGCCTCCGTATCAAGGTAAGCATTAAAAAAAAAACCTGGCGGTTTCTTTAGCAGCCTTTAGTTTCCCTTCAAGGACAGTTGTTTAGGCCACTGTATATCTGGGGAAAATTAGCCAGAGGTTGTGCAGTGCATGCTTCCACACTTTTTTTTAGGGTTTTAACACGGAGATCCTGAAGCAGGTACTGAACCCACATTTCGATGTTGAAATGTGATCTGCGTTTTTGCCATGGCCTTGATGAAGTTAGCAGAGGCTTGCTCAAATTCGTCATCACTGTGAAAAAGGGGCATACCAATGTTGGGCTCCTCCCCTGTTGGGTTTGACATTGGCTGCAAGCTTCTGGCTACTGCTTTCTGGATGTATAGCAGCAAACGATTTTCGATCCCTACTTCCAGGCAACAAGTGTTGCTAGCAGGCAGGCCTACGCTGGGTGAGTGACTAAGCTATTATAATGACTTGTTCTGTAAGTACTGGCCTTTTGGAGACCTGAACAGAGTGCACCTTGGGCACATTGAATGAAATGAAACCTGCACCTTTATGTTTCCTGTGTATGAGTTAGTATGGCCACAACTGACATGGTTTGTCTAAACATCTATTTCTCTAGGCAGGTGCTAGAAATCACAGTTTCACACCATTTTGCAACGGTTAAAACTAATAGTCTAAAATTTATGTATAAGTAAGATAAACCAGAGAAGCAGTGAGAAACTGAAAAGAAAAATATTTGAAAAAATCAGGACAGAATTAATCCACCAGGATTTAGGAATACTCTTTTATAAAAGTGCATTTCTCTCACAGTCCAATAATTTGTAAGACTCTAAGCAATATTATACATATGATTCAATGTTTATTCCAAATCAAATGATCCATTCAGAAGTGAACAGAATAATTTCCAGGAGATACTTCAGGCCAATCTCTTGGGGACTAACCTGTCAATCAACGCAGAATGAAGGAGTTTATTAGAACAACAGGAAGGTGTTTGCATGTTATCTGTTTATTCCAGATCTGGTAACATTTTATATCATGTAAATTTTGAATTTCTTCTTCAAAAAAATCTCATCAATTTGTCCAGTTATGAGATCAATCATTCTGTCCTGTGTTCCCCACGGGCATTCTGATGTTTGCTTTTATTCATTTCTTACCTATAGACAGTCCAACTTCTGTTTTGAAGTTTAATAAAGAACAATATTCACAGACAAAAACTTATTTCGAAGTGCAGCAATCAAGTTATACACATAAGGGTCAGAAACAGCTATAACAGGAATAACCAGTTAACCTATCTCTTGGTGGAGTTGGTTGGTTGAGTGAAGAATGTTGGCAGAAAACCAAGTAAGGACTCTTTGTTTTTCTTTACATATCCACCTGAATCATATTCAAGTCCTTGTTTTAGTTACACACTCGAAGAATAGTGCCTACCTTGAGCAACTTGGGATCCCCTCAGCACTTCACTGAAGTTCCAGCATAGGTAATGCACTGAAGCAGCGCTTGAACTCCTTCACCTTCTGACCCAGAAACAAGGGCATCATCTAATGAGTCAAGCTGATCCTGCAGAAAATATGATGGCTAAAATGAAAAAGAAATCAAAAATGCATTTATATAGTGTCTTATTTATATATATTTATATAGTGACCTGAGGGCCAACTGTGTAATAATTGTTTCACCTATGCTCTGATAAACAGATACAGACTGAAACTGTGCTATTGGGTTAGGAGGTATGTGCTCAGATTGTGTAACCTCTAAATAAATACTTATGCAAATGTGTAAAGATTGGCTCCAGTGCTATCCTTCACCAGTTGATTTTCTGGACAAAAGCACTCAGGACACTTTACAGCTAATGAAGTACTATTGAAGTGTAGACACTGTTGTAGTATAGAAAACAGAGCAGCCAGTTTGCACACAAGACTCCACAGCAGCATTGAGATACATGAGCAGGGTATCTGTTTTATTGATGTTGCATGTGGGATAAATATTGTCCATGTTGCCAATGACAACTTGAAACATTTCCTTACAAAACATTATCAGTCTAAGAGCTACAGAACCATTGAAGTGTATGGTAGAGAAGGAATCCATCTATCCCGTTATATTTGTGCTATCTCTTTGCTGGACCAATCCTTCTACCTTGTTCATTATTCTTGAGGCTTGTAGATGGTGGATAGACTTTGAGAGTTCAGGAAGTAAAGGACTCAAAGTAGCGAGTCTCTGCAATCCTTTGTAGCAACTTCAGAGAGAACTTCTCAGCAATGCAAATGGAATGTGTGAAAGCTGCAGAATTTCTCCTTATGTCCTTTAGAAATCAGAGACCTGGAGACAAGTCAGCACCTCCAATATACAGGTTTTAGTGAGAGAGAGAAAGTGAAAGAAAAGAGCGAGAAAGAGAGTGAGGAGAGCGATATCCGTCTGATTTCAGAATTTCCAGAGAGAGTTTGGAGGATATTTGGAATTAAATAATTTTTGGTTGGCATAATTATGTGGGTAAGGCCACATGAGTGCAATCTAAGCACTTGTGAAATTAATGGCCTGTTCACTCGATTGTTTTGCTCATCCTTCAGCAATATTGAATTGGCCTGCATTGAAATATAGGACTTCATTAATTTGCCTTATGCAAGAATGAGCAGCAAACTGCCTGTTGCCCTTTGGAATGAGTTAATAATAAGAAGCGTAATGACTTGGAGCCACATTACCACCACCCCTTACCATTTTTTGACAAAGTTTTTACCCATCTCTTTCAAGACTCTCAGGAGCCTCTTTACACAAATTAAAACTAGAAGCCTCTGGAGTACATTTTTGCCTCCACTGTCTGTGTTTATCTAACAGAACAGGTCACCTGCACTTTATAGAATATGCCTGATTTTCATTCATTGAGTTCCCCCACTCCCACCCATCTTCCAAAACCTTTCCTTTATGTACACTGCGGAGCCACCTAGGCAAGACGGTCTTGGTGTATACACCCAGATAAATAAGTGTCTGCATTTAGGGGAGGCATACGTTCAGTAATCAAGGGTCCCCCCCCACCAAGCTTCTTGCCTGCTTTAATCTTCTTCATCACAACTTTTATTCCATGTGGCAGTGGGACCATTTTAACCTACAGCTGCCTTCAGGTGGGTAGTGCCTAAGGCGTTTGCAATGCCTGCTCGATATTCTCATTGAAAGCTCCAAGTTATTTCAATGGTCAACCACATTTGGACAGAATCAGTGAGCTGTGAACAATGAGCCAGTGCTCACAAACAGTGCTGAGGGGTGGAGCTGCGAGTTGGACAAACAATTAGCTTCTTCAAGCTAGAAGTAAGAGGTTAAAGAGGGAGGGATTGGCAAATGCAAAAGATAAGATGCTTTTGGGGCCAGGAGAAGAATATCACAATTTTGTGGCTAGTTTTGGTTCGTCAATTCCCTGAAAATTGAGTCAGGACTATTTGTACATCAATGGACCCTGACTTTGCATACCTTAATGAGAATTTTTGTCTTATTTGGTTTTGGTCAGTTGTTTCTATGACTAGGCTATGAATAACAGCAGACTGGAGCATGAATGGAGCGGCAAGGGCGGTGTTGCAACTTTTGGAATTAAAATCGACGTGCGTAGCTCCAATCATTTTTAAAGGCACATTAAGCTACATTGAGTCTCTGCTCCACATGGACCTTCTCCCATCCCTCTTCATCTAACCAGATCTGTGTAACCTTCTACTCCTTTCTCCCTCTTGTGTTCATCTAGCTTCCTGTGTAGGCATCAATGCTATTTGCCTCGACTACTTCATGTTGCGGCGAGTTCCATATTCTAACCACTCTCCGGGTAAAGAAGTTTTTCCCCACGAGTTCCCTATTGGATTTATTATTAAAAATGATACTGAACCCCATTCTGAATGTTCCAAGCGGAATGGATCAATGCCTTTGTTTAACTAATGTATTAAAAAATTTGACAGTTGGTAAGCTTAACATGAAAGTCTCAGATGCCAATTATTTTCCAAGATAACACTTGAAAAAAAGGATTCATCTCTGAAGAGTCTGATGCAAAACAAATCTTGGTTTATTGTGTTGAAGAAGCACTAAAAGGAGTGGAATAATACAGTTTCAAAATCCCCTCAGAATTTTCACAAAAGAAATTACAAGCCTACTTATAATAAAGCGCCTAAAGCTCACAAATATATTTGACTCAGAAATGCATGTGGTTTCTTCAGAAGGGTTTGACCCAGGTCACTATATCCTTAAAGGAATCTGGAAAAATGGTTACTATGGATACTCTTGACTTCAGCTCTCACTCTCAATAACATACATTTTAATGTGCTATGAGTACAGAGTAGCATTAGCAGTCAGGACCCATTACTAAATGGATCGTAAGATCACTAAAGTAGTGCTCAGTGATGTTGCTAAATTATAATTGCTCAGCATTATGTGCATGTCATACTTATCTATAGTTCATGTGACTTATATTACAGGAAGGATTGATTTAAAGTAATATAATTTATGGACTAATGGAAAATGGTCTGGATGAAGATGGCGGTTACATATTTCATATTTAAAGAACTGAAGATAGTGAGAGATTGTATCCCCATAAGATGAAGGCATTAGACATTTTATTACAAGAGCAGAGATGAACTCTCACCAGCAAAACACTTTGCTTCTTGACTTGTCATTTTGAATTGAAAAAGCAGGGAGTAAGAGGGAGAATTGGAGAAGGTTAGTTAACAAGTAGCACATTAACCAGTGAATGTTCTTTGTGCTTTACTGTTGAAAACTTTGCATTGTCGTGTGCCTTTAGCATAATATTCTCTTTAGGATTCTTGCCTCCTAAACACCTCACTAAAATTAAGAAGGCATCAAAGAGCAAACACTGCCCTTCTTCATGAAACATCAGTGCTGTTTGGTGTTGGAATAATAATGTAATCTGATTTGGGTGTCTTCTTTTGCTTTAACTATAATAAATGAGGTGGGACATATCTAACTACCAAAACACCTCTGGAAAGCAATATTCTGGTGGGCATTTATCCAAGGACTATACACCTTTGAGTGACAAAGAGATTGCAAACGTGAAAACATGACCTATTTTAGGCTTAAGCACAAAGTCACTTGAGGCATCCAACTAATTTTAGAATCAAAGGAGTTGTTTCTGTTCAATATTTTAAAGTTTTTTTTTATCACTTTTATCATCCATGGCTAGTTGCTAGCACTCTTGCCTCTGAGTTCAAGTCCTACTCCAGAGACTTGAGCACAAATCTAGGCTGACAGTCCAGCATAGTACGAGGGAGTGCTGCATTGTCAGAGGTGCTATCTTTTGGATGAGCGTTAAACTGAGGCTGAGTTGGGCCCCTCAAGAGGGCAAAAAAGATCCCACAACGCCATCTCAAAGAACTGGGGAGTTAACCCGTGAGTCCTGACCAATATTGACCCTTCTACCAATATCACTAGAACAGATTACCTTGTTGTTATCACATTGCTGTTTGTGGAGGCTTCCATGGGCTCAAAATTGGCTGCTGCATTTCCTACATCACATTTCTAAAAGTGATTAAACTCCTTGGGACACACAACCAACATCATTGCAACCTGAATTGCATGTTTAAAGAAGGACCCTGCTGCCTTCCAGTAGGTGCCCCAGTCACTTGCTCAAATAAATTGATCAAAATTGCAGCCTGCAAGAAGCCAGTAGGATTGGTTTTGGTAATTCAGTGAGGCCATTGAATTGACATGCTTGCCTCATTTCTGCCAGGCAGCTATGACTAAAAAAAAAACACCCCTCGTTGTATTGCACTGCAATTAGAACAGGATGGATTCTAGGTGTGATATGAATACGGACTACTCTTGTTCCAAACGTTACTCAAGTAAGCTCATGACCATTATTTTGCCTGCATCCTGTGGAGAAATGAGCGTCTTATATCTGATGCCTCATCTCTTATATCACACAGTCATCAGAGAGAGGCCAGTCAGCCTAGCAGGTTATATCAGAGGCTTAACTTCCTCACAGCCCAAAGTCAGCAGTGAATAATAAATATTAAGTGGACATTAGCAATTAGCAATGAAACCAGGAATCTAAATTTCCTTCCAGAACTTTGAGGCAAGCATAGGAGGAATGTTAGGTAAAAGGAGTTCCTGCCTAACTACCACCAATATTATAATAGCAGGGTAGGAGCAATACAGAGGAGTGTCCTTACCATTATCACTCCTTATTATGGGAACTGAAGTAAAAACACTGCCTCAATTGCGAAATGAGGAGCAATGCCAATTTTTTGGATTTAATTCTGGACAGAGAAGGTTGAAAGTTAAAAGTGTCCACACAAACAATGCACAAAACTGATCTTGTACATCCACAGGCTGCATGTTACCACCTCAGCATTTACCTGGCGTAACACAGTCCTACCATCTCAGGGATTCCTTCTTTCTATATACCCTGTGCAGTAAACCTCAAACGATTCAGACATTTCCATAACTCACTCTGCACAAAACTAGTCCATACAACACATTCAATTAGGTATATAGCTGAGGGGAGAGATGGTAACATCACTGGACTAGTAATCCAGAAGCCCAGGTTAATGCTCTGGGGACATGGGTTCAAATCCTACCATTGTATCATTAATAAATCTGGAATTATAAAGCATTGATTGCTATGAAGACCTATCTGAGTCATTAATGTCCTGGAAGGAAGGAAATATGCCATCCTTGTCTGGCCTACATGTGACTCCAGATCCACAGTAATGTGATTGACTCCTAAATACCCCTCTAAAATGGCCCAACAAGCCACTCAGTTCAAGGGCAATTGGGGATGGGCAACAAATTCTGGTTTTAAGCATTGCCCACATTCTGTGAAAAGCTAAAGGAAGGGGAGAGAGAGAGAGAGAGAGAGAGAGAGGGGTGGGGGAGAAATAAAACCTGGGAAACTTTCCTATTCCTAACCTTGAAACACTTATCTTCCTCACTTTTCCTTTTGCGCCCAGCATCCACCACCTTCAGCTGCAATTACTGTTTAAGGACAAGGTTCATAAATAGGCTAGAATCTTCCTCTTAAAGGGCCATATCCTTACTTAGACAGCAGGAGCCCTCAATCACCATGCTAAACTGCAGTTTTCAGTATAATTCCTGAAGTTATTCATGGACATGATTACTGAACTAAGCCATCTTGTGCTACAGCTGAAAGGGTAATTGATTATGATGTTGTTCTTAAGTGACCACAGTCCCAGTAATTTTAAGCTTCAGGGTCATTTCAAGTTCCCACTGGGTGTTTTATTGTATGGTCAGAGTCTAGACGGAGCTTTTTGGAATTGTCTATTCTCTCAAAGTGCGCTGCTCGAGTCTGTGGTTTCTCAAAACCATGACTCTTTATTTACAGTGAGTATTTACACATTTGGACCTCTACACGAGGTTGGAGCTTCTCCTCCTTCAGATCTCTCTTACTTCTCAGTCATGTCATCTAACATCATTATCACATCAGCATGCTTCTGTGCAACACTATACAGGTGACACAATAGCTATTTTGCACCTCAAACGCTCTCACAAACAACAGTGAAATAAATAACCAAATTGTTTTAGGTTGGGAGGTATTAGGACACTAGGAGAATGTCTCTGCTCTTCTTCAGATAGTGCCAAGGGATCTTTTATGTTTACCTGGGAGAGAAAACAGACAGTTTAACATCTAATCTGAAAGGCAGCATCACCAACAGAGCAGCACTCCCTCTACTGCACGGAACTGCCGAGATTATGTTCTCAAGTGTCTGGAATGGGGATGGACCCACAGCCTTCTGATTCAAAGATAACAGTTCTACCAGCAGACACCTTACAGCATCACATCCAAGGCTGGCATAAGCATGGAGGAGACCCACAAACAGCAGCTTTTTGGAGAAGAGAAAAATGGTGAAGGATTTGGAGCAGTACCTGCGGAGGATGCAGCCTACAACACCAGCAGAGCGTTGTAATCTTGTTAGCTGAACTTCATGTATCTTCATTGGCAATGTAACTCTAAGAGACAGCAGTGACACCATTGTTCCCTAGTTACTTGCAAGAGGCTAGCTGTTATGCCAAGCAGAAAATCACAGACTGTGCATGCACGATTGCACAAAGCTTGTGAGTATGGCTAACTGCTGGGGGTCCAAGATTGAAGAACTGGCTCTAAAGATTACACAGAGGGCTACATTTTACCTGCCCCAGCCAGGCATGTTTTCAGTGGGAGGAGCATGCAAAATAAGGCGGGTGTCCACCGTCCACTCCACCACCTTCCCTTCCACCCCCGAGCTTACCCCTATAATACAGGGGAGTGGGTGGATGCCGAAATTGGCAGCCCACCCAACATCTTTAAATAAATAATCAAGGGTCAATTAGGCTTGTTACCAAGCCAACTGAGCCCAATAACATGTTGCCCATACCATAAAACGGTTGATGTGGGCACTTGGGCGGGAGTGGGCAGCCTGATTTTTTAAAATAATCTCTTCAAAGGGCAGAAGGAATGCAGGGTTCTATCTTCAGGAGCTGCCCATGGCTGTTCTGGGGATGGCCCCACCCTATGATAGAACTCCCGCCCCCCCATTTCTTCCTATCCACCTGCTGCCTTAAGCCCACCACCGTCTGCGTCCCCGTAACATTCTGCCCTTTGTCTGTGTTCAGTAACATGGTAACTAATGTTTGCATTGCTCTTTTAAAAATGGTATGCAAGTCATGCAGAGATAATGAGGTTAACTGGTCTTTACTAAGTGTCATTATATTGTCTTCCCTGTGTGCACCAATTGTTCTTCTATTACAATCTGAATAATCCCACAATGCATGTATTCATTCGTAAATGCAGATCCAACTCTTTGTGTTGTATGTCTTTGAGAGGGCATCTTGGTTGGAATATTTTTGTTTCAGTGTCTCCCCAGCTTGCATGTTTTGGGAAATACTGCATTACCATCCTGTGTTCTCCCTGAAACTTTAAACTCCTTTGTCTTTTTTGTGCTTTAGCTTCACTATGTTAAATGTATGATATGACAACAGCAGCTTGTATTTATATAGCACCTTTAAAATATTAAAATGTGCAAAGGGACTTCACATTGGCATTATCAAATAAAACGTGACACTGAGCCACATAAAGAGGTATTAGGACAGATGACCAAAAGCCTGGTCAAAGAGCATCTTAAAGAAGGAGAGAGAGAGGCAGAGAGGTTTAAGGTGGGAATTCCAGAGCTGCCAACCCTAATGCTGGCAGCTGGCTAGTTTCAGCTGTGGCTCAGTTCATAGCACCCTCGCCTTTGAATCAGAAGGTTGTGGGTTCATGTCCCACTCCTGGAAACCAAGAACTGTGAATGTACTTGAAAGAGTTACAATCTGTGACTGTTGATAACTTGAAAGAGTTTCAATCTGTAGGGAGATTACAGATTTACTTTGAAAGGCAGCTGGCTAGTTTACACTTCACCTAAAGGAGAAATTGAGTGGCATCAATGACAGAGCTACTGCCATAACTCTGCTCTTCTGTTCTGCACAGCTGTTTTGGGTGTTGGTTACTTTTATTTGGGTTGTTAAGGCACATAATGGGTGCCTGAGAGCCCTTATGTCAATCAAAAATTTGTTTGTGAGTAACCTGAGTGTCCTGTATAGATAATTTATCACCGTGCAGAGGGATTGGACTGTATGCAAGTTGTGCTGGAAGCTGCTAATTACCTCCTTATTTGTGACAACAACTCCAGAAGTGGTAGAATCAGCACAGGTCATCTTCAGAAAGTTGCCATGAGAGGAATCAACATGAATCTTTCGTGATTGACCAATAGCATTAAGCTGATTGGTTACTGACATGAAGTCTTAAGCAGTGTGTAAAATTCCCTAAATAATTGGTAGAAGAGAAGCAAGAAAAAATTTACCAAGTTGAGGCTGTGTTTGAGTAAGGAAGTATTTTATGTTCAGGGAACTGTGGCTGAGGGAATGAGAACTCATGTGGAGTTAGTCTATACAGATGCAGTCTATAAATTTAAATAACAAACACTCTTTCTCATGCACTTCAAGTAAGATGGCAGTTGTGGGTGGGCTCATGCTGCCTGTGATGCACAAGGAGTGATGTTCAAAGTATCCAGATTGAGTATGCTTGCCCAAATAGTCAATTAATTGAGTCCCTTGAGAAAACATTGCCAGGCTTGGGGACCAATTAGTAACACTGTTCACTATATGCAAATGCCAAAGATATCCTGAACATACCTTCTGTGACGTTCTCAGCACCAAGTACAGGGTGGTCATGCAGAAGGGAGGGGAGCAAAAAATGTGTTGTGGCTTTTGTGTCCTGAGAATTGAGTAAACAGCAACAGAAGAAAGTCTTTTGAAGCTGCAGTTGTCCAAGGTTACTCAGCACTGATGGCTAACAGGAAATAGCAACCACAAGTACAGGGTAACAATGGGCTCAGGAGGAACAAATACAATTGAATGTGAGGTTATAGATTTCACAATAAAAATAATTGATAATTATCTTTTGCAAACACATGTAGGTTCCTTGCTAGATGCCAAGATGCAGTATTCTACTAATGTGGGATCCTCCAATAAGAGTTGGAGTAAGCAGAGGTTGTAGTTCCTATGGAAACCCCCCCAACAACAAAAGTAGAGAGTGACTGAGACTCCTTAAGGAATGACAAGAGCCAGGTTAAAAAAAAAAACACAAGTAACTCCAGGTTGGTAATCTTTGGATCACAGGTTATACGACTTAATATGGCATAGGTACATGGTGTGGAAAATATACAATAAAAGCTTTAACCACTGGGTGAGCTTCTGGGGAAAGAGAGGTTTCACCTTTGGACTGGCCTTCACCTAATCAGAAGACACCTACTCATCTTAGTTAACAGGATAAATAAAACATTTAAGAAGAATTTAACTGGGAGGGCAGCAGACTATGGACTCCACTGTCAGGAAAGAATCAGGGAGAAAAACAATCTATATGTAGGCATAAGAAATTAAATGGGATAAAATGGTAAGGACTGAAGATAGGAAATGAGTCGGGACAAACCCAGAAGTCTACTTCAGAAAAAAATATAGAATTACAAAATGTATGCAGGTTATTTGGTCCAACCTATTTATATCCTTTACACAGTAAGCAGTACTAACCCGATGTGCATCACTGTCCCCAGACCCGTTAATTCATCTTTCCTTCAACTGCCTAATTAACCTATTCTTAAATGTGGACATGGTCTCTGCTTCAGTCTCGAATTCAGGTAGCCCAGTCCACAGTTATAGCGACAGTTCCGAGTAAAATGCCCCAAAATAACCTTAAGATTCATAATGGAAATGCCCAAAAATGTATCCAAAATAGAGTTTCCACTTTAAAGCTGAACATGGAGTTCAGCTGTTTAAGGGATTAGCTGATTTCAAAATCAAAAATAGGGAAAGATATGATGGTGTGGGGAACAACTATTTCTCAAGCAAAAACAAAAACAAAAATACCTGGAAAAACTCAGCAGGTCTGGCAGCATCGGTGGAGAGAAGCCTGTTCCTGCCCCACGGAACTCATTTCTCGTTATCTTGACTCCATTCTCTCTCCCTTTGTCCAGTCCCTTCCCACCTACATCCGTGATTCCTCTGACACACTACATCACATCAACAATTTCCAGTTCCCTGGCCCCAACCGCCTCCTCTTCACCATGGACGTCCAATCCCTCTACACCTCCATCCCCTACCAGGATGGTCTGGTGGCTCTCCGCTTCTTCCTCGAACAGAGGCCCGAAAAATCCCCATCCACCACTACTCTCCTCCGTCTGGCTGAACTTGTTCTCACACTGAACAATTTCTCCTTTAACTCCTCTCACTTCCTCCAAATAAAAGGTGTGGCTATGGGTACCCCCATGGGCCCCAGCTATGCCTGTCTCTTTATGGAGTATGTGGAACATTCCTTGTTCCAGTCCTACTCCGGCCCCCTCCCACAACTTTTTCTCCGGTACATCGATGATTACTTCGGTGCTGCTTCATGCTCTCGTCGGGACCTGGGAAAATTTATTAATTTTGCTTCCAATTTCCAACCCTCCATCATTTTCACATGGTCCATCTCTGACACTTCCCTTCCCTTCCTTGACCTCTCTGTCTCAATTTCTGTCCACCAATATCCATTAGAAACCTACCGACTCCCACAGCTACCTCGACTACAGCTCCTCACACCACACTTCCTGTAAGGACTCCATCCCATTCTCTCAGTTCCTTCGCCTCCGTCGCATCTGTTCTGATGATGCCACTTTCAAAAACAGTTCCTCTGACATGTCCTCCTTCTTCCTTAACCGAGGTTTTCCACCCACGGTGGTTGACAGGGCCCTCAACCGTGTCCGGCCCATCTCCCGCGCATCAGCCCTCACACCTTCTCCTCCCTCCCAGAAACATGATAGGGTCCCCCTTGTCCTCACTTATCACCCCATCAGCCTCCGCATTCAAAGGATCATCTTCCGCCATTTCCGCCAACTCCAGCATGATGCCACCACCAAACACATCTTCCCTTCACCCCCCCTGGCGGCATTCCGTAGGGATCGTTTCCTCCGTGACACCCTGGTCCACTCATCCATCACCCCCTACACCTCAACCCCCTCCCACGGCACCTTCCCATGCAGCCGCGGAAGATGCAACACCTGCCCCTTCACTTCCCCTCTCCTCACCGTCCAAGGGCCCAAACACTCTTTTCAAGTGAAGCAGCATTTTACTTGCACTTCCCTCAATTTAGTCTACTGCATTCATTGCTCCCAATACGGTTTCCTCTACATTAGAGAGACCAAACGCAGACTGGGTGACCGCTTTGCAGAACACCTTCGGTCTGTCCACAAGCATTACCCAGACCTCCCTGTCGCTTGCCATTTCAACACTCCACCCTGCTCTCTTGCCCACATGTCCGTCCTTGGCCTGCTGCATTGTTCCAGTGAAGCTCAACGCAAACTGGAGGAACAGCACCTCATCTTCCGACTAGGCACTTTACAGCCTTCCGGACTGAATATTGAGTTCAACAATTTTAGATCATGAACTCTCTCTTCCATCCCCACCCCCTTTCCGTTTTTTCCCTATCCTTTTTGTTTTTTCCAATAATTTATATAGATTTTTCTTTTCCCACCTATTTCCATTATTTTTAAATGTATTTCCATCCATTGTTTTATCTCTACCTTTTAGCCTTTTTAGATTCCTTCACCCCACCCCACCCCCAATAGGGCTATCTGTATCTTGCTTGTCCTGCTATCCATTCTTAATTAGCACATTCCTTTAGATAATATCACCACCTTCAACACCTCTTTGTCCTTTTGTCTGTGACATCTTTTGGTTATCTACACCTATCACTGGCCCTCTATCCAGCTCTACTTGTCCCAACCACCCCCCACCCCCCACAACCCCACACTCCCCCCCCACCACCCTTAAACCAACTTATATTTCACCCCTTTCCTATTTTTACTTAGTTCTGTTGAAGGGTCATGAGGACTCGAAACATCAACTGTGCTTCTCTCCACCGATGCTGCCAGACCTGTTGAGTTTTTCCAGGTATTTTTGTTTTTGTTTTTGTTTTGGATTTCCAGCATCCGCAGTTCTTTGCTTTTAACTATTACTCAAGAATGGTTTATTTGTTGTTAAGCAGAAATATTGGGATTTGCAACATTTCTTTAGGTTCATCTAGTGCATAAAAAAGGGACAGGAATATGTTGCAGGCCATTTACACCTTCATTCTCTTTTCGATGTACCTATCGCCCCCATTCTTGTTGTTCCTCTCAAAATTATTATCTCACAATTATCCACATTAAATTCTGCCTGTTACCTGTCCACCTGTTCTACTGTCGTGTCAATGGTCAGTGTATTCTGCAGGTCTTTTTTGAATGCTTTTCACTATGTGCCAAACCCCCTAACTGAGTCTCTATCAAATTTCAAGACTTGGCTTATATATAGAGAGTTGAATGCCAGGCAGGAAACAAAGACCAGGGAGATTGCAGGTGAGGCTGAAAATGGCTGAAGACTGTGAGGTCCAGTTGGTCTTAATTATTTTATGAGCCATATCTTATATAAGGTCAGTAGATGGAAAATCATAGGGAGCACATCTTCGGTTTTACCCTGACAGTGTGATTGCTCATAAAATGTACTCTCTGTGGAAACACTCTCCAAATGAGGGTAAGAGATTGATCCTGAACTTTGAGCGCTGTGTTCTGCCAAAAAAAAAAACACCTGTCTATCCTGGGACATCACTCTTGAAAGAATGAGGGGACATTTGAAATAAGTCTTTGATATTTTCAAGGGGTATGGAGAAATATATATCAAAAAGAGGTTATCCTCTGAGCACAGAGTTTAAAGTTAAAAATGTCAAAAGAAACTTAGAAACGTTTTCAGTAGGAGTGGAATAAAAATATAGAATAGATTACTTGTAAAGACATGGGACAGAATACCAAGGCAGTTTTTTTTAGTAACAAAGCTTTGGATGAATTTGTGTTATAGATAAAGGTTCTGCTTTACCTGCTGATGGAAGGTTTTGAGGAGTAGCCCAGAGGGAACCCAAAATGTTACAGTGTTAGTATGAACACACGTTATATGTTCATTTCTTGTCAAGTTCCTCTCTCTACTGCTTCCATGCTATAGATTTTGGGTTCAGCATCTCTAAACACTGTCCATAAATGGTCCACACATGTCCAATGATCAGAAGAGCCCTTTTACAGCCCGCTGTCCAGTCAAATGATAGTGGAGGCCATATCAATAATAGCCTTTGCTATGATGCAGGAATAGCATGATCTTTCCTGTGCCCCATGTGTGTTTTACCTTCCTTTTCAGAAAGTAGACTAATAAGCACTCCCATATTGCCAAATGTGCATCAGCAAGCTTGCTTTGTTGACCTGAAACATATGAGAGGAAATAATTTGCTTTATAAAAGCAAATCTTACTTTTAGTTAGCATTGCTCATGAGCTCAAGAATAACCTTCCACAATGTTTTAGGTCTCTATGTTTTACAAAATGTCCTATTTACTATATGGGGAGAATGACTGCTTACTTGCTTCTCATGCAAACAAGGATGTGGCAAAAAAATTACTCCAAATGCACAGAATGTTCACTTACTGGACAAAAGTGGTGGATTCTTGCAATTGTAGAGAAAACTTAAATTATAAATTAGGTGTAGAAATATATTTAGACTCAACCAAATCAGTAGTAAATTCATTCATGGCTACGCAAACAAAATTGCTGCCATTTTTATCAATTTGCAGCAGTATTTCTTGTGCGTATTTTCAACCGAAACACTTAGAGACTGTCACTGCCGAATATGTCACTGGACTGGCGTCATGTGCATATAATAATGACTCGGCTTAGCGCTGTAACAAAGGGTATATAAAAATCTTTGAAAGTTGCGGTTTGTCAAATACAGTCAATTCATTACAATTTCCTTCATGAACAACATAACTTTCCTGTTGTTCAACAGTAACTCCGTAATAATGGGAATACATTACATCGTATCTTGCTCACAACATGCTTGTACCAGAATTGACACTGAGATGCACTATAACAGATGTAAGTGAAATGTTTGCCTTTACGGACATGCACTTTAGATGCTAGCTCAATAACTGCATGAATAATTTATCCCTGCAAATGGACAAGCAGCGACTCAGCTCTAAACAACAGGGTGGGAAAAGTTGGATGCCTCCATGCAAACAAAATCGGAATTTCTGAATCAGTGTCCCAGAACATTTCGATTTCGCAGCTAATAAAATGAAAACAAGATCGTGATTTTTGAAACTAATTTCTGCAATTTATGCCTCAGTTGCGGGGAATACTAGATGTGAATAATGGGGAGCTCTTGAAAAATTAACCTGAAGTCAGCATTATGTTTTTTGGGGGCATTTTCTATCCTTCTTCTTCTCTCACATTTTATTCCTTCCACATTTAAGCCCACACTCATGGGTAAATACCAACTCTGAATGACTTTGAGAGTATCGTCACTGGCCTTGATATCTAGGTAAATGATTGGACCTAACCCATGCCTTTAAGGGATTCTTCTTCTGTGTTTAATAAGGGCTGAAGGATCACATTGAAGCTAATTTTAGGTTTAAAAAATCAAGTGAATTTTTTGAACTATTAGAGATCAAGGTTGTGCGCTGCTAAAATAATCCATTTTATATTAAGCTCTGTGGTCCAAAGCCTTCAACAACTGTTTTGCAGAGTAGCTGATGAGCAGTATCCATACTTTTTTTTTAAAAAAAGGCCAAGCACCCCAGCGTCAAATTGGGTATGGGGGGGTGGGGTGGCGGGGGGTGGGGGGTGAGGTACTCCAAAGCTGCACTGGGGAATCCCCTTCGGAAGTTGACAAGTAAGGTTTGCACGGCAATTGCCCAGAAGTGCAAACTATACCTGGGCAATTGCCCTGTGCTGGGAACCATTCGAAAACGCAATTCAAATAGTAAACTTCGAATGGTTCTGACTGGTTTACATCAATCATTACCCAGAAAAAGTTAGAAGGATTAAAATCACTTCTAACTTCTGGGTAACTATTGTACAGATTCAGGACTCCCACACACCCTTGACTATCACCACCCTACCCTCCAACAGGACTCCCAGATGCTCCAGCCCTCCCAGGGGTCTCCCCATGCACATCCCAGCTACCCACTTCCCCCCCAGCAACGATGGGACTCTCACCACCCCCAAGGGACAACAACCCCGACAGGAGCTCCCCAACCCATGGGATTCCCCGAGCCCCATGGGGACTCTGCCACTCCCCACCCCGACCCCCAAATTCTACCCACTTACTTTAGACACTTATCTTCTCCCTGGCCTGTCAAGGACCTTTAAACTTCAATGGACCTTTAACTTACCTGGTTTACGGCAGCTGTAAAAAAGGGGGAGTGGCCTTCTTTCCTTTGACTCAGCCGCACTTTGCTAGGCAATAGGGATGTGCTGCACTACCTGGATCTCGCCAAGCCTGAACTGGAAGGTCACGCGAGATTAGGTTGAAAAAGATTAAGGTAAGAAATTGGGCACAGAGTGGCAATCTGACACTGATTGCAACTCTGAGGAAATTTAGGCCCAATGTATATTCATACATAAGATGTGGGCATTCCTGGCTAGGCCAACATTTGTTGTCCATCCCTAATTGCCCTTGAGAAGTTTGTGGTGAGCCACCATCTGAACCCCTGCAGTCCATGTGATATGGGTACTCCCACTGTTGTTAGGAAGGGACTTCCAGGATTTTGACCCTGCGACAGTGAAGGAACTGCGATATAGTCCCAAATCAGAATGCTGTGTTACCTGGATGGGAACTTGGAAGTGCTTGCTGCCCTTTAACCTAGGTGGTAGAGGTCATAGATTTAGAAGGTGCTGTCAAAGTTGGGAAATTGCTGCAGTGCATCTTGTAGATGGTAGATATTGCAGCCACTGTGCCCTGGTGGCAGATGGGATGCCAATGAAGCGGAAAGCTTTGTTCTGGATAGTCGAGTTTCTTGGGTACTTTTCTAGCTGCACTCACCTAGATAAGTGGAGAGTATTCCATCACACTCCTGACTTGTGCCTTTAGATGGTGGACAGGCTTTAGGCAGTCAGGAGGTGAGTCACTCTCCTCATAATTCCCATTCTCGGACCTGCTCTTGTAGCCACAGTATTTATATGGCTGGTTTAGTTCAGTTTCTGGTCAATGGTAACCCCCACCCCACCCATCCAGGATACTGATGGTGGCGAATTCATTGATGTCAATGCTGTTGTTACAAGCAACCTGACCTGGAGCTCAGGTTACCCCTTCTTTATATGTAGTGACTAACTCACCATAATAGCACATTCTACACCGTGTTAATCCTAAACACAGTTTGCTAGCTTTGGGAATGTGGAGATCATAAAGAAAGCCTTGGGTTGATCAGTTTTCCATTAACATGCAACATCAACATGAGGACCGGTACAAGCTGGTTCAGTGTGTGTGAGGTTTGTGGAATGTTGGATACATCAGGATTAATGTTGACAAAAGCGTAAGATCATAGCCATAAATCAGAGTAATAGATAAAGGAGAGTAGATTAAGTTCAACTGGCTACAATGTGTGTCCTTCTATGGAAAAGCATCACTTTAATTTTGGTATTAACCATAAGACTATATATGATCACCTAACCCCTAACAAACCTGCAGTTCTTGACTTTGTATTGAGAACCCTTATTTCTAGTATATTGGTGTGGGCTGCAGCCTTGTCTATTTTATTCTATAAACACAACCTAACACATTGAAAGATGAACAAGCAAATAGATAACAACAATATGGTGTGCGTGTCTATAATTACTTTAGAATATATGTTAATTGGTATCTCCAAAGGAAAATAATAAAAGGTTGCAAATCCCCACATTAACTTAACATCTTGTTGAATTATTATTTTGTTAAACAGTGGGGTTAAAGTTTAATATTGTTGCTCCTGTATTAAAAATGTAGTGAAACATAGTCAAAATGGTAATGTAGGAAATGTAGCAGCCAATTTGCAGTCTGCAAGATCCCACAATGTGATAATGACCACGTAATCTGTTTTCCTTAGTGATGCAAGTTCAGAGATAAACATTGGTCAGTGAGAACTCCCCTGCTCTTCTGTCAGACAGTGCAATGTGTCTTTTTTGTGTCCACCTGAGAGGACAGACAGAGTCCCGGTTTAGTATTGCCTCTGAAAGACAGCACCTCCAACAGTGCAGTACACTCTCGATACAGCACTGGATATCAGCTTAGATTTTATTGCAAGCGCTTTGTGTGGATCTTGAAGCCACAACCTTCTGACTCAGGTGGGATTGCGACTCAGTAAACCACAGCCAATAACACATCATCAAAATACCTGGGCAGTGGAACAAAGAGCTTCAGAACAGGTGTCTCTTAGTGAATCCATTATTATCAGATTTAAGGTATAAGAATGGGCAATTTATTGATTTGGGAAGGATGGGTACAATATAAGGGAGATTGGAGCAATACAAAAGACAAAGGGAAAAATAACTTCCATTATATCGCACAACATCACATCTTTGGGACATCTCAAATAGTTTCACAAGCAATTCATCACTTTGAAATGTAGTCATGTTTGATATACAGGAACAGATATATTTTGCTTGCTCCTCTTTCAGCTTTTTGGGTTCTCCACAACGCTGGTTGATCACCTCTCATTTCAACCATCATTTTTTTGGACTCGGCAAGTGGTTTTACAGACAGGTACTGATGTCAGTAACAATAATTAAAGCAGGTACGGCTAGCTGAGGAAGGGGAGGGAAGAAACAGCTGAGCCCTTGATCTAAGTTGGAGATAGTATAGTGGAGATTAAGGAAAACATTAACTGAACTAATTCAGAGAAGGATTGAGCAGGCGTATGAGTACTTAATGTAGGCAGTGGAAAATTAGGAAATAGCACTCAGGGAAAATAGAAATATTGATTGCAGAATCAAAACATAACTTAGTACAAAAGAAACTGAACCGGACTCCCATCAATCACCAAGATGGATACCCCCTAATTCAATGATCTTGTGGTCTCACTGATATAAGTGCCTTTAATGGGTATCACAAAATTACAGAGCCAGGGGTATCAAGCAAAGTGACTAATCTAAAAAAAAAACTTACAATTTAAATAATAAAATTAGCGTGACAAATTACGGGTGGCCAATGATTAAATAGATTGTTTTCTCCGAACATTGCTGCAAAAACAAATCCCAGCTGACCAGAATGGTCATTAAGCCTGCATTACCTCAGAGCACGTCTGAACTGAAAAACAAATTCATTTTAAGCGCTCATTTAGATAGCGTTTTGATCAGTGTTGAATCAGAATATATCTGTGACTAAGGGTATTTACTTCTGACATGAAATTGCTGACTGAATCAAGACAGCATCTCAACGATGACAAGGAATTATGGCTGTCACAATGTGGTTCTTGGAGGCATGCTTGATTTACACAATACTACATTTCCCTGCCAAGGTAATGTGTTTGCAGCATCTGTGACAGAATGTTATCACACTTCTTTTGCAATATGAAAGGACCCAAAAGAAAACATTGAATTCTTGCTGGAACTTTGCTCTCTTAAAAAAAAAGTACATGCTTGTCAGTGTCTCCCAAAGGTTCTTCGTAAAAGCCAGCACAAATGCCTGCCAAACTCTTACATGACTCCTGCAATCCACTAACTTAGATTGTATCTGACAATTTCCCTACAGAAGGAAACTCAATCAAGGATGAGGTAAAGCAGCTTTAGAGTAGGATCACTGAGATGCATTGTTCAGGCAGCTTTTAAAAGGCCAGTAACAATTCACAGACTGCTTAACAACTTGTTTTTTTTTTCCCCTACAGCCAAGAGGTGAAAAGATGATGACACCCAGTTCCAAATCAACACCATTTTCCTTGATCCCTCCACTGCCATTGATTTGTCCGATATCCATGTTATGGACAGGAGGGGGTTTTAATTTAAACAGCCCTGATTTCTCTTCTCGCCACCCATCTGGAAACATAAGGGTGTTTTGATTTTGATTTCCTGCTGGTGGTGGCATATTTTCCCCAACCCCTCAGTTTTGGTGTGATCCAGTTTGTACTAACAGCTCCACGGCAAAAGCAAAATAAGGTAAAATCAGAGGGTTAGTTTATTTTACACACACCCAAAATGTGGCAAGAGGGTTCACTAAGCATTGCCCACCGCACTCTTTTCCATTCATACAGCAAAAGAAGGATAAGGGGTACAAGGCAAAGACCGCAGAGAGGATAAGAATTATTGTTTCATGTGAGTGCAGAGTCCAGAATCAAATTCAACAATGGTGTACTCCTTCACAGAGTAGGCAGGCTGAAGATTGATGCTGAGCAATTCACTTGAGATGAATTCCATGATGGGCTAGGCACGTAGAAATAAACTAATCTTGTAGGCGCTGATACAGAAGATCAGATGTCCCAGTAGAAACAGTGTAGATGAGGGCCAGGCATTCACCTGGATCAAGCACTTGTTCTGAGTTGCTGCTTGTTTGATGGAAAATGTCAGCCTGCTTCGCAGCTCCACAAGGCAGGGTTCTCCCAGATAGGGAGGATTGTTATATGCCCCCCACTTCTGCACTTTGGCTTAGACAAAGGATGTATATTCCTTTATCTGGATTCTTGAGATGGTTAATGTTTCAACCATTAATAATTTCAAAAGAGGGTCCAGGGTCCTTTTCCTATCAAATTGGTCATCTCCATTGGCCAGGTCTTGGCCTTAGAAATGTAAATGGTCTTTGTACAATTCCCTTGGATTTAATCACTGCAGGGGTCATTGGTGTCTCTTCAGAGGTAATGAGGTGGCAGCTGTTCTGAATGCCAGGAAGTTCCTTTTGTTTGAGTCATGGCCAGCAATGGTTTCAGTCATTTTAAAGCCTTTGTCCATTTTTTATAAGATTTTATAGATTAGTCATGCTGACATACACATGGTCTTTGCTCCGGTACATCCAGTACTGGATGAGCAAAGTTTTTTTCCAGTAGAATACTGGGAAGACCAAAGTCATTGTCTTTGGTCCCTGTGACAATGTTTGCTTCCAAGCCACTGATTCCATTCCTCTCCCTGGCAACTGAGGCTGAGTCAGACTGTTCACAATCTTGGTGCTGTCTTTGATCCCGAGGTAGGCTTCCAACCATATAGCCATTCGAAAACCAAGATCGCTTACTTCCATCTCCGTAACATTGCCTGACTCAACTTTTGCTTCAGCTCATCCATTGCTGAGACCCTTACCCATGCCATTGTTACTTCTAGACGTGACTATTCCAATGCTCTCCAAGCTAAACTTGCACGCTCCATAAATTAAGCTCAGCCAAGACTCTGCTGCCATATCCTAAATTTCACCCCCACCCTTTCTGCTCTCTGACCTACACTAGCTCCTGGTCTGGTAGTGCCTCGATTTTAAAATTCTCATCCTTGTTTTCAAATTCTTCATGGCCCTGCCCTTCCCTATACCTACAGTTTCCTCTAGCTGCACAACCTCCTGAGATAGCTGCACTCTCCCAATTCTTACCTATCATGCATCCTATATTTTCATTATTCCACCATTGGTGGCTGTGCCCTCAGCTTCCTGGGTCCTAAGCTCTTAAATTCCCTCCCAAAACCTCTCTGTCTTTCCGCACCTCCACCTCTCTCTCTCTCTCTTGTGTTAAAATGCTCCCTGAACGCTACCTCTCAAACCAAACTTTTGGTCATCTATCCAAATATCTCCTTGTGTGGTTTGGTGTCAAATTTTGTTGATAATGCTCCAGTGAAGCACACTGGGCCATTTTACTATGTTAAATACAAGTTGTTGTTGTTGTAAAGGCACCGTGGGCCTAAGCAATTGTTACAGTTATGAGGTTTAAGACTATGGCCTGAATTTTTTGGATGGTGGCGTCTCGCTTCCTGCCATCTGAAGAGTCGGTGGGGAACACATCCCTGCCGACTCCGAGTGCCCGCAGCCATGAACATTGAGTAGCTGCAGGCGGAACTTCTGTCCCTCACTTGGGAGGAAGGTCTGCCTTAAGAGAGCTGCTGGCCAAACTGACCGGGCAGAAGACGAAATGCAGCAGGATGTCGGCACCTAAGTTGGAGCCTAAACAGTTGTGCTGGAACCTATCCTTTTAATTCTAAAGTAGTTGTGATCAAAGAGAGCTGATTAGCATTTCTACTAGGGTACAAAGTTAATGGGCAGGATTTTCCGTGCCCGTTGGCATCAAGCGTCATGGCAGGCGTGAGCGGACAATATGGTGGGAAGGCAAAAATTCGGTTTCACGATGTCGTGAAGCTAGTTTACGATCCCCTGTTCGGCCCGTCAATGGCGAGCCACGGTTTCCTGACGCTGGACGTCAGGAACGTCTTTTTAATACATCTGCATATCATTAATGGCCCTGCACACCGGAATTATCGCCCCCCCCCCAATGGATCATCCAGGCACCTTGGCGTGATTGCATGCTGATGTGTTTCACAACAGCATTTATAAGGTGTGCACCTGGTGAGCTGCACTTCGAGGTATCTCGGAGGCGAGTGCACACTACTGTTATGCAGCACTTGCGATGGTCACCCATTCGAGTTCAAGGTTGAGGTGCCGCGCATTCAGTTAAGGGCAAAGGCAAGTTGCTTTTTCCTGGCTGGCTGACAGTGTGGTGTCACGGTAAGGGCTGCGCTGCGGTTGGGGCAAGTTGGGTGGGAGGCCAAGGGCTGCACTGGGTCTGATGGTAGTGTACAAGCACATGCGGGTGTTAAGCGACCACGCTTTAGGGAAACCTTGTATAAAGTGACCATTCCTCTGCAGCTGAGACAGTTCAGACGCAGCCACATTGATATGTGTGGAGTCGGGCCTCCAGCTTCTCTGCCCCCTCAAGCAACACAGAGGCATCAATGTGACACCAAGTGCTCCAGAGCTTTTCACCCCTCAGGCAGAGACTGCAAACTAATGAGTGTTTTAGTGGACTGCAGAACGATTGGACAACTTGGCAAGTTGTACAATCTCCTTGCGAAAGTTGGCCATGGAGCAGTCACTGCTGGAGTCGCTAACAGCCCCTTGCATTGTCATCATCCCAATTTGGACCAGTCTCCCCCATGGTTCAAGCTAACAGCGCAGCCTTGCAGCCCGGGTGAGGAGAATGCCTGTGCCTGAGCTGAGAGCACAGCATGCATTCCAGTGGGCAAAGCTGCTGCCAATTGGTCAGGCGGAGTGGGGCAGAGGAGGGTGGGATTTCCCATTCAGCGCACTAAACTCCGGCCATCCAAGTGGTGGCCAGCACTCTCTGGCAAGCTTTAAGGGACCTTTAAGCTTAACCAAGAAAGGTTCTTAGAACACCCAAGCTAACCCACATGTCTCTCTCTCTTTCAACCTGCAGGAGGAGTCCATCAGGACCATGGAGCCTGGTGACCGAGCTGTCTGCCTCGTGGCGTACAGAGAACAGAGATGAAGGGGAAGAGAGTCACGAGGAGCCTGGCTGGACAGAGGGAGGAGCAGCACCCTCCAGGAGAAGGGACGGTTGTGACTCCCGCACACACCGCTGAAGAGCCACAGCGAGCCATCGCTGGTTAGCCCCTAGCTAGGTCCAGGGTCTATAGATGACACTTGTCATTCCTGCAGATGACCGAGTACCAGTGTTGCCAAAGACTGCGCATGTCTAGGGAACTGGTCGGTCACGTCTGCCATCTGCTGCAGGATTTTGCGTCACGGGGACATGGAGGGCAAGGAGGGCACTGACATCCACTGTCAGTGGCTCCTTTCAGGGCTCCACAGGTGACCTCTGTGGGATATCACAAGTCTCGATGCACAAATGCATCCATGAGGTCACAGGCGCCATCTTCACGAAGGCCACACAGCTTTGTGCATTTCGCCCAGGATCAGGAAAGCCAGGAATCAAGAGCGCAGGGATTTGCCCAGATCTCAGGTTTTCCAGAGGTGCAGGATGCCATCAACTGCACTCACATGGCACTCAGATCTCCATGGCAACCAGTGGTCAACTACGCCAACCACAATGTTTTCCACTCACTGAATGTTCAGCTGGTGTGCGACCACCACAAACGTATGCTACAGGCCTGTGCACAGTTCCCAGGGAGCACCCACGACTCCTACATTCTCAGTGGGTCTCAGATCCCTGATGTCTTCCAGGGTCCACAGAGGCTGCAGGGTTGGCTCCTCGGGGACAAGGGCTACCCGCAGAGGATGTGGCTGATGACACTTGAGTGTTGGCCTCAGACTGCAGACGAGAGAAGCTACAAAAACGTTTATGCTGCAACTCACACCTTGATGGAGCAAACCATTGGAATGGTTAAGGTGAGGTTCTGGTGCCTGGACTAGTCTGGCTGAGCCCTAAAATACAGTCCACAGATAGTGTCATGTTTCGTTTTCACCTGCTGCGCCCTTCACAAGCTGGTGCTGCAATGGGGAGAGGAGCTGGCTGAGGAGGAGATGAAGGAGCTGTAACCCTCCTCTGATGAGGAGGATGTCGACAAGGATGAGGGAGAGGAGGTCCTCGAAGGCGAGGATGATGGCGATGAGGCCATCGCACTGGTCAGACGAGACAGGCACACTCGTGACACCCTCATAGGTGCTAGATTCATGAAGGATGATGACGACATGCAGCGAGGAGAAAATATAGATTCTGACATTGCAACTGTGAATGTTTGACTCCTGTGTAGCTGATGGCAGTACACATATGTTCTGTGATAAGACTACTGTCATGGAGACGCAGTGGCTGCCCATAGTCCCTACATTCCAGGCGGATGATGACGACATGCAATGGGGACACTCCATAGATCCTCACAAAGCTTCTGTGAATGTCTGACTCCCTGTCTGGCTGATGGAAGGTTGCATGTGCTCTGTAAACAGGGCCATATCATGGAGATGCAGCAGGGAAACATTAACTTCTCTTAATGCTGTGGCATCCTTCATGAGCTGAACCCTTCAGGATCACACTGTCACCGGGCACAGATACTGATGGGATGGGAGCAGCCGCACCTTAAAGGTGCTGAATGCACACTGTTCCACCAGCCCAGGACATTCTGGCTGCAATGATAGGTGCTATCGAGGTGCAGGCATGACTGATGTGTCCAGTGACAGTGAAGACGCACCATCAGTGTGCTGGGAAGGCTGCACAAAGCACAGGGAAGAGGCCCTGGACTGTGACACCTGTGTTTATCATGTGCAGGAACCAAGATTTCACACCTGAGTGACACAAACTCTAGTCGTCATAACAAGGAGCCAAAGGCAAAGAAACATTTTTGGGAGTTTACTTACAAAAGTGAACATTATTTACAAGTGACCCAGGCTGTGCAACTACGTCATCTTAGCCTTCCTAACCCTGCCACTATGTCTTGGTGCTCTCCCAACATCCACATTGGAGGTGAAGGCAGCCTGCAGACTGTTACACCCTGTCTGTGATGACCTTAACAGGTGTCCTCTGGAGAGCTGAGAACTGGAGGACCATGGCCTGTTTTTGGGGTCCTGCTGTGCAGCAGTGGCACCCTCCTAGGTCTGTGGAGCTGGATTTGCTGTGGTCACAGGAAGAGGGGATTTGGATTGGCCGGTCACTCCCAGAGTCACATGGATGGATGACCCCAAGGTTCACCTGCTGGTCCTCCTCCCTATGGGTGCCTGAGGGTCCCTGGCTGACTTCTAGAGGAGAAGGGGAAGCTGGAGTGAGATCGGGCTGCCCGGCACCCCTTTCACATTGACACAGTTGGAGGCCATCTACGGCATCAGCCCACACAGCAGTGCACGACTGATGTCCTGGACCAAGGTCTCCATGGCGGCTAACAACCTACCAGTGTTGACCTCGATGCATTGCAATGCCGGCGCTATCACAACCATTGAATCTTGCAATCTGAGGAGTGCAGCGGACATCCTTTCCTAATGTTCCTGAGTTTGCCTTTGCAGCTCCAGTAACTGAGGTATGACCGAGTCCACAGGATGGTCACCTGGCTCAGACTCATCAGATTTCTGGCCTCCAGCAGTCCTCTGAGTGCTGGAAACGTGGGAAATCCCTGCTGCCGCCTGTTGTGGATCAGACAGTGTGATGTGCTCACCAGATTGTCACCCTGAGGTTACTCTAAAGCTTGATCACACTGAGGCGCGTGCCTCTGCGCTGATGGAGGGTGTGGGTGAGCGCTGTGACAGGTCTTCATTGAGGGTTTCAGCAGATTCCTCTTCTGACATGCCTTCAGGGCTTGGGTCATGGACCCCCCTCGGCTGTTTCCCAGATGTGCTTGCGGAAGCGAGGGGAGATGATTAGTGCACGGCAGTGACCTGCGAAACAGGACATATCACTCACGGTATGGTTGTCTGATGGATGTTGCGCTGCTGGACCCTCACTTGGTTGAGCACTGCCAACCTCACTGTCAGGACAGGACCGGTCCAGATTGTTGTGGGCCAGCTGGATGGCTCTGTTTTCAGTGTCCATGAGGAATTTGATTTCAGGCTTTCCTCCACCGGTCTGTGACCTCTCCCTGTTGTTGTGAGCCAGCTTGTCCTGCATGAATAGGGATGGAGAGAATATAAGCAGGATGCCTGGCGTGTGTGGGTGGTGAGTGGTCCCACGGACAGGATGAGGGTAATGAAGGTCAGTGTGAGAGGATGAATGGTGATGTCCGTTGAACGACCAGTGAGTGATGACCCTGGGGATGTGTGATGGGTTTGTGAGCGTGTGAGTTGAGAGTGATGAGCAGAGTGACTTATCCTTGTGGAAAGGAGGAGATCATTCATCCTCTTTTGGCACTGGGTGGCTGTTCTCTTTTGCAAGGCATTGGTGCTGACCACTGCTGCCACTGCCTCCCATGCAGGATTGCTGACCTTGCTTGCTGGCCTTTGCCCAGAGCGAGGGATAAAAGACATTGCAGCAGGACTCCACTGCGTCCAGTAGGTGCTCAAGGGAGGTGTTGCTAAATCTAGGGGCAGCATGTTTCCTCCATTTGGCAGCTATCAGATCGCAGCAGCTTTCTATCCCTTGAAGAGTGTTAGCTCTTTGTAGTTGACCTTTAAATATGGCGCCCGGTTTACTGAAGGCCTGAGGTGAGGGCATGGCGGGTGAATGAGAGGACACCCTGCAAGTGACCCTGCATGTTTCTTGGGAATGCATGATTAATGAAGTGGGATTGTGACGATATGGCATGAAAAGCTGCTATTGCGGCCAGTTGGTAAAACTTCCTTTTTTCAGCCTGCTACTGTGCTTAGTGCCAATCTGAGATGATTCACCCAATGTCTTACCCATTGCCATTGGGAAGAGGATAGAGGAAGCCATTTTATGATCAGGCTTCCCTATCAACCCAAGCATATCACAGATAGGAATTGCAGTTTGGTCTTGTGTGGAGTACAGCCAACTGGGAGGTACACACCAAGAAAAAGATAATATTTTCCAGGTCTGTACTTTAGGCAGAGAAAATGCTGACTCTGTTATTCACCATGGAAATGCAGATGAGAGCGCCTGCTCTGATTGAAGACCCAGTTCGCGAGAAGTTAAAAGAGGCTGGAAGATTTGCCTAGCTTAGAGCTGAAGGAAGAAATCTACAGTGTAACCTTCACAGTGAGCAAGAGTTCTGAGATTAGTAGTTGCGAGGCTGGGAAATTTTGAAAGGAAGCAGCCCACTTAAAGCTCAGAGATACTGTGAACTGTTTGCTGAGACTTGTAATTCTGGGGAAAGTGATAAATAACAGAAACTGTTTATTTCTGTAGTTTAAAGTACAAGTTGCTTACACAAGAAAATTGTGTTTCGGTAATAGTCCCTTTTTACTCATGTGATGCAGTAAATGTTTTTTAAAACGTGATCTCTTGATGTATCACCCTTTCAGCTAATAACAGAAAGTTTGAAATTCTCTTTAAAAGTTATCGATCTCTCCAGAGGTCACAACACAATGTTTCCTTTATAAAAAAACGACTGCACAACAGATGTTAGGTAACTCTGTGAAATAACATTGTTCTTTTCACATAGATCAAAGGACATTCACTGTGTGAACTTTTTTTAATATGCCACATTAGAACTGCTTGGAACTTCTCATGAGAAATGAAAATATAGAACTGAATGACCTTGCTTGGACTACAGTGCAATTTCCTCCCCTTTATACAGTGATATCAAAACTCACTTATGTATTAAAATAGATTTATCTTTCTACCTGTTCTTGCTGTAAGTAGTTATTTTGTTAGCAATACATAATAAGAGCAGGAGTATGCTATGCTGAAACCTCTGTAATGGTCCAAGAAATCATGACTGACCTTCTACCTGAACTCCACTTTCCCACCTAATCCCGATATCCATTCATTCTTTTAGCGTCCAAAAATGGATTGATCTCAGTCTTACATTTTGTTATGATGTTTGGGTCCGTAAAGAGCAATTCAAACACCCAGTGCTCAGCCAAAGAAATTACTCATCAAGAGTTCATGGCTTAAGCAAATGAATTTTGCTATACAAGAAACAGGTAAAGCAAACACTACTAAATGAATACTGCCTTAGGTGAATATTTACACGTTACATTAACAAACATAATAAACCACAATCACATATATCTTAGACTAAAATTCTCAACTGAAGCTTCCCCTTTTCTTTATAATCTCCCCCTTGAAAGTCTTATCAGGCCCTTGAAGATTCCTTCACTTCCTTGAACTAAACCAAAGTGCCACAGCTCTCAGGAATTCACTTTGATTCCTCCTCGGTGTTCCAGCTATTCTCCGAGGTGTAACATTTCGTGGGGATCCTTCCATTAGCTTTTGGCTAAACGATCCTCCAATTTCTTTTCAGAACCTCGTGACCGTGGACTTCTTAGCTCAAGCCTGGGCTCCACTGCACTCTTGCTTAATGTCTCCACTTCAGAAATACCCCTGATTTCTGATAGCTCTTTTGTTTCTGGTCTACAGTTGCTTTGCAGCTGTTCGCGGACTCTCTCTTTCTCTACTTGCTGAACTCTAGCGTTAATTACACCTGCAGACTTGGGTGCTTTCAGCTCCAACCCCAATGACCTTCTGAAAAAGTCACAAGGACCACTTTCCAGAATTCCAACCAAGGATCCACCCTGAATTATTTATCTCTATGGCAACAGACGTTAGTTGAGATGCCGGATAGATTTTTAGAGCTTCAAAACCAAGCTTCTTGATGCTGAGGTCTGCATGAATAATTTAAATTTCTAATAAAGTCAGGGCAATTCTCCTCAGGTTCACTATTTGCAGTTCCCCAGCTATATGCAGACAGGCCACTTGCTGTTTTTTTATGGCTTTCACCCTCCTAACTCTGACCTCATTGAATAAACGCTCTAAACTGTAATTACTGCAGGAATGTTTACCAGTTATTCCATTTATCTTACATTTAACACTTTAATCTCCAGCGTAAAAGTTATATTCCTACAACTAAAAATTATATGTTTCAATAGCATGAAATAAATGATTATAGCAATATTTTCAATGACTGAGCATCCCCAGTTCTCTGAGGTACAGAATTCCAAAGTGACCTAGGTCACCAGCACGGAGCTGAGTCAATAGTTTTGATTGGCAATGGAATTAACAAATTTTTAATATTGTGCGAGTTGAACCCTCTGCCGTGCATTTTTAAAAAAATGTCGCTGTATTAATGATTATGAATGTCAACTCATTATCGGTGACAATTACAATACAGCTAAGTCAGTGAAAAATAGCCAGGTCATAAAAACAGCAAGATCAAAACAAAACATTATTACCTTCCATGAACGCTTATTGTTTCAAAAATCCGTTCCTCTAACTCTCTTCCCAATGCCTCCCCCCAGCCCCGACAGTTAATAATTTGATGTCAAGTGTAACTGATTTGTTGGAGGTACAGGCTTGATGGGTTAAATAACTTTCGCCTTACCTTATTTTAACGTATGAATCGGTTTTCAGCCTTTCTCCTTTTCTTCCTCCACGTGCCCACTCGTTCATGTACACAAGCTTACACGCACGGTAAAAACAACATGGTATTTGGTCAGACCCACATTCTGGAAGGTGGGGCAGGATCTTCTGGTTGGTGAGTGGGGGCGGGGCCTGCTCACCGACAATTAAAGTGACGCGGGATGACGTCGGGTGGAACTCCCGATGTCTCCCCGCGTCATTTCCATTTTCAGGTCGGCGGGGGTGCAGTCGGTTCAGCTGCACGCCCGTCGACCTGTCAACGGCCTATTGGGGCAATTGAAAAAGTAATTAAGGTCCAATAATGGACCTGCCCGTCCAGCCTTGAGGTTGTCGGGCAGGCCGGGAGCCTTGGCAAGCTTCAGAAAAAGCATGAAACCTCATCCACCGGCGGGATGAGGTTTCATGAGGGTTTTTAAATCTTTAAGAAAGGTTTCAATAAAACGTATGGACGTGTCCCAACTCATGTGACAGTGGCACACGAGAGGACATGTCAGGGAAAATTTTTAAACATGTTTATTAAAAGTTTTAAATCGGAGCTGATCTCCCTGAGGCAGCACTTAGCCTCAGGGAGATCTGCGCGCTCTTTCACGCACATGCACG
This sequence comes from Cetorhinus maximus, assembly GCF_964194155.1. Lineage (NCBI taxonomy): Eukaryota > Metazoa > Chordata > Chondrichthyes > Lamniformes > Cetorhinidae > Cetorhinus > Cetorhinus maximus. Next base: position 206,144,539 of record NC_135881.1, read on the forward strand.
AAAGAGCACACTCCGGGCTCAGAGAATCAGAGAATCCCCCTCCACCCCCACCCCCCACCACACAGGGTACATTCAGCGCTTCTGGGTGGACATCACACTGGGTGGGCCTTAAACTGGCCCGACTGGGGGCGCTGATCGGAGGCGCACCTGCCCACGCCCACATCCGCACATCCCCCCCCCCAATGGGGGGATAATTTTTCCCGTGAAGTCATTCATAAATTGCTGGCACCTGTTACTGTTTCTACTTTCTTTGGGAATTTATGCGGGAATTCTCCCTATCATCCATGGTACCTTCAGCAGAAAATCCACTGAAACATCGTAGATGCGACAGAAGCATCGGATAATTTTTTTTTAACTCATTCACGTGATGTGGGCATCGCTGACTGGGCCAGCATTGACTTCCCATGTCTAGTTGCCCTTGAGAAGGTGGTGGTGAGCTACTTTCTTGAACCACTGCAGTCCATGTGGTGTGGGTACACCCAGAGCGCTGTTAGGGAGGGATTTCCAGGGTTTTGACCCAGTGACAGTGAAGGAACGGCGATATATTTCCAAATCAGGATGGTGAGTGAGTTGGAGGGGAACTTCCAGGTGGTGGTGTTCCCATCTATTTGCTGCCCTTGTCCTTCTAGATGGCAGTGGCCGTGGGTTTGGAAGGTGCTGTCGAAGGAGCCTTGGTGAATTTCTGCAGTGCATCTTGTGGATGGTACACACTGCTGCTACTGTGCGTTGGTGGTGGAGGGAGTGAATGTTTATGGATATGGTGCCCATGAAGTGGGCAGCTTTGTCCTGGATGGTGTCAAGCTTTTTGAGTGTTGTGGGAGCTGCACTCATCCAGGCAAGTGGGGAGTATTCCATCACACTCCTGACTTGTGCCTTGTAGATGGTGGACAGGCTTTGGGGAGTCAGGAGGTGAATCACTCGTCGCACGATTCCTAGCCTCTTACCTGCACTTGTAGCCACAGTATTTATTTGGCTGGTTCAGTTCAGTTTCTGGTCAATGGCGACCCCCAGGATGTTGACAGTGTGGGATTCAGTGATGGTACTGCCATTGAGCATCAAGGGACAATGGTTAGATTCTATCTTGTTGGAGATGGTCATTTCCTGGCGTTCGTGTTGCACAAATGTTACTTGCCACTAGTCATCCCAAGACTGGATATTGTCCAGGCATTGCTGCATTTGAACATGGACTGCTTCAGTATGTGAGGGGTCACAAATGGTGCTGTACATTGTGCGATCATCAGCAAACATCCCACTTCTGACCTTATGATGGAAGGAAGGTCAGTGATGAAGCAGCTGAAGATGGTTGCCCTAGGACCCTAGGCCCTGAGGAACTCCTGAAGTGATGTTCCGGAGCTGAGATGACTGACCTCCAATAATTACAACCATCTTCATTTGTGCTTGGTATGAACGCAACCAATGGAGAGTTTTCCCCCTGATTCCCATTAATTCCCTTGCGAGCATCCCCTTTGGAAATTAATGGTCCGTGACTCTGATTTCCTTGGATCCAGCAAAGTGATGGCCTGGAGTTTTTCCTTAATTACATTTATGGAGGAATCTTTTAGCTTCTCTTTTCCGTTTTAAAGCTTGTTATTAATCACCCTTGGAAAATAAGCTGCATTATTTAAAAGCTCATGACAGCACAGAATGTACATGATCTGTTAGGGATTAAGCTAAGTACCTTATTCTATAATACTTGCCACTCAGTTATAATCTGTCCAGTTTGTGTCAGCTCAATACGTTCCCATAAACTAATTGGCTAAGTACCTTAGTCGAAGACCACAGTCGGAGAATTCGCTGCCGTATAGGTTCCTACTGGGCAATATCACAGCCATCCTGCTGTGATGGGACAGAGTTCTCGCTGCACATACAGGTTCATAAGCTCGACACCTTAGCAGTTCAGAAGCAGGTTAGAATTTGGAAACTTTTTTGAAATTAACTATAGGTAAACTGAAAGTGCCCAAGGAGGTTGTGCGCTTGATGCTGTAGTGGAAGGATACGAATGGGTCTGAACTCCCGCGGAGTAGCAGTCAGAGTCAGAGTGCCATTCCACTCCTACTTTCTTACCTGGGTTTTTTTTTCCCCAGTCTGCCTCGCCTGAACTTCCGACTCAGGTTGAGCGAGATCCGGGCAGTGCAGCACATTCCTGGGGCCCAGCGTTGAGGGCAGCTCTGCACACTCCCTTATTTTGCAACACCATCTGCTGTAAACCAGGTACATTAAAGGTCCAGCCAAGTTTAAGGTAGAAGGTAAGTGAATAAGGTAAGTGGGCAGGATTTGGGCATGGGAGGGGGTCGGGTTGGGTCGGATCGAGCCTTGGTTTGATGGGGGGGTGCGGATGTCGGGTCGGGCCTAGGGGAGGGGGTTCTGGCCACGAGGTGGGGGGGTAGGTTGGTCCGTGAGGGGGGCATTGGGATCGGGCCTCGAGGGAAGGGAGGGGAGAGGAGGGGAGGGGAGGGCCCAGAATCAAGAGGGGGCATGTTGGGTCAGGCCTCTTGGCAATCATTGGGATGGGGAGGGGTGGGTTGCTTTGGGCCTTGGGGTGTAGGGGTGTAGGGGTGGCAGTGGGCCAAGCTGGTTGGGCTCCCAGGGGGGTGGGGGTTGGGGTTGGATCAAGGCTCAGAGGGTGTTTGGGGTTGGGATAGGCCTCAGGAGGATGGGGGGCACAGTCGGTTCAGATCAGCCTTGTGGGGGGGTTGGGTTGGGTCGGACCTTTGTGGGGGTGTGTCGGGCCTGGCCTTGGTGGGGGTGGGTGGTGAGATGCGGGCCTGGCGGGGGGCAGAGGGGGAGGGATTGAGAGTCGGGCATGGCAGGGATGACGGGGCGAGAATCGGGTTTGGCGGTGGGGGAGATGGTGTCCCCATGGGGATTGAGGAGGTCCTGTGGGTTGGGGAGTTTGCATTGGAGGGTGTAGTCCATTGGAGGTGGTGGGACTCCTGCGGGGGGGGGGGGGGGGGGGGGGTTGGGGGTAGTTGGGGAGTGGGGGGCTTCCTGGGCTGAGGGGATAGTTGGGGGTGGGTGAGTCCCCTGGGGAGTCTGTACTTACCCAGTAGCTAGAAGAGGTTTTAAATTTTCTAACTTTTTCAGGGTAACTATTGATGTAACCCTGTCGGAACTATTCAAAGTTTGTGATTTAAATCATATTTTTGGATGGTTCCCAGAGTGGGGCAATTGCCCATGGAAGGTTTGCATTTCTGGGCAATTGCCAAGCAAAACTTACCTGGGAACCTCCAGGGGGAGGTTTCACATGGCATCTTTGTAAGTTATGGCCCAATGTGTCCAAAACTAAAATTACTGTCTAGATTCCAGTCGGATATTGACTTTGATTTCTACTTCAGTAGTTCTGCAGAGTGCAGTGAAGTTGAAATAATATTCTACAATGTGCCTCCGGTCATTTTCCTATGATAAATGTGCCATTGGTGTTGTACATTTTATATCTCCAAGCTATGCAGAAATGACACTAATATCTATCTGTGTAACAGTTTTTATTCACAGCGCTTTAAAAGGTCTGCTCCATGCTTACCGTTCTTTGGCCTGAATATTGCCGTTGGCGTACGAGGGCAGGCCCGACACACTGACGCACAAAATGACACGAGGTGATGTCGGGCGTGCGTCCCGACGTCACCGCGTGACATTTAGATCTCTCATTCTGCGGGCATGCGCCGGAGATGGCTGCGCACCTGCCAAACTGTCTAAGGCCTGTTAGGGCCATTAAAAAACCAATTAAAGTTGCTTGCTTAAGGCTGGCGGGCAGGCGAAGAGCCCAAGTGGCCTTTGCGTTTTTTAGGAAACCTCATCTACGAGCAGGATGAGGTTTCCTAACGCTTTTATTAATTAAATGATAAAATGTTCCTAGACATAAGAACATATCCCAGCTCATGTGACACTGTCACAAGAAGGGACACATTTAAATAATGTTGTACTTTATTTATAACAAAATCTTTTAAGCAGTTTAATCTCCCTGAGGCAGCTCCGTGCCTCAGGGAGATTGCTGCGCACTTTCGCGCACATGCACGAAAGAGCACAGGCCCTGACTCTCCCTCCCACCCCCTCTGCCTGCACAGGTAGCGCTGAGCACTACTGACCGTGCACCACGCCGGGCAGGCCTTAATTGGCCCGCCCCCATTGAATGGCGGTGCACAGCCAATCGCAGGCCACGATCGGCTCCATGCCCGCCTCTGCCCACTCCCACCCAGCCCTGCCTGACACAGGTAAATTTCTGGCCTTTATTTCCAGCTACTCCTACAGTTTGTTTCCTTTTCTCTGAGTCCACACTCAAGCTTAACCAATCCAGCATAGTGAGCATCAATAGTAAACAGGCTCACATAATCAAACACATAACAATGAAAAACTGCAGTTGGTATTGTTGCGGCAATAAAAAAAATACACCTTTAGGGGCAATTGTATCCCAACTTGACAGGTGGGAAACTGCCAGGATCATGTGGAATGCTAATTTTACACCCGCCCAATTGGGAGCAATTTTAATCTTTCTTGCCAGTCGGGAAACTGACGGGATCAGGTGCAAAGGCGGTTTTACACCTCCCACCAGATTTTGATCTGCACTAAAGTCAATGAGTAATGTTAAGTGGATGTAAAACCAGTGAAAGCACAATTACCAGATGTCTGTTTGAAATGACACATTGCATCACTCTTACTCATGTTACATGTCATATTATCTGCTGTCAACTTCAGTTACCTGAACTGTCAATGATTATTTGAATTCTGCCTTGGTGCAGCCTTAATTTACGTTCTGGTCTTGTTAGCCTAACACTCCAGTGGTCTCTGCTGTAATAAGTAAGATGCAACACTGGTCTCCAAATAGAAGATTAAGTTATCACATTCTGTTAAAAGAAATATGTACTTTCTGAGGTAAAAGGAGAAAATACTAAAAATGCACAGCATCTGTGGAGAGAGAAACAAAGTTAGTGGGTAGAATTTAATACCCTCCCCCCCCCACCACCCCATGATGTTTTGGTGGTAGGGAGAGCGTTTAATCAGGCAGGAGGGCAGAGGTAGAGTTCATGGCAGAGAGGCCTGTGGACTGCTTTCCCACCCTTCTACCAATTGAGGCCCTCAAATGGGTGATTAATACTCAATTAAGGGCCTCATTCCATTGCCATGGGTAAGGGAGTAGCTTTGCAGGATGACTGAAAAGTAGCCCTGTCTGGGTTGCTTGTGAGCTTCTGGGTGGGAGAGGTAGGTCCCTTGATCAAAGGCTCTCAATGCCTGATTGAGGGATCCAGCAACACAAAGGGGGCTCCCCCTGAGAGCCACCCTCCTGTCCCTGCTGCTGACCCCGCTCCCCAGCAACCCCCGCCCCACGAACACCCTCCCACTAGCACTCAACTGCGTCTGGGTCCATCGGCTAACCCTGATCTCAGGTGGGGTGTAGCACTGGCCGCAGCCATCACCTGCCCAGTGGCATTGCTGAGAAATGAGAAGGACTTCTGGCCTCTGGTTGGCAGGTAGCTCTCAGCTGTTGGGACTTCCGCGCCTGTCTTCCTTGATCCCGGAGAAGGCCCGCTGCTCCCCAGTTAAGTGCCTTATGGGCACTTTAATGTGTCGTGCGTTCCAGAAAAGAGTCAACACAGGGTTCTCGCCGGCTCTCCAGTCAGTGCCCGTTGCCTCCATTAAATACCGCCCCTTGTTCCAAATTGGTGAGATAAAAGGTCATCAGACTGAATTACTAACTCTGTTCCTCTCTCCGCAGATGCTGCCTGGCCTGCTGAGCATTTCAATAACCATTTAAACTTATGTTCGAATAGCATCCATAATGTAATTTTTGAAAAAAGGACTCTTCCAAAGGGAATCATCAAACAAAATATGACACCTCGCCACATGAGACACTAAGTTAGGTGACAGAAGCTGGTCAAGATTTTCCAGCATCCACAGTATTTTGCTTTTGTGTTTTCAGGATTAGTTTAGTTTATTTAATTGGCAAATGTTACACTCCTCAAGGAAGTCAGGGAAGCGTTAGAAGATAGGAGAAGAATCATTGTTTAATGCTTTATTTCCTAATGAATGACATGATGGAAACGCAAATCATCCCTTGATGTTTGATTTGCCACTGTACAGAACAGATTGTGTATAATTTAATAAACCTGATACAGTATATATTTTCACTTCCTCTGACCCCTTTCATTTTGCTATGTAGATATAATCCAGGAGGCATCATCAGAAGCAGTTCCTGCTCCCTGACGCCCAGAGCAGTTTGTCAAACAGGAAGCATGTCACTGCAAGCCTTCGATTAGATCCAAATTTATAAACACAAAGCGTAGCTAGCCGGTGGTTGAGAATTACTTTCGGTGTAGAGATATACGGAAGATATTTACAAAACGAGCTTCTGACTACTAAAGTGCTCCAATTGAAATGAGTGCCTGAAATACAGCATTGACTGGTTTAAGAGCAAGCAGCAAATTGCTTAGAGACATACAACAACACTTTTGCCTGTAAGAGTTACAGCAATGTAGCTTACGGCCCTGCAGACAATCTATTGTCAGGAATATGGTTTCTCTGATTCCCTTCCAGTGCTGCAAGCAATCTTAGATTGTTACATTAAGAAACACAAGCCCTAAAATTAAGCCTTGGGCTAATCAGGTACAATTGCTTAACATATTGGTTTAAGATTACTTCCTCTGCAACTTCAGTGCTAATTTAAATTGGTTAATATCTTTGTTAATAGTAGAGTGTGCCATTAAGGTCTCTTACACTTGTAAACCAGGTTGCAATTTTAAAATGTGACTAATTCTATTTTCCTAAATGGCTGGAGATGTCATTCCTAAAAAGTTGTGTCCAAAGCATCAGAAAAGCCATCTTGTAAAATAATGTTATGGACAGAATTTGTGTGTTTTCTTCCTAGCTGTGATCAAATTGAATTTGTATGTGAGGGGGTGTGTTTTCTTACCCTCAGGGTGATTGTCCCAATTTAAATATTTCCAGCAGCATGGTTTTTGGTGAGTTTTAAAATACAGAAGATTATTTATTATCCCATACTTGCCCTGGAGGTTTAAAAATGTGTCGTCACACTCATTCAACTCACACACGCTATCACTCACAACCAGACTAGATACAGATGAAGAAAAAAAACAGTGCAATTACAATGTATAAGTGTCTCAGTCTCCCTTTCATGGAACGCCTGTAGGTTTTAGATGAATTAATGCTTTTAGTTGAGGTGAAGGTCTTGTAATCAGATGTTCCTCAGTAAGCTGTGATGCTTCTTGTAGTTGAATTTCTAGAAGGCTGGTCCTAAGGTGAATTTGAAGTTGGAAGGGGAGAGTCCTACTTTCAAGGTATTGCTGTTTATTACCTTGGCTGCTTAGTTGGCTGCAGCTGGTCCTATGGCTTTCTGGTGGTCTCTCTGTCTCTGCAGAGCTGCTTCTTTCTGCTTTAAAAGCAAACATCAAACATGGCTGTCTCACCCATGTATCTGGTTAAAAATCCAAAGTCCTTTTCCAAATAAGGTGGGCAGTCAGGTCGATAAATATCCTGTGTTGTGGCTTTTCACACTTTTGAGGGTTTGACATGACCAAGGTCTTCGTGTTTGTATGAGGGGTTATCCCAATAAATTAAAGGCCGATGGCATCCATTTCACATTCGGCTAACACACGTTGGGTTTCAATGTTTCTTTGCCCATGATTGAACAAAAAGGCATGTCAGCTGGAATGCTATAGTCCTTTTGTTGATGGTCAATCCTTAAACAAAGGGATGTGTGAATATCCCAGATAGCTGTGAATGTCCATGATTCATTAGAGAGTTGCTGGAATCTCAGGACTGTCTGGAGCTGATGTTGCCAAAAGTCACATGGTTTTTACCAGCCATTTAAACAGCCTAATTTTGTTTAAAATGTTAAAGCATTGTCTGAAAGTTTATAATATACTGGAGCATGACAATAATATGGAAAGTTGGTATATTGTAAGAAGTAACACACTCAAAATCTTTTACTCTGATTGGCCTGCTGCACATTTCCAACACTTTCCATTATTTTTCTTTATTTCTGACGAATTGTTACACATGTTCACAGCAATGCAAGTGTTCGATGTTGAATTTTTGGTCGGACTTTTCCATTTCCTTTTTCTGCCATTTTCCCCCCTCCTTAACACCTCTTTCCACAGATTGTTTGCCCCTTGTTGGAGAATAATTTCGTGAGAGGTGATCACCCTCTGGGTTTTTTTCCCCCAACTAGCTGTTAATTATATTTGATGATGAAGATCAGAAGATTTTTTTGAATGCCAGGAGCTCCACAGCCAAGCTAAACACTTTCCTCACTCAAACCTCCAGCATTGGTTACTGGAAAATAATTAAGAGTGTGAATCCCCTGCGTGATATACCACCGCACTTTGTCTTTCAATTAATCCAGATGTGCTGAAACCAATTGAAGTCACCCTATCTCTAATCTGGCGAGGTTTCCTTACTGAACACAGAGTGGGGTTAGAAATGATTCAGCTACTCACTCAACAATTGGGTGAACTATTTTTTTAATCGAAGGAGTTATTTTGGCTCAACTGAATTTAACAACAAATATTCCACCTAAACAGGTACATAAAACAGATTACGGTAGGAATTTAAAATATACACAGTGCACATCTTGTAAGATAGATATATATTCTAAGATAATTAAATACTCATCTAATTAGTTTTAATGAGATACATTGACATAAAGAAGCATTTGACTTAGATTGATAAATGGCTTAACTTGTATAGTTATCTAAAAAAAAAAGGTCAATGAGACAGATGGGCTGTAAACTGAGGCACAACAAGCAACCTTGTGGCAATTCTTCCTGTCAAACAATAGGGTCATCCATGCTGAGAGGAAGATTGAAATGTCCACCATTGCATTAAATTACTGCCTGTATTACAAATCCACATGATGAGCTAGTCTCCAAGTCAGGACTTTAACAACACTTAAAATAGTTATTTGGTAGTGCAGAACTTGAGTATTGCTTAAAAAAGGGACATGTCTAAGCTTTTTGCCTTGCCCTCATCAGGACACTTTGCAAGAATACCAATATAAGGGGGAAAACAACAATTTATACTGTATGTGAAGAGAGCGCTGATTGGTTGGCAAGTGGAATTGCCAATGGAAAATGCGCCAGTAATGGTGACTCATGGTTAACTGCCAAACATTGTTTGAAATTTAAACCAGGCAGCTTAACCCTAATTGGTCAAGGCATTGCCCTCAGGAATGAGTCAGCAAATGGCCATCACTTATTTTGTTTAGCTGAAACAGGCGCAATGTGTGTACATGTTCTTTCTGTCTGCAAAGAACAGGGCCCTGTGTATTAATATGTGGAGCTTCCAGTACATACAAATGCTCCACACTGCGAGCTTGACTGACAATCTTAAATTAGTTGTCAGTGTAATTCTTAGCGCATTGAGGATTATTTAGCAAATGCTGTCCATTCGCGGAATCACATCACATCACATGTTTTTTTGCAAGCACAGACTGGTTGGGTACATTCTGCACCTTGCCTGTTGCGAACAGTGGCTGGGACATGCTGTTTGATACGATCCGCTTGTCTTTGGGATGTACAGCCTACATTTAAATTCACACTTAAGATGCTACATACTGGCACCATCTCTTATTTTTAGAAATCACAGCTATTACACTCCTTAAGTATACTGACCTTAATTTACATCCACAGAAAGCTTTCTGAGACAAAAAGTCGTAACCTTTGGCTATGGGGGCTGACGCTTTCTTGGCCAAGAGAAGAATTAGAAAGAATGCTCCAGGGAAGATGCACTTTACTCTAGTCCTCTCCTTAACTGCCTACATAGTATATTGCATGATGCCTGCTTCAATGACCTTGGCCAGTGGTTTAATGCTTTTGTTGCACCATGCATGGTATGAAGTTTCTGGTGTTGTTGTAACAAACAATTGAGGGGTTTTTTTTTGAGAGGAAAGCATTGCCTGTGTCATATGAGGTGATGAAGCAATTTCCACAATTGTAGTCTTACGAAATTGCTAAACGAATCAGTGCATGTTTACTTGGCCATGACACCTCACTCATAACATTCACTTTATTTTTGTCAATTTTGTCCCCTGTCTGAGGCCCATTGTCTTTTGCTGCAGTTGGTTCCATGAGATTGGCAGCTCACAGAAATATGAATCCAGAGGGTGAACGCAATGGATTCTAATCAACATTCATGAATCTTGTTCAATGGTCAGGCACTTTCGAGCAAAGATCACTGAACAATGACCAGGAGCATGATCCCTGAGTGACTTTGCCCCTTTCTAGCTTAGGGGCTTGTCCAAGCTGTTGTCCAAATCAGAGTAGTCACCACAACGCAGACCAAGAAATGCACCTGAGATTTGCATCTCTGAATGACAAAGTAGTGTATCAGACCCATGAAAACTTTGATTGAGCCAATGATTAGACCATTTATATTCAAAAGCAATTCCCTATTTCCCATCTTCTCCTTGATTTACTTTTCAAAAATAAATAGAGTTATTATATTTTGAAGGTCTTACTTAAGTTACCCTCTGGTTGGTATAATAACCAGCTATTTAAAATTAAGGTTTTCCAATTCTTTTGTAGAGAAGTTGTAGATTCTTCAGTGATTGCCATGGGAAGGATCACTTGTTGCTTTCTATCAACCCAACTGGCCCATACTGATGGGCCAGGATTTTACAGCCCACCTCAGTGTGTCTTCCCCCTGGTGGATGCGATGAGCCATTTAAATCTCCATTTAGTTCAACGGGACCGTAATATCCTGCTGGGTGGGAGGGGCCGTAAAATCCTGGCCATGGTCTTTAAATGGACATTGATAAACAGGCACAGAGGCCAAGGAACTAATTGATGCCATGCCTTTTTCACAGGTGTAAAATGGGCACCAAAGTGTCCACTATTACCGGTGGCAAGGGATGCACATACTTCATATTCAGGATTGCACCACCTGCTATGTAAAGGCGGAACTAGAGGTATCGAAGGTGCCTAAGCTGGGTGTTTGTTCCTTAGCAATGCCAATACAGGTCCTAATTCCTATTTCAGGACCCCCTTCCTGAAATTGGGCTGCCCTGAACTCAGTCTGCGCTAGGCATGCGATTTTCAGGATAATAGACTCTCCATGTGGCATAACTAACTGTTGTGAAGGGTTCAGTGGAGTCCGCCACCAAAAAGGTGTTTAAAAAAGACTCCCCTGAAGGTGAAGCCAGGAGCAGCAGGAGTCCACAGCACTCCAAAAGATCATTGTGTTCCACACTTACCTCCACCCACAACTCCACCCCCTCTCAACCACCTCCCTCCTCAGTACGTGCACTATTAACCTGTTCAATTGTTCGGTGTTTGATTATGTATGTCTGTTGACTTTGTTCTTTTGCTCTAAGTCAAGCCTGGATATGGTTACTAGGAGGAGAAACCAAACTGAAGCAGTGAGCTGGAAACATGAAAGAAGAGACATTTTAGAGGCATTGTAAATAAAACTGCCATTCAAACCTAGAAAAAAGTGTGTCATCTCTGTACATTTCTGAGGTGATGAGATGGAGAATAATTTAAATCTATTGGCTCCAGCACCTTGCCTTTCTTTACCGGCAGATATACCTGTGCTGTGAGTTCAACGGATTTTGGGGTTCAGGACTTAATTACTCACTATGGGGATGGACAATCCAAATGTAGCAGTGACCCCCAAGAAGATGAAACTCATACATTATCTCAGTGCAGAAGCCCAGTGAACATTCCAGCAGTTCACAGAATACACATCTACATTTGATAGTCTGGTAAGCATTCTCGAAAAATACTTTGGACCGAAGAGAGGTCTGATGATTGAATGCGATACATTCCACCAGAGATGCAAAAGAGCTCATCACGGTAAGATACCCTGAAAAATGTGCCTGAATTGTGGAGGTACCCAAGTGTTCCCAAACACCATGTCCAGCTCAAGGGAAAATGTGTAACTCATGATTTTATGTATGCAGGTTGTCAAAGGAGATGACTTCATTACATGGAGGGATCTCTTCCTGAGATTGAGGCATGGCATCCTTATGCCCTCATGGAAGGTAAAGCACTGTGTCATATTAAGGAATGCTTGGTTGAGGTCACGGGCATCTCAATGTCACTTCTCATCGATATTGGTGCAAAAGTATCTATAGTGACAGACAAACTCTATGATCATTATTTTTCACATCTTTCTCTCACTCCTGCCACAGACACTCTTCAAGCTTACAACATTTGAATCATTCTGGTTTTGGGAATGCTCACAGTTCCAGTGTACTACAAAAATGCCACCTTAGACAGGCTCGCGTTCCACAAGCCAAAGGAAGAAGCCTTATGGGGTTAGCTTTTTCGATAACCTTGACTTCCAACTTGAAGAACCCACTGGAACACACATTAATGTGATCGATGACACAGACTGTACACAGCGGTCTTTCCTTATGTCCCAGATTTGGGGAGATTAACGGTACTCTCATGCTCCTCATGTTGACACATGAATTCCGCTAGTTTCACAACATTTGAGATGGTTGCCATTTGTGACACAAGCCAAAGTGTCACAAGAGCTGAAACAACTAAAAGCAGACGGTATCATTGAGTGAATCAGCTCATTGCTGTGAATGTTGAACTTAGTCATTGTGCAACACAAAAATGGTGAACTTAGACTACGCATTGAAAGGTGCTGGAGCCAATACATTTAACTTAGACTATGCATTGACCTTAAGGTGAAAAAAGCAATCAATCCAAACACCCATTTCCTATGATCCAAGAGCTATCAGGGTAATTTCACAAGTACAGTCTTCGCAAAGCTTGACTTGCTATGGAGTTGTCTTCAGATGCCACTAGTAGAGCGAAGCCAATATCTTACAGCTTTTGTTACTCATGTATGTGTGGTCAGTACTGCAGAAAGTGCTATGGCATTCAGCATGTGGTGCATTTCAGAGGATTGTTTCTTCAGTCTTTTCAGACGTTGAGAAGGTGCTTAACCTACTTGACATCATTGTGGTCCATGGAAGGGACAAAGCAGAACACAATAAGCAGTTATCAGTGGTGGTCACTCAATCAAACAACACAATTTGGCACTCAGCAAGGACAAATGCAGATTTGCGACATTGGAGATGAACTTTTTAGGGTGTACAGTAACAGTAGCTGTGAGTAGAGCCTAAATACCACAACACCAAAGCCATCTATGTGCTTCTGATCCCGTCTAATGCAAACGAGTTGGCATAGTTCCTACCAACTTTTACCACAACTTTGTTCCTAAATACACAGAAGTCACAGAGCTTCTTCGAAAGCTACCACACAACGATGTACAATGGGGATGATAATCACACAGCAAACAGCGTTTGACATGTCAAAGGCGAAGATAGCATCTCCCCCAGTCCATGCTCATTTCAACTCATATGAGGAAATGTATGTCACAACAGATGAGTCAGGAAATGTGACTGGAACTGTACTCTCACAGATGGGCTGGACGTGCCTTTTGAACACTAGGCATTCCCAAGCCGCAAAAAAGCCAGAGGAAAATGGTGCTGTGTTGGGAATGCAGAAGAAAATCTGATTTCCTCCAAAGAAAATCAAAGTGTGACCATTCACACACTGAAACGGGCCCCCACACCCCGAGGAAAATTTGACCCACATTCTCAGAATAAGGGTTTGGACTATAATACACTTGACACTAAAGGCTGGAAATCTCTCAATACAAACACAAGAAGAAAATTCAAATTCCTATTATTCCTTTACTGTAACAATATCTTTACAGGCACACAAACCAGTGAAGGATTACCACTAGCCTGACACAAAGGCTTCTTGCTTTGGACTGGCACAGTAGCAAATAGTTTTCTTCCAGTGAATTCCTGAGCATTCACTTGCTGCTTCTCACCCAACTTGTATCTCTCCCCGATAAACCGAAAAATTGTGCTCTAGACTCACTCTTTCTTGACCAGCAGAGCAAACAAATGAGTCTCCTAAACTCAGTCTTTCAGTAGCACCTCTGCTAAACTGATCACTTTACTGAGTCCTATAACTGATTGTTCAGTTAACTACTGTCCCAATGCCTTTGTAGTTTTTTTTATTATCAGGGAGCTTACAATTGCTGCCCTCTCTCTGGCAAACACTGAACTCTCTCCGTCTCAACTCCTGTCTTTTGTTGTGTATGTGCCCCTGGACCACAGTCACTAGCTTTTTCTCCCCATAATCACTAAACGTTTAAACCCTTTTAACCCATATCTTTAACTTCAGGGGTTGTAAAACCTCATTTATAGATATATACATACATACATATATTAACTTAAAAATTATGCATTGTTCATAACACTCCCAAAGATGGCCTTTGAGAAACTGAACCATCTCTGGATTTATTTTAGCCAATCGGAAAACATGCAGAAAATTAGAGTGAAAGGCACTCTGCCTCAGCAAGCATTCACTTTAAACTGCTTTCTGCTCAAGCGGTTGTAAAGTGCATACTATGTTTAGAACAGGTAGAAGCACTGAGAATCTAAGGCCTGTGCACGCCTGTGTGGTTCTGATCAATGTTATAGCTTGCTGTGCATTGAATCCAGGTTATCATATCACTCTGCAAAGAATGGAGGTTTATCTCTAATAAGGCAATCCTGGGCACGTATTGGTTTGATATAGAGCCTAACACCGAGGCTTCCAAATTGGCCAGCTCAGGTTCAAAGTAATTGTATTTTTCTTGGTGTTATGATGTTATAGACAGTTTCATTGCACACTTCAAGGAATTTGTTATTGAAAATCTGCTTTACCCAGAACAAAAACAAACTCACTAACAGATGTAGTTTCTTCCCCCTGATTTTCCAGATATGAAACAAAACAACACAAAATAATAAAGTGGCACTTCTGTCTTGACCCCTTCCTGATGTCTGCTCTGCCTGCACTGTTCTCCTCTGTCTGCCAGACTAATTGGTTTCCTTAGACCTTTCTGATCAGTCAGTTACCAAAAAAAACCTGCAAATCATGTTCACCTAAAATTTAAAAAAAAACACAGAAAAATACTGAAAGACATATCAGGCCAAACAGCATATCTAAAGGCATGTCTTCATTGCTTGGGTTTCATTTCTCGGGTAGATGCACTCTGATTGTGGTCAACGGGGTTAATTCTAAATGTGTGATAAGCTAATAAGAAAAAGTATCTATCATCACAAGGAGTGGTGCAATGTCTCATGATCTTGCTGTCTCTTGTAGACCTCATAGTCCATGTGATGTTTCTTAACAAAGTCAAGATGTTTCTGAACAAGGTTAGCATTTTCTTTACCTCAGAAGGCTCTGTAAATATTCTGTGTTAGCACAACGAGACCAAGAATATTATATGGTGGCAGCAAGTGAGAGAACAAGTATGCAAAAATCTCTGCCATTACCAGAAAGCTTCGACCCAGATCACAGGCCACAATCAAGCAGAAGTGTGGATGAGTTGGAGCTGAAGAGTTCCCAGATGTCGCACTGCATCGAGCTTTGCTGTGAAGTCAAGCAATGAGCAGATCAGTACGTTACTATATGCAATGGGTGGCAGTGCAGATGATATCCTAGTCAGGCAAGGGGTTGATGAAGAAAAAGCTATGTATGATGAAGTAATAAAAGCACTTGATGAATACTTCAATCTGTGAAAGAATCCCATTGTCGAGCAGGCTAAATTTAACAAGCATACCCAATTGCAAGGGGGAAATATTGATTCATTTGTCAAAGCTTTGTATTGACTTGCAAAGATATGTGAATATGGCAGCTTAAAAGATGAACTAATCAGGGACAAAATTGTTGGATGAAACATTGTCTGACCACTTGCAGCTAAGAGATGTTTTAACATTAACAAAGTAATTCAACTGAGCAGACAAGCTGAGATCAGGAAGCAAAATCAATCAGTGATTTGGGCTGACAGGGCGAAATATGTTGCAAAAAGACTGACTCAGTGGAGTATGTTACATTTAACAGCAATGAGGTGGCCATAAAAAAAGCAGGGGAGGCAGGAAGGGCAGCCATCAACTACCCCAGCTAAGTGTAATTGGTGTGGCAAGAAAAATCACAGATGCAAAAATGATCCCATCAAAGAGGCCGAATGCCATTTTTTTCAGAAAGAAGTGTCACTTCCAGGCTGTCTGTTACAGCAAGGAGCCCGTACAGAATAAGCAAAAAAAGAAGGATTCAAAAGGTGGCAAGATCTCTGAAGTATAAGATATCAATGATATTGAGATGCCTTTCCTTGGAGAGATCCAGGAAACAAATGGAAGCTACTAGAATGCTGATATCCTAATGGAGGGGAACAAGATATGCTTCAAGTCAAAAACAAGTGCAGCAGTTTTGGTTCTTTCTGATGCTGAACTGTGGTTCGAGAAATGTCCTCTTCAGTCATCATGCATAAAACTAAATGAATCAGAAGATATAGAACTCAAAGTCATAGGCAATGGAATACAACTCTTAAATATAGAGAGAGAGAAATTACTGAGTCCAATTATGTGATGCTGAACCAGAGCTGTTCAATCTTAAGAAGGAAAGCCTTTACTGACTTACACCTGATTTGCAGAGTAGAGGAATTGGAAAACCAAGAAGATCAGCCTAAAAACTTCAGAGCTCAATTTTCACAGCTGTTCCACAGAGTCAAGAAAGCTGAAGACAACATCCCACATCACTCTCAGTCCTGAAACAAAGCCAAGGTGTCTGTTTACACCCATAAACTTTCCTCATCCACTCTTACCAAAGATAAAGAAATTGACTCTATATTGAAGCAAGGGATTATTTCACCTGTGACAGAACCAACAAGTTGGTCCTCAAGGATGGTCCCAGTGCCAAAACCCAACAGATCGATCAGAATTTGCATAGATCTTACCCAGATGAACAAAGCAGTTGAATGAGAAGTTCATCCTATGTTGCCTGTGGAAGAGAGCTTAGTTAAATTGGGAGAGAGTTCAAGCTTCATGAAGCTAGATGCAAATAGTGTTTTTTGTCAACTATCCCTTGATGAAGAGTCTAAGTTGCTCACAACATTCATCATTCCATTTGGGAGGTTTTGCTTCATTACCCTTCACATCACATCAGTGCTAGAGCTCTTCCAGAGGACAATGTTAAGTACCTTAGAAGGACTGGTGAAGTTGCATGTCACATGGATGATGTCCTGATCAATGGATCCACTCAGGCAGAACATGACACTAGAGTGTGAGTTGTATTGCAACACCTACAGGAAGCAGAACTTACACTCAACAACAAATGCAAATTCTTAAAGCTGACTGTCAAATTCCTTGGGCATATTGTGGATGCATCCAGTGTCAGAGTTGATCCATGTAAGACAAGAACAATCAACGATTTTCCAAATCCTTGTAATGTGACTGAGCTCCAGAGATTCCAGAGATTCATGGATATGGTAAACCAAGTTGGGAAGTTCTTGCCCAACCTAGTGATCTTCCATGAGCTGCTACATCAACTGTTACAAGACAATACATCGTACTGGGAGAAAAAACAACTGAGGCCTTTTAAGAAAATTAAAGAGATGAGGATATCACCTGATATTGTAGCTCATTGTGATCCAGAACTACCCAGTATCATTGATGCAGAAGGATTGTGAGCTTTACCATTTCAGATACAGATGGATGTATGTAGACCAAATTGAAGGAGGTGCAAGTGAAGCTCTGCTTCACTTTAAAGGAGTGTTTGGGCCTTTCGATGGTGAGGAGGACTCATACTCTGGCCCCCTCCCACAACTCTTTTTTCTGTACATCAATGACTGTTTTGGTGCAACTTCATGCTTTCGTCTGGATCTGGCAAAGTTTATCAATTGTGCTTTCAATTTCCACCCCTCTAACACCTTCACATGGTCCATCTCTGACAGTTCCCTTCCCTTCCTTGGCCTCTCCGTCTCATTTTCTGGTGATAGACTGTCCACAATATGCATTACAAGCCCAACGACTCCCACAGCTAACTCGACTTCAGCTCCTCACACCCTGCTTCCTGTAAGGACTCCATCCCATTCCCTCACTTCCTTTGCCTCCATTGCATCTGTTCCAATGATGCCACTTTCTGAAACAGTGCTTTTGGCATGTTTTCCTTCTTCCTTAACCGAGGTTTCCTACCCACGGTGGTTGACAGGGCCCTCAACAGTGTCCGACCCATCTCCCACGCCTCTGCCCTCACACCTTCCTCTCCCTCCCAGAACCATGAAAGAGTTCCCCCTGTCCTCACTTTTCACCCCATCAGCCTCCACATTCAAAGGATCATCCTCTGCCATTTCCGCCAATTCTAGAAGATGCCACCACCAAACACATCTTCCCTTCACCCCCCCACTGTCTTCATTCCACAGGGACCTTTCCCTCCAGGACACCCTGGTCCACTCCTCCATCATCCAAAATACCTCAACCCCTCCCATGGCAATTGCAGAAGGTGCAACGGCTGCCCCTTTATCTCCTCCCTCCTCACCATCGAAGGTGACCACCAACACTCCTTTCAAGTGAACCAGCACTTCACTTGCATCTCCTTCAATTTAGTCTACTGCATTCGCTGCTCCCTATGTGGTCTCCTCTACATTGGAGAGACCAAACGCAGACTGGGTGACCGCTTTGCAGAACACCTTCGGTCTGTCCACAAGCATGACCCAGACCTTCCTGTCACTTGCCATTTCAACACACCAAACTGGAGGAACAGCACCTCACCTTCCGATTAGGCACTTTATACAGCCTTCTGGACTGAATATTGAGTTCAACAACTTCAGACCATGAACTCTCTCCTCCATCCCCACCCCTTTCTGACCGCAACCCCCTTTCTTTTTTATTTATATTTATTTATTTATTTTTATTTATTTATTATTTTTCCCTCACTTATTTTCATTATTATTATTTTTAATTTTCATTTTATTCATTGTTTTATCCCCAGATTTTAGCCTTTTTGATCTTTTCTCCCACCGTCCCCTCCCCCCACCCCACTCTCACTAGGCCCATCTGTCACTTTCTGAGCGCTTACCCTGGACTGGCCATTCTGCTTTCCACTCTTAATGTCACCTTTAGCACCTCGTTTAGCCAGAAACCACCACAATTAACAACCCTGTGACCTTTCATTTATGACATCTTTCGCAATCTCTGCTTTGCCTCCATCTATCGCTGGCCTTCTATCCAGCTTCACCTGTTCCTCCCCCCTTAAACAGTATATATTTCACCACATTTCTACTTCCCTTCAGCTCTGAAGAAGAGTCATACGGACTCGAAACATTAACTCTGTCTTTCTCTCAACAGATTCTGTCAGATCTGCTGGGTTTTTCCAGCATTTTTCATTATTGTTTCAGATTTTCAGCTTCCGCAGTATTTTGCTTTTATCTGAACAAGGTAATATAGCCCTTTATGAAGAGTCAGAAACCTTTGCATTGACATCACTCACAACTCTACTAGCAACAACTCAGGGCGACTGAATGAATTCAGAGATGTACAGAAATCTGATGAACAATCTGCTGAGGTCAGAGCATCAAAGCATGGTCAGCATACATGCCATACAATTCCATTCTCAGTCAGTATTATGTACAGAGAGGACACCTCAGTGTAGCTGATGATTTACTCAGAGTGGCCATTCTGAGAGCTCTGAGACTCGACATACTACAATGATTGCACCAAGGACAGTTGGTTATACATGAAATGTTGAGCCAGAGCAAGATATTCTGTTTGATGGCCAGATCTCTCAAAGTCATTGTAAAATATTCTATTGAACTTTATTGCTTGTGCTATTCATCGCCAGGAGACAAGAGAACCATTGATGTCATCTTCCTCTCCATCACAACCACGGGAGCGTCTTGGGACAGACCTCTTTGAACACAAAGGTAAGATGTTCTTGAACGTAGTAGACTCCTACTCAAGATGCATAAAAGTCAAGCAACTGTAGGGTCATACTTCTGAAGCAGTGATTATTTCGCTAAAGGAGATATTTGCAACACATGAAATATCAGACCTTGCAATCACAGACAATGGACCACAGTTTGCCAATGAATACTTTAAAGAGTTCACAGCATCAACAGAATTTTTCCATACTACCAGCTCACCAAAATACCCTCAATCCAAAGGCAAAGTGGAGAGAGGAGTGCATACAATGCAAGTATTGCCGAAGAAGATTGATGACATCCAACTTGCACCTCTGAGCTATCGTTTAAATCTACTCTACTCAAAAATGATTTAACACCATGTGAACTCCTCATGGGAAGAAGACTGATAACTTAACTTTCTACTCTTCCACACACACACTCATGCTGTGTGTACAAGCTGATGACTTCGACAAGGTGAGGGAGAAAGAGGATGAGTATTGTTCCAGCCAGATGTGGAAATATGACAAACGTCACAAAGCACACAACCTCCCAGACCTTCAACTAGGAGAGCCAGTATGGATCTGAGACCAAGTTCCCTCTGGTCAAGTGGTTGAACGGACACTACATCCATGGTCCTATCTCATTCTAACAGATAATGCTATGGTGAGATGGAACAGGTGTACACGAATTGTCACACAGACACAGCCTCCTATACAGTCAGAGCAGTCATCTCCCAAATTGAACAGATCAGAGATGCTGCATTCATCTACCAACCAGATGACCACCAGACTGGTGAGCCTGATTCATCTATTAGTCCTCCTTCTACTCAACTGAGTCTAAGAGATCACATGCATAACTCAAATCCCCAATCTCCCCCAAAGGAGATGAGGACCCATTTGTGCAGACTAGTGAAACTGCCACAATGGTTGCCCCTATAAAACAAAATGGAATTCAGAGACTTGGGGAAATGTAGTGTAATGGGGATAATCAGAGGCTTGGAAGTTTGCGGATGACACCAAAAATAGATGGGAAGGCAAATGATGAGGATGAGACAAAGAGCCCACAGAGAGATATAGACAGGTTAAGTGAGTGGGCAAAAACTTGGCAGATGGAATATAATGTGGGAAAATGTGAGGCTATGCACTTTGGCAGGAAGAATAGATGAGCTGAATATTATTTAAATGGAGAAAGACTGCAGAAAGCTGCAGCACAGAGAGATTTGGGGGTCTTTGTGCATGAATCACAAAAGGCTAGTATACAAGTTCAACAGGTGATAGGGAAGGCAAATGGAATGTTGGTCTTTATTTCAAAGGGAATGGGGTATAAAAATAGGGCAGTCTTGCTAAAACTATACAAGGCACCAGTTAGACCACAACTAGAATAATGTGAACAGTTTTGGTCTGCTTATCTAAGGAAAGATATATTGGTATTGAGGGCAGTCCAAAGAAGGTTCACCAGGTTGATCCTGGGTATGGAGGGATTTTCTTATGAGGAGAGGTTGATTAGGTTGGGTCTGTACTCATTGGAGTTCAGAAGAATGAGAGGTGACCTTATTGAAACATATAGGGGGCTTGACAGGGTAGATGCTGAGAGGTTGTTTCAGGTCAGCCATGATCTCATTGAACGGCAGAGCAGACTTGATGGGCCGAATAGCCTACTTCTGCTCCTACCTCTTATGATCTTATCGAGAGATATGTTATAAGGTCTAACTGTGCGATATGTTAATGAGACACGGTAAGCATCATCACAGGAAGTTATGGAATGGCTCTTGATTTTGTTATCTCTTGTAGACCTCATGGCAAGCTGAAGCCACTGTAAGGTGTTTTGTAATAAAATTACTGTTTTCCTTATCTCAGCAGACTTACCTGGTCTGGTCTACATGTGATTCCAGACCCACAGCAATATGGTTGACTCTTAGCTACCCCCAGTTCAAGGGAAAACAGGGATGGGTAACAATTGCCGACATTGCCGGCAGCACCCACATCCCATGAAAGAGCATTTAAAAAAAGGCAGAAAAGACTGTAACTATTCTGTGTTAGCACAACAAAACCAAATGTATTATACTGATCAGTCAAATGATATCTAAACACACACGCAAAAACAGACCCACACACTCACATATACACACACAGGGTATTGTGTTCTATCATATCCTTGAGGGATAGAGAGAAATCGCTTCAGATTTAGATTCAGACAACTTGAATTTTGAAAACTCCAAACCCAGGTCAAGGTGAAACTAATCCAGAAGCTCAGACCAACATTTAAGGACAAGATGACTAAAGATTTGACCACATGTAAAACAAAGATATATTACTTTTCCTCACTATACCATTTTTTCTCAATCATACCCAAAGTCTTCCAATTCCTACAGTGACACCTTAAATACAATAATTAATTATTATGAACCATATAATTCCACACTCATATCAAATACACTGCGGTAGCACAAATACAATTAGTCCCTTTTTTGCAAAAAAAAAATTAAATTAGAATATGTCATAATCAAAATTAGATTGATTGATGAAAGATCATTTATATTAACATGTCTGAGTCACATAAGTTTAGTTGATTGGCAGTTTTCACTTATGTCTAACTATTTGGGAAAATTTCTTATGCTGGACGATATGAACTTGTCACTTCCCTGACAGATTGTACAAACTCGCTGTCTTCAAGTTACTGGCATTTTTCTCTTAATTGCGTTCGTTCATTCCCGAAGGTAAGATTAACATGAGACAATCCTGTACAAAAAACTTGTGGAGCAAATAAACAGACTTCATAGTCAGTACACATAATGAAAAGAAAAATACTTGTCTTCAGGTAATTTGGCCTGAATTTTAGGCTTACTGGGTGAGTGTTACCGGCTGGAATGGAAGTCGACGTGAAATCCACCCCCGCCCGTGATTGGCGACAGAAAGTAGTTACACGTTAACTGACCAATTAACAGGCGGCCAGCGCGAAACTTGCACTGAGAGGACCAGCGCTTCTGGAGGGGTCAGGAAGAGGGCGGACGCCTGAACGTGTTCTACTGCGGGCTGGAGGGTTTAAATGCAGATGCATGAAGGCATTGACGCGAGGAAGAACTGTGGGAGAGAGTCTTTTGGAACGTTAAAGTGACATTGAAAACTGAAGCCTGAAAGCGAGAAGGAAACTTCTCCCAGAAGATAGCAATGTCCTCAGGAGCTGGAAGCCATGGCAAACCGAGTGGAACTGGCTGAAGCCAATCAGCCCCCTGCGACCCTGATGACTGCCTGCGAGTTCTAAGAAATGCTGTCAGTGATCGACAAGGAATATTGTTGCCGCAAGACGGCAAGAGGAGGCCTCCACACCTAACAAGGAAGGCTTGGTCAGTTGTGGCATTTCTAGTCAGCAGCCGGGGATTTGTTCGAAGGACCTGGACGCAGTGCAGGAAGAGGGTCAATCCTTCTCCACTCTGTGCGGGTGAGTATTAGGGCTCCATGTCATCTTGAATAAATGTGTGTGTGTGTGGGCTTGCACTTGTTGGGCCACTTGGGTGTGAAGCCGTGAGCTTACGTGGGCACATCTTCCTGTGCCCTTAAAGACTGAATTGGACTGGACAGGATGGAAGGTGTGTTTGAAAGAGGTAGATCCTGCAATGTGCTGGGCACTTAAATCAGCGATATCGGGAGGAGGATGGAATGTTTGGACATATAGAAGGGGGACTCATGAAAGCACTATTGTCCTTACAGGAAAAGAGGAGTCACAATGCCCAGGAGCGAAGCCGAATTGGTGGTGGGGTACCAAATCTGGCATTGCTAACTCTGGTGGAAGAGCAGATTTTGGAGGTGTTGGGCAAGTGTGGAGCAAAATCCACTGGTTGTGGAGAGGCAGGGGTCTCGGGGGAGGGTAAGAGTCAAGTGGACAAGAGATTGGTTGGGGGTATGAGAATTGTAGGGCAATGGGTGTAAGACTGAGAGGTGAAATCCACTAACCCCTTATGGTCGTCCACTCAGAAGTTGTTGCTTGACCAGATTCCCAATTTCAGAATTTTGATGAATGCATGTACTTTGAGTCATAAACGTTGTTGGGTACTCAAATATGTATTTCCTTCCTCAGACGGAGCATCCTCTAGACCACTCAATGACTCAGAAGACCCTCCATTAACATCGGAGGATGATATCCAGCAAGATGCACCCGCCTCACATCCTCTCTCTGCACCTTGCACTGCCTCAGGTACAGGCACATGGGTGGGTTTGACCGTTCCAGGACAGATGGTAGAACACACTACGGGAGGAACGTTACACTCGCTTGAGAAGCTGTCAGAGACACTGAGTCCCCAGGGCGCCGACAATTGGGGGATTGCTGGAGACCAGGACGATGCTGAGCCTGAGGCAGGTGATGAGCCTCTGGAGTCCTCCATAAGGGTGCCCAGCGGAATGCAAGTGAAGATCTGGCACAGATTCCTGAGGGCCTGCGTGCCATGGTCTCTGCATTGGAGGAGTCTATGGGGAGCACAAGCACAGCGTTACCCTCAGCTGTGAACGCACAGCACCCTCCATGGAGAGAGAGGCCACTCGCACGTTGCGGCATCTCCAGCAACTCAATCAGGGGTTTCTACGGTTGTGTTCAGACCTGTGAGCCCACACACAGTGGCAGTGACATCAGCAGGTCACTGCCAATCTGAGAGAGGGCTGAGGCACCAAATGACTCTGCCAGCTGCTGGTCCCTCCATGGTGAACAGGGAGGTTCAAACCAACCTCATGTTGGCGGGTGACCTGCAGCTCCATGCCTCGGGGGGGGGACTCCTGATGATGGCAGCAGCTCCTCCACCCCTTTGCCAGTGACCATTGCATCTGATGCAGCGTTGGACTTTCCCACCCAGCTGGGGCCCTCGTACAAGAGGGCGGCCGCCAAGGTCATCAAGGCCGATGAGGCATCAGAGTCAGCTGCCTGCCTCTAATGCAGCTGCTGGTGAGGGGGAAGCACCCAGGCATAGCACTCGTAAGTGGAGAGTTAAATCACTATCATCAAAGAAGGGCTCTCACAGGTGTGTCCTGTCCCATTGTCACTTGTGTAATGTTGTATATAACTCTCACACATCACGGCCAGAATTTTACAGTCCCCATCACGGCAGGAATGGGGCCTTAAAATGTGATGAGCCATTCTAAACTCCATTGGCTTCTGCGGGACTGTAAAATCCCATTGTCATAACATTCCACCCCACAGTAAAGAGGTGACAGCGTATGATGTGTCCTATCGTGCTTCCTGTGATAGTGAGAGGAGAGTCCTGCACATCAGTGTAAGACATTGATTGGGCTGGATAGTGTATTTCAGAGGGAGGGACAGGAGTGGATGGTGCCGGGAGGGCCTCATGAACCCCGAGCAGTGGAGACACTGGATGGGGTTTCCTGGCCCCATCATGGACGGGACCCACCATGGGCGAGGTGGCGCCCCAATTAGATGTCCATTGTCTTGCGGTGGGACCGGAAGATGGCGGCGGTGGGCGGGTGCTGAAAATCCTGCCGACTGTCTGTTTGCAAAGCTCTGGAGTCGTGACTTTGGAGTCCTACTGGACCATCATTTGAATAAAAGGTCCCCCGGTCTCCCTGGCCCACACAAGCTGCCTCTTTGCTGGATCATCTTCATGACCCTGTGGCTGATAAAGTTCTTCCTCAGAGTTAGCACTTGATTCTTCCTCAGGAAGGGTGTTGCTTTCTTTATCATCCATCTGCTCTTCCCTTTGAGAGACCAGGTTGTGAAGGGCGCAGCATACAACCATTATAAGTGAAATGGGTTCCAGGGGATATTACAGTGACCCTTTGGGGTGGTCCAGACAGTGGAACCTCATTTTCAGGAGGTCTATTGTCCTCTTCATGGTGGCCTTAGTGGGGGCATGGCTCTGATTTTACCTCTCCTCCACAGGCATTCTTGGATGTCTGATTGGTGTCATCAGCCACCTTCTGAGAGGATATTCTTTGTTCCCCAGCAGCCAGCCATCCAAGCAAGCAGGGACTATGAACAGCCTTGGCACCTGGGAGTGACGTAGAATATATGAACCATGGCAGCTCCCAGGATATCTGGCGCAAACCTGCAGGATCTCATGTTGGTGATCGCACACTAGCTGGAATTTCAGAGAGTGGAACCCCTTTCGATTTACAAAGGCCCCCAACTCGCTCGCAAGTGCCTTGATGGGCACTTGTGTACGATCAATGGACCCTTGAATCTTTGGAAAGTTTGGTATCCTCTGGATTGTTCTGCCTGGATGCCCTCGTCTGTCTTGTACTGCACCTGTCATGGGTTTTATGCAGCCGTGTGCATTGTGAAACTCCGCAAAGATATCCCACAGAGCCCTAGAATGAACACGAGGCATAAAAATTAAGGGCAGCTGTTTCCTTCAGCACCATTGGCATTGGGTGTCCACCTACACAGTTTGAGGCTATCTCAGGTCCTGTCATGTCACATATTGAGGTCACTGTCTCCATTGATAGGCGGAGCCTTCTTCAGCGCTGGAGCTCAGTCATCTCAAAGTAGGTTAGATCTCAGCCTGCAGACTCTTCCAACAGGGTATTGGCGCCTTTCCTGCCCCTTATCCCTTGCATCCCTTGCTGGCCTTCGACCCCTTCAGGTTGTGCCACTCGGTCTTGAGGGCAAACTCTATTACGCCGTCTGCAGGCAACTGCCCTCCTGTCCTTTCTCACCTTCTCCTCCTCAGCTGAGGAAGTCTCTCCAGCGGAATGAGCAATGCCCGTCTCAAACATTCTGCTTGGCAAAGGTTTGACCTTAATTATGTTGCGATCTGTCTGCAAAAAGCCTCTGAAACAATTTAAGCCTCCTAAACGAATGTCAATGAACAGGAATCTTTGCTAAATAATCAGTTATGCACAGACTCACTTTTAAACTCCTACCTCCTCATTTCTCTATCCCTCCGAGCCCCTATATCCCATCCTGGATCCAGAAAGTTTCAAATATGCGAATCCTGCACACCTGTTTCTGCTGTACACCAAGTGTAAAAATGAAGGGCTTCTCAAAACTGCAGCCTATTGGCCCTTTAACTGACGGCAGGCATGCTTCTGGCAGTCGCGTGTGCCCGCCTGGCATAACCTCGCGATGACATTGGGAACCCCTCCTGACATCATCACGCGTAATATAAAGCTGTATCGGGACTGCTGTGTCCCCACACAGGACACAAAGAATTCCGGCCCAATGCCTTCAACAAACACTGGATGTCCCAAAGCATTTTACAGTTAATGAAGGACTTTTACAAGTGTAGTTACTACTGAAATGTAAGAAACGAGGCAACAACTTGTGCACAGCAAGCTCCCACAAACAGATGATTGTAGGAATTTAATTGAGCCTTCCAGAGTGGGCATGATGGTGGGTTGGCAGGAGAGGGTGGGGGGGTGATGGGAGGGGTTGGGGGAATTGAAAGAAAGTACCCGCATTGAACTCCCGATGTCAGGAAAATTGCCCCCAATGAAGCTGGGGACAGGAAAGGCCCGATGCGGGAAACTCTTTCGAGTTATCAACAGTCACAGATTGCAACTCTTTCGAGTACAATCACAGTTCTTGGTTTCCGGGAGTGGGACATGAACCCACAACCCTCTGATTCAAAGGCGAGGGTGCTATGCACTGAGCCACAGCTGACACCTCCGATGCGGAAATACCAACCTCTGACAGCAGGATGTCAATTGGGATCATTAATGAGCCACTTGACACCAATTATCCCCCAGCCCACCGGTATTTAGTGGTGACTCAGGGACCAAACAGAACTCACACAGCTCTCCCAGTGATTCGCTGTCGGGTTTGCCAGTGGCCGGCTAGGTAGGGAAGGTAGCTCCTTGTTGACAGGCACTCAGTGACCGAGTCAGAGACCTGGCACTGGGGAGAGAGGAGTTGCTGTAAACCACATTCCTGCCCTTACCTCTGACATCCCATGCGTCCACTTTCTGGCTGACCCTCCCAACAACCCACCATCCCGCCCTACTAACCTTCGTCCAGGGGTTCAGCATCAATCCTCTGGGTAGGCCTTGGAGTATTACTGACAACAATAACTGCTCCCTTTGACATTGCCGGCAATGGAGAGCTGCCAGACTCTGGATGCTCTGGGGGGTCGGGATTTCTGCCCCCACGTTCCTTGATCCCATGGAAGGCCCATTGTAGGCAGGTTAAGCGCTAGAAGAAACATAAATTGCTTCAGGCCCCCCCCCCCAGGGAAGTGACACAGGCTCCTATCGGTTCTTCAACCAGTAGGGATGGGGGATCCCTGTCATGGGAAATAAATCCTGGCCAATCCGCTTTTGTGATGTTGCTTGAGAGACAAATATTAGTCAGGACGCCAAGGATAACTACCCTGTGTGGTCTAAGGGTGTTTGGCAGAGCAAGGGAATTTATGAAGCCAGAGACTTGAAGGGGGACCTGGGGGTAGATTGGTAGCAAGTAAAGATTGTATTGTAAATATATTTGGGTGGGGACCTGGGGGTAGTGTAGAATAAGTGTTCAGCAGACTAAGGGTTAACATGGGACTGGAGAACAGTACTGCCCACAGTACGGTGTGGAGAGTCACATGATAGTAGACTGTAGAGTAGAGTCTGAAAGGAGCCTGCATGGAGACAGCATCCCTGCATGGCAGTACCTTCGATATGTACATAGTTAGAGTTACCAATAAATGGTTTATGTTCAAACATACAAGCCTCCAGGCCTGTCTCTGAAACACCAAACAACCTTCACAACACTCTGCTCTTTAAAATCGTGTCATGGGATTTTTTACATCCACCTGCAATGGCAAACAAAGCAATGTCTCATCTGAGAGACAGCACCTCTGACAGTGCAACACTCCCTCAGTACCGCACTGAAGTAACAGCCTGAATATTTCTGCTCAAGTCCTGGAGTAGGACTTGAACCTTCTGAATCAGAGGCAATAATACTCCCAATGCCAAGGCTGACATTGCAACCTCCAGTTTCAGAGTCACCCACTTAATTTTATTGAACTGAACATTCAGGATAGTTTTAACAGAGTTTGGTGGGTGGGAAACCTATTGGGCAGTGCAGAATGATAGTTCTACATTTACTGTTCTCAATGAACAATAACAGTGGGTGGGTGTACAGCCTGTATCACACCCAATCCTGTCAGTTCCCCTCCAGATGGAGTAGGTTAAAATTGCCCTAGTCTTCTGTTGGAACTACGAGTGACATATTTAACTTCAGGGATAGTGACACAGTCACTCATACCTGACCCCACTGATTAATCACAGGCTATGTGTCTTTGACACAAATAATTGATTTAAGCCAAAAATTACTTTCATCCATTAGTTCAAACTACAGTACCAACTCCTGCTGGTGGAAGGGTTACTCCATCTAGTTGCAAGTTTCCTTAAGAAGAATACTTCATATTTTTTTTTAACATTGCAACCAATGATATTATCATCAACTAATGTCAGTTTTGCTGGTAATATTTCAACAACTGCTTTGAAGCACTCGAGGACAACTGAAGAGGTCGGGCCGGTGGGGGGAGTGGTGGAATTAGATTAATTGCAACAAACATGAACAAAAAAAAAATCTATACTCTCAAAAGAATCTCTTTTATATTCCATTCTTGTTTTGATTGAGTTTGAGATTACCGGTTTGTAATTTTCACAGGAAAAGCGGCAGAGAATCACAAAATGGTATTCCCTAAACAACCATTAAAAAAATCTCATAATCCCATGTTATAAAAAAATGAATTTGACTTAGTCAGTCCCTAACTTTGATTATATCATCTGCCATATTCTAAAAATAACCCATAGGGATTATTTAATAAATATATTTTAATAATCTGATAAGGCGTACAGGGTGCAGGATTATATTGGAATTTAACGCCATGCGGCCACTTCCTTTGATTAATCTGTCCGTGAAGGATGAGCTCAGGAACAAATTCCAACTTCGAATCATTGTAAATTTAAGCAGAAGATAGGGCAAAATTTATGTCTGGGCGTACGGAGGTGAATTACCAATTTTAGCTTAAATTTTGATTCAAAATAGCATGGTGTGATTTGTTTCCGAATGGATTGTTCGATCAATTCTGCGCATTAATGCTAACAT
This sequence comes from Cetorhinus maximus, assembly GCF_964194155.1. Classification (NCBI taxonomy): domain Eukaryota; kingdom Metazoa; phylum Chordata; class Chondrichthyes; order Lamniformes; family Cetorhinidae; genus Cetorhinus; species Cetorhinus maximus. The sequence continues at coordinate 206,174,275 of NC_135881.1, forward strand.
ATGCAGGTCAGCTGTAGCTCAGTCAGTAGGTTTTCCCCTGCTTCTGAGTCAAAAGGCTGCGGGTTCAAGTCCCACTCCAGGACCTATAAACACAAAACCTGTATTCTGATGTTCCAACATACTACTGAGGAAATGCTGCACTAGGAGAGGCGCTAGTCTTTCAGGTGAGATGTTAAACAAGAGGCCCTATCTACTCCCTCAAATGGACATAAAAGATCCCGTAATACCAATTTATAGAAGGGGAGGAGGGTTCTCCCTGTGTAAGAACACTGGGGAAAAACTCAGCAGGTCTGGCAGCATCTGTGGAGAGAGAAACCGAATTAACATTTTGAGTCCGTCTGACTCTTCTTCAAAGCTGAGCTGACTCTTCTTCAACTCCGAAGAAGGATCAGGCGGATTTGAAAGGTAAAAGCAAAATACTGCGGATGCTGGAAACCTGAAACAAAAACAAAAATAGCTGGAAAAGCTCAGCAGGTCTGACAGCATCTGCGGAGAGGAACACAGTTAATGTTTCGGGTCCGTATGACTCTTCATCAGAACTAAAGAAATGTAGAAATGAGGTGGAATATAAGCTGGTTGAGGGGGGTGGGACAAGTAGAGCTGGATGGAGGGCCAGTGATAGGTGGAGGCAAAGAAGAGATTGCCAAGGATGTCATAGACAAAAGGGGTGTTGACGGTGGTGATATTAGCTGAGGAATGTGCTAATGGGGACATTAAGGGTAGAAAGCAGGATGAGCAAGGTACAGATAGCCCTAGTGGGGGTGGGGTGGGGGGAAGGGATCGAAATAGGCTAAAAGATAGAGATAAAACAATGGATGGAAATACATTTAAAAGTAATGGAAATAGGTGGGAAAAGAAAAAAATATATATAAAAAAAAATATTAAAAATTATAAATTATTGGAAAAAGGTTAACTCTGTTTCTCTCTCCATAGATGCTGTCAGACCTTCTGAGTTCTCCCAGTGTTTTCTGCTTTTATTTTGGATTTGCAGCATACACAGTATTTTGCTCTTATTTTTGAGTTCCTCCTGGCACCCCGGCCAATCTTTATCCCTCAATCAACGTCACAGAAATTGATTATCTGGCCATTATCACATTGCTGTTGGTGGGAGCTTGCTGTGTGCAAAATGACTGCCACATTACATTACAACAGTGGCTACACCTCAAAAATACTTCATTGGCTGTAAAGCACTTTGGGAATACTGGTGGTCATGAAAGGTGCTATATCAGTGCAAGTCTTTATTCTTCAAATGTGCTTGTGAAAACAGGGGTTTATCACCGTAATTTAAGAAAAATTAATAACAATTAGATAGATGTATTAACTAATACTTCACAATATAACTAGATGGCTTTCATTATTCATATATTTTAATTTTAATCATTGCTAATTTATAGTTTTAAATATCACTGTCTTTAAATTATTCATATTTTGCCATTTAAAATGTTAATATGATATGCCTTAAATAATTAATATTTCACAATTTATTATTTTATTCTAAAATTTGGAGCTATAGGGACCTGTAAAAAAGATGGGGCCAGCTTTAAATTTAAAATAAGGACACACAAGTTTTCAACTATCCAAAACTTAATCATGAACCTAAATGATAGTGAGTGAGTGTTCATCTCAGGTACCAATGAAAGTGGCTGAAAATATGTTTGGAAATGCAGTAGGGAACTAATAAAAGTTCCCACAAAGATTGGCAATAATGAGTGAATGGCATTATTATAAAATAAAGGCACCATTTGGTTTCAAAAAGAGAAAAATAAGTTCAAGATGCCCAGTTTGTACCAAAACTATTCTCCAAACGTAGTTATTGGAATAGGCCAAGATAACCTGTAAATCTAAACAAATGGGTCCTTAAAATAAAATTTGGTATATTTAATTGTTCAATGATTATTTTATTTCGGGCAGGAGGCTGAGCCTCGATGTACCTTAACGGAAGGGATAGACTTCACATTTATTTATATTTTTGGTCCAAATTAATCAGAGACATTTTTGTAGTTGAGAGCTTATGTCAGAGTGAAGGTCAGCTTAATAAATTATACTTTTCTATAAAATGGCATGTTGCAAATATTAGCAGTGAATAAAAGTGTTGTGATTTTCAGCACCCATTTTCATTGACAGAAAACTGAATAAAATAGAAAGTTGTCACCTAAGATTAATTATTGTAAGTGGTACAGTCCTGTACAGTTGTCAGCTAAGTGCAAATGACATTCATGACTGTGTCGACAGCATCAAAGAGAAAGTGTCTTTGTAGTATGGGGTCTCGGAGTCTGCAGTTGCCTGCACTGCATATACCATAACCTCATGCTGCTTCAGAAGGAAGTGACAGGAAATCTTCCTCAGTGACAAACATAGTGTGAAATGGCAAGTGTTAAATATTCATTGCATATGCAGCCTATTTAGCTAGCGCTTGACAAGCAGGTATGGCATACAAACTGCATTACATTTATTATTTACGCAGAGGTTACGGTCATTAACAGATTCTCCAGCTGGTTTTCTTTGTACCTCATGCTGAAAATCTGAAGTAAATTCTCCAAAGCAAAACTACTTACTGTGAAGTGTACATTTGGGTAAATACATCAAACAGGCAGAACATTACACAGTGTTTGCTTATAAAAATTATATTTCGTTTTTCTTGTGAGAACAGCTTACATAATTCAATTCTTCCACCTGTGGTTTTTGCAGCACATTGCAAACATCATTTATCAAAATGTCTTCAGAGCTTTCCAACAACCCTCCTGTTTTTGCAAAGGAAACTTTGGCAGCTTCTCAGACTCTTCTGCGCTTTAATGACGGACCTAAAACACAAAACAATTGGTTACAACAAGGACTGTCTGGATGACCTTGGTAAAAGGAAAGCTTTCTCCATTGCTCCATTGTATTATTATACCAAATGTTGAATTTTATCACTGTTGCTTTTATTGGAGTCTCCATGCCACAGACGATGAGAAGTCCTCTGCTTCCCTCGACCTCTATTCCTATGTTCCATTCCATTGTTTATTCTTTCCAATGACTTCTTCCATTCATTACCACATCCTAGCATCACCATATGCTCATCGTTATCCTTTAAGTCACATCTCTTTAATGTTTCTAGACTCCAATCATCTTGGGAGTGCAGTGGCTGAATCCCTCTGGCTAGATTTCTTCCATAAAGAAATCAAAAGCCTCATTTCAATTCTCTGAATCCAACCAACAGCACCAATTCTCTTTATTTTCATTGTTCCACTTTAACTCCACATCATCTTTCAACGTCCTTAGTCTTATTTTCATCTTTCTCATCAACTGGAACACCCATATCACTTCTATTGCCTGTAAAAAACTGGCAGGTGGACTCAACCCCCTCTATTTGTTTGAAGTGAAGTGGAGTGGGAGTTATGATCAAGCAGTTTTTTTCTTCCTACAACACTGCTCTGCGATGTTTGAGCTATTCACCTGTCCTAGGTAGATGTCCCATTAATATGAGCTAATTGGGGCCCTATTACTCACATAGAACGCCAAGGTAAATTTAATATCCCATTAATCGAGCTGATTGTCATGGCCGTTTAGATCTCTGATATTAAAAGGTTAATTAAGCAAAAAATGCTGCCTTGTGAGGCAAAGGGCAGCAGCTATGCTTCTCTGAACTCTAGAAGCAAACTCCAGGCCTCTACTGTCCCGGGTTTCCCTTTCCTTCCCACCCAGGGAACTCTGTCAAACTCCTCCCATACCCACCAATTACCCAGGCGACCCACCTGTAACATAACCCAGGCCTGTTAGGCAGCCTCAGGGCAGCCAAATCTTTGACTACCAGTGGTTGGTCAGGTGACTCTGTATCCGTTTGGGTGAAAGAGTGATGGAGATTACCAGCTGGGAAGTTTGGCAAATCTCTGCCTATGTTTTAATATTCACACTTTGATTCCGTCTTTTTCATATACTTTTTCACCTTAAACAACTCCTAACCTTACACAAGCATGCATAAACTGAATTGAGCATCCTGGCTGGATGAAAGACATGTGATTTTCCAAGTGTTCACATGTGGTTAGGTACCTCACGCACCAGGAACAAGCACAAAGCCCATTGCAGGTTCGTGGCTGTAAAGAACATTGAAGATCCCACAGACCATTGGCTTGCTCTAGTTTCATTCCAGTAACTGGTGACTGATTCCTCATTCAAAGACACTTGGTATAATCTTAAGTCCTGTGGGTGGACACGCGCCCGACCCGATCGGGCATAAAGATGCATGTGATGATGTCGGTGAGCTTCCCAACATCATTGCGCACTGGTGCAATATTTCGCTCAGTGGGAGGTGTGGGTGCTGGACCCGTGCCCGCCATTAATTTACAGGCCACTTAAGGCCATTAACAGTCCAATTGACAGGGACTTTTCCTTTCCCCTGCGACTTCACGTTCATCGCACAGGCAAAACGGACAGGCAGTAAGCCAACATTTTCAAAAATCTCATCCACGGGCAGGATAAAAAGGATCAGCAGCATTGCCAGTGTGAGTAGTGAGGAATTTTGGAGATAGTTTGCTGCTGGTTGCTTATTGGTACTTGGCAGCTTCATCTCTGTTCGGGGCTTCATTCTTAGCATTTCCAGGCTTCATTTCAGGACTTATTGGTGCCTGCAAGGCCCTCGGAGGATTCAGACCATGTGGACCCTTCCAGGTATCAGATAGCCTAACCCTAACCCTGGTAATGGGGATTGTGGTCTCTGCTGGAGGTACCTCCTCTGAGGAGGAAGAGAGGGGTAGAAGGGAGAGGATGCCAGGTGTCCCAGTGCAGTTTGGGACTGGGGAGGAGAGGCGCAGGCACAAGGGGCGCAGGGCCAGCAGGTAGTCCAAGGTGGAAGGGGCTGTAGAAGATGCCACTACCCTGCTGCTGGGGTATACAGGTGGTGAATCAGCTACCTCAATATGTTTGACATGCAATGTTGAAGGAGACTCCTCCTTTCAAGGGAGGCCATGACCTCCATTTGCCAGATGATTGGGCCTGAGATCAGCTCCAACTCTGTTGGTGGACACCCCATGTCAGTGGTTCTGAAGGTGTTGGATCCTTGGTCACTAGTTTAGCTGGACTAATGGATCTGGGTTGCACGCTTTTTTCAGGGTGACCGAGTTGGTACCATAGAGAAAGCAGGTCAGTAGATAGTTCTTATGTAGAACACACTCTATTTATTTACAAAGCAACTCAGCAGCTACACTTGTTTACTTATAACTAAAACCCTGTCTCTACATTATATACTCTGACTACAGACTACTGACTACCGACTACAGACTACAAAGGTAGCCCGCGCTACTGTCATCTCATAATAAGATCATCTGATCTTCTAATATAATATTTTTCTTAAAGGTATATTACACATCAGATTACCACAGGAGGTCACATTGGTCCTCAACTTCTATGCCTCCGGCTCTTTTCAGGGGTCAGTGGGGGATCTGTGTGGAGTCTCCCAATCAGCTGTCCACAGCTACGTCAAGCTGGTGACAGAAGCTCTGTTCAGGTGAGTCCTGATCTTTATTCTTTACCATACAGATGAAGCCAGCCAGGCTGAGCGAGCCAGAGGCTTTGCAGCGATTGCTGGCTTCCCCCGTGTCCAGGGTGCAATAGACTGCACACATGTGGCTATCAAGGTGCCAGCGGGTCAGACCGGAGCCTTCGTCGACAGGAAGGGCTTCCACTCCATGAACGTGCAGATAGTGTGTGACCACAGGATACAGATTCTGCCGGTCTGTGCAAGATACCCAGGCAGCTCCCATGATGCCTACATCCTCAGACACTCCCAGGTGCCGGGGCTCTTCAGTGCTCCAGCCCGGCTAGATGGATGGCTGCTGGATGACAAGGGCTATCCATTGAAGAGGTGGCTTATGACGCCTCTCCGCCATCCAAGAACAGAGGCAGAGAAGCGTTACAATATGAGTCATGCTTCCACAAAGGCAGTGGTAGAGACGGCCATAGGTCTTCTCAAGATGGGCTTCCAGTGCCTGGGCCATTCAGGGGGAGCACTACAATACTCCCCAGAGCGGGTGTCACTGATACTGGTTGCATGCTGCACTCTCCACAACCTGGCACTGACAAGGGGGCACCCACTGGAGGAAGAGGATCTTGACGCAGCTCCACAGGCCACAGATGATGAGTCCTGGAGCAAGTCCAAAGATGAACATGGCGAGGAGAATGCTGGGGGCATAGAGCCAGACCCCAGTAACCTGCAGGGAGGCCGGGACACCAGGGGCACCTTGACCCGACGCTCCTTCAGCTGGGCTGCCAATGATCAGCTTCAATCGCATTCCAGGGCTGCCTCCTCCACCCCGAATGTCTGAAATGACCCTTTCATCGGAACACAAAGAACACTCAGTGCCTGCGCAATAAAGTTCAGAGCCACTTACATCCACCATTACATACTGGCGTTTCCCGCACCAATGAAATAAAAAGGTGAAGCATACTCAGGCCATGACGACAAAAACACCATTTATCTCATTCTGACAGTTCAATAATATTTTCGTAAACATTTCTGGTCTGCAACCCCTGATCAGTAACGTACGTTTGCGGGCGCTACGTCTTGGTACTCACCCCTCACTGGCACCAGCATTGCAGACTGCCTGCTGACTCTGCTGTCTTGTTGACTATGATGATGCTGGCGGTCATCCTCTGGCCAGGGAAGCCTGAGGGGGAGCGGCCAATGCCACGGCTGGCATCTCCTCAGTCGGCGCAGCCTCATCAGATGCCACAGTCACTGGCAGAGGGGTGGAGGAGCTGCTACAGCCATGAAGACACTCTGAGAAGAGCCTGCAGAGATGACAGGCAGCTTGTGTGCCAATGTGAGTTTGCTCTGAATCTCTCTGCTCACCATTGATAGACGGGCATCTAGCTGGGATACTGGGTGCCTCACCCATCTCCCACACAGACCTGCAGCGCCATTGCAGCCTGGCCAACCCCAGCTGAGGAACACCTCGCAGGGCACATCTCGAGGCGCAAGGCACTCAGTCCAAACAGCCAGGGCTCACCAACTTGGCCAGCTCCGGCATCATTGACAGTTGGCACTCAGACTCTAACACCCCTGATGTTCACGGTGGGGGAAACGGCCACACCTTAACACTTCTGCGCACTGACCCATGGCAAAACATGGTACTCAGCCTACCTGAGCACAGCAGGTTATTAAAGTGCTTCCCCACTGGAGCCAGGTGCGCTGCACCATAACATGGCTGCTCACCATTGGTTCCACCTCCTCCCATGCCCTCTTGGCAAAGTGCAAGGAAGGCCTCTTCCTCCCATCTCTGGGGACAAGGGTGTCCCTCCTGGCAGCCACCTCCTCCAGGAGGATGGCGAGGCACACATCGGAAAAGCAGGGGGGGGCGAGCGCCCACCAGACATGTCCTTGCGCCTTCCGCCTACCGTGTCCAGCCGCACTCGACCCCATTGTGAAAGTACAGGAGATCTCCTTCCGTGGCAGCTTTCTAGGGGCTGCCTGGGCCGCATTTAAACTGGCGGCAGGGATGCTGTTAGGCCCAGTGGCTGATAGGCCCCTGTCCCCGCTTGGCCCTTCCTACCCAGTGTGGAGCCCCGCTTCAGGCTGGGCATTGCCTTAATCGGCCTGCCGGAGTGAAAGTGCAGTCGGGGCCCGATTGCGGTTGGGGGACTATTTCGCTGCCGCTCCCAGGCCTGTCCACACCCGCCCGACCCCCTCAAAACCCTGCCCACTTTTATTATACACGTTTCCTGTTGACATCATTCCACCTCTTCCAAATGTCTCTGCTAGATACTTATATTCAGACATGTTTTCACAGAAAATGTGTTCGTGGAAGTGTTCTTCCTCCTTCCTCTGACCATTTTGTGTTTGTTTAACATGAGATAGGACCACAGCTGTCCGCTCCACCTTCTCATACCGCAATGCGTTACTAATTTGTGGTGCCATTCATTTTGCAGATTCCACAGGTCCGGTGATGACCTGGTGTTTCTGTGGGCAGTGACTGGACACAGGACAGTTAGGGGTTTTGTGGTTTGGTGAACGGCAAAACATATTGCGCCAGAACAATTGGGAGAAGAAGCCTCTGCCCCATGTCTGTAAAGTTCTGATTTCCAGCACAAGTCATAATTGTTGTAAATGTTAATTCGTTGTTTTCAAAGGGCAATTATTCATTTCCAGCACTGTCTTGCTGCAGGGTTTGATTTATGCTTTATGATTGCTATAGCAACAGCACTGATAGCACAGCATAGATTGTTTCATTGTTATATAACTGGACAATACAGTAACTGACAATTTTTCAACACTATTCACAAGAAGGAATTCAGTAACAATAGTTAGTGCAGTTCTGTTTTGTACGTTAGAAAAACTTCCAGGCCAGGCAAAGATGAGCTTTGTTTCTGGATTGACTGAACTAAAGCATTAGAACGCTGACTATTGATACATTCCCCGCTGAGTTAGGCAAAATTGATTTCAGCACTTTCAGACGAATTTGATATAAGAAGGTGTCAAAGGACAGGCTTTCTGTTACTGCTTTCCTGCCGCAGTACAGAAAGGATTCCTTAGTGTTTGAAAGGTAGAGTCATATTTCACTTTACAAAAGCAGCACAACTGATATATGATTTCTCTTGATGATTTCTATATTCACTTCATCATCGATACAAAGAGCTAACAGGATGGATCTGTTAAAACGATGGACAAAAAGGGGAAAAAAAATGACCATGTGGAAACCAAGAAGATTTTTGCATGAGACTACAAAACCGTGATGGCTCTACCTGGGTAATGTAAGAAAGGCCTGAATCGATAAAATAAAATTCCACATTCCAAATAATCTTTAACCTCCTCCAACTCAACAGCCCTCTGAGAACAGCGTGCTCTTCCAATTCTACTTCCTTGCACATCCCTGATTTTAAGCCCTCCATCAATGGCGGCCAGGCATTCTGGTGCCATGCATTCCAAGTTCTGGAATTCTCTCCACTCTCTGCCCTTCTACCCTTCTCTTCTCCTTTAAGGTGCTTCTTAAAACCTACTTTTTTTTGCCAAGCTTTTAGTCACCTGTCCTAATGATTATTCAACTAGAGTCAAATTTTGTTTGATAATGCTCCCATTAGGAGGCATGTGCTAACTAACCGAATTTAAATTTCCCGGCTCCCCTCCTGGGATTTGAACTCATGCCTCTAGATCATTAGTCACTGGATTACTAGCCATGATTCATGACTATCATAATGGTTAGCGAGTATCTTCACAGACTGAAAAAATATACTTCTGGTGATCCCATTTGCTTTTGTTTCTCGCTGTGACTGTCTCAAAGTCACAATCAGGTCAGCCACGATCTTATTGAATGGTGGAGCAGACTCGGAGAGCCGAAAGAGCTGGCAGCAAAATATTCAGGGGTATCTGACTTTTCGAAAGGACGGGCAGGAAGGAAAGGGTGGTGGGGTAGCTTTGTTATATGAGATGGAATAAGTGCGATAGCAAGAATTGATCTTGGATTGGAAGATGTAGAATCCATATGGGTGGAGGTAAGAAATAACAAGGGGAAGAAGACATTGGTGGGAGTAGCCTATAGGCTCCCTAACAGTAGCTATACTGTAGAACAGGGATTAATTTAGGAGATAATGAGGGCATGTAAAAAAGGTAGTACCTTAATCATGGGTGACTATAATCTTCATGTAGATTGGGAAAATCGAATTAGCAAGAATTCATAGAGCGTATTTAGGACAGTTTCCTAGAACAATATGTTGTGGATCCAACCAGGGATCAAGCTATTTTGGATCAGGAAATGTGTTATGAGGCTATTTTAATAAACAATCTCAGAATAAAAGATCCCCTAGGAAACAGAGACCATATCATGGTTGAATTTAGCATTCAGTTTGAGAGTGAGAAACTTGAGTCAGAAAAAGTGTGCTAAACTTAAATAAGGATAATTACAAAGGAACGAGGACAGAGTTGGCTGGACTGGACTGGGGAAGGAGTTTAGCAGAAAAGATGGTTGATGAACAATGGCAGATATTTAAGAAATAGTTCATGACTCACAACAAAGATATATCCCAGTGAGGAAGAATGATGCTAGGAAGGGGATAAACCAACTATGGTTAACAAAGGAAGTTAAGGATAGTATAAAATTGAAAGAAAAAACATACAATGTGGCAAAGATTAGTGGTAAGCCAGAGGATTGAGAAAGTTTTAAAAACCAACAAAAGATGACCAAAAAATAATGAGGGAGAAAATAAACTTTGAGGATAAACTAGCAAATAATATAAAAACAGACAGTAAGAGCTTCTTTAAATATATAAAAAGGAAGAGAGAGGCCAAAGTGAACATAGGCCCCTTAGAGTACAAGGGCTGGGGAAATAATAATGGGGAACCATGAAATGGCGGAGGAGTTGGATAAATACTTTTCATTAGTCTTCATGGTAGAAAATACTAAAGGATTCCAAAAGTAATAAATAATTAGGAGGCAAAAGGCAGTGGAGGGTGGTGGGTGTGCAGGGGGGAGGAAATAAATACAATAACTATCACTAGGCAAAAAGTACCAGGGAAACTAATAGGGATAAAGGCCGATAGGCATCCTAGGATATTAAAGGAAGTAGCCACAGATAAAGTGGATGCACTGGTAGTAATCTTCCAAGAATCCTTAGATTCCAGAAAAGCCCTAGAAGATTGGAAAACTGCCAATGTAACACCCTGATTCAAAAAGGGAGGGAGACAAAAAACAGGTAACAAAAGCCAGTTAGCTTTACATCCGCATTTGGGAAAATGTTGGAGTCTATTATAAAGGATGTAATAGCAGAGCATTTAAAAATGCATGATATAATCAAGCAGAGTCAGCATGGCTTAATGAAGGGGAAGTCATGCCTGACAAATTTATTAGAAATTGTTGAGGAGGTAACAAGCAGGATAGATAAAGGGGAATCAGTAGATGTAATACATTTGGATTTCCAAAAGGCATTTGATAAGGTACCATACATAAAGATACTTAATAAGTGCCCATAGTGTTGGGGGTGGTATATGAGTATGGATAGGGCATTGGCTAACTAATAGAAGACAGAGAGTTGGGATATGGGGGGCATTTTCAGGATGGCAATCTGGAACTAGTGGAGTGCCACAGGGATCAGTGCTGGGGCCACAATTATTTACAATATAAATTAATAACTTAGATGAGGGAAGTGAATTACTATCGCCAAATTTGCGGATGACAGAAAAATAGGTGGGAAGGCAAGTGGTGAGGATGACACAAAGAGTCTACAGAGGGACATAGACAGGTTAAGTGAATGGGCAAAAGCTTGGCAGATGTAATATAATGTGGGAAAATGTGAGGTTATGCACTTTGGCAGGAAGAATAGAGGAGCTGAATATTATTTAAATGGAGAAATACTGTAGAAAGCTGCAGCACAGAGGGATTTGGGAGTCCTTGTGCATGAATCCCAAAAAGCTAGTATACAAGTTCAGCAGGTAATAGGGAAGGCAAATGGAATGTTGGCATTTATTTCAAAATGAATGGAGTATAAAAATAGGGAAATCTTGCTAAAACTATACAAGGCAATAGTTAGACCACACCTAGAATACTGTGAACAGTTTTGGTCCCCTTATCTAAGGAAAGATATACTGGTATTGGAGGTAGTCCAAAGAAGGTTCACTAGGTTGATCCCGGGGATGGAGGGATTTTCTTATGAGGAGAGGTTGAGTAGGTTGGGCCTGTACTCTCTGGAGTTCAAGGGAATAAGAGGCGACCTTATTGAAACATATAAGATTCTTAGGGGGCTTGACAGGGTAGATGCTGAGAGGTTGTTTCCTCTTGTGAGACAGTCTAGGACCAGAGGGCATAACCTCAGAGTAAGGGGGCGCCCATTTAAAACAGAGATGAGGAGGAATTTCTTCTTTCAGAGGGTAGTGAGTCTGTGGAATTCTTTACCGCAGAGGGCTATAGAGGCTGGGTCGTTAAGTTTATTTAAGGCTGAGATAGACAGATTTTTAATCAGTAAGGGAATCAAGGGTTATGGGGAAAAGGCAGGAAAGTGCAGTTGAAGATTATCAGATCAGCCATGATCTCAATGAATGGTGGAGCAAACTCGATGGGCTAAATGGCTTACTCCTGCTCCTATTTCTTATGTTCTTATCTTCTTGACGGCCCAGTCCAGACAGTAATTTATTTTTGCTCCAGATACAAAAGCTGTAAAGCAATGATAAATTTACTAAATTGCTTTTTATACAAAACAGATTAAGCAAAATTTTATTTGTGCCATTTACTAATGCTGACATTTACACATGCTTCAATAACAAAAATAAGCCATTTAAATCAGCGGTGTTAAGTGTAAGCTAGTACCGTTCATTTACTGTGAACGAATTACTCAAAGGTCATTTTACCAATCGTTTGTATCAATAGACTGAATTTACACCCTGAGTTCGAGTGAAACTAACTCCCCCAGTACCAATGACAGAATGCATCAATTTCTCCAAAACAGCAGAAGAAAACAATATAAATAAAAGGAAGATTCTGACGCCATTAAAAATCTCATTGCCCAGCAGAAACTGACAAAACACTCTTAACTTCTACTTTTATCTGAAAACTTGGCATTGCAGCAGTGTTAGAGAGTGTGATAAGGATGGTGTCACATCCTAGGTCAGGCCAACAAAAAACATTTTAGGGCCTCGGAATTTCGATGTGGGGGTGGGTTGGGGAGAGGGTTGTTTGGGGCGGAGGTGGGTGGGGGGTGGGGGGGGGTGGCGGCGGTGGGAGTAGATCTTTTTGAGGGGAGCCAGAATTTTTGGACAAATTCCAGATTTGCCCATGCCAGATCTTGCACAGTCTAGTGCTACTGGAAAGAGATGCAGCCATTTGCCATTCAGCATAGCCACTTGAAGGGTAGATGAAGTAATATGCCCCATTCTAAATCCTGCCATTTGCACCCTTGCCTCCTCTCCCCCCACCCCCGCAAACATTCTACATTAGAAATAAGTGTTGCTTTCCTGCTGATCTTGATGACAGAGGGGGAAGTGCTTCCTTAAGAGGAAACTATTAAATTGAATCAGAAAAGTTAGGGAAGCATGTTTCTTGTTTCCCCAGGGCAGTCTTGATTTATTTTTTACAGGGGGGTCTGCAGTTTAGGAGGTTCAGGATGCATATTGGAGCATTATGAGAGAATGTATTTCCACGAGGGCTATTTCAGGACACGTGCTCAGAATCGAATTTTTAATGGTCATCCCATTGTCTACAGACAAAGGAAGGAGATGAGCGTGAAGCAGCCAGAAGTCAGGTGTAGCAGACATCATTGAAAAAGAGCCAGACCCTGGCTGGGTTATCGTAACGTCCGAACTTACAGACTAAGATATTAATTTGCCAACGTCTTTTTGCAACAATGTCTTCAGAAGCCTTGCAAGTTCTTTGCTCCATCCTTCAGAAAGATTGAAGACCACATCAAAAACAAAGGCTTATAGTACAGGAGAAAGCTAAAAAGACCACCTTAGATTTTTACCACAAATTTAGTGTAAACCAGTAAGTCAATTAGCAGTGCAGTCTTACATTAAGGGTTTATAAATAACTTGAATGCTCAGCTTGCATCTTTGACTCTGGAACCATTGAGCAAGTGATCGATTTTTACCAAATTCCAGATTTCTAATGTACTCTCTGTGTCAACCCCTCGCCATGTTGTTAACTAAAGGGATTTCATTAATAGGAACTGCTGAAGAAGTAAAGACCAAGGTCCATCTAGTTCACCGTCTACAATCCTGATAGTCATACAATACAACTATAATGGAGTTGTTGCCTCATCATAGAAATCTACTCTATGAATTAGATTTTGAGGCTTTGACAAAGCTTATGTCTGTTTCTATAGCTGGTTTTTCCTGGAACAGGTCACTAGCCTTTCTCCTGAGGCCATAGCTTGAGGTGCGCCACTCTACATCAAACATGGCTGACCAGGAGACTCTCCCAACCTTACTGCCTGCCATAGGCATATTAGAAGGATCTACAGGTTGATAAACAACCTGTTTGGCCACATTATGAATGTACCTTCTGAGGCCGTCAAGCACTGGACTGGGGCTTGACGAAGAGCCTCAGGCTCAGGGGCAGTGATGTTACACACTGTGTCACAAAACCCCTTCAACAGGCTACAACAAACCCAAAAATAGCACAAGGAAAAACCCCAGTGGTGGTGAGGTTTGGGAATGTATTTTTTCTCTCCTAAGCATGTTTCATTTACAACATGCCATGTCTCAAATTCCTCTATCTGATTCACATTGGAATGAATCAATGCTAACTTCTTCCATTGTTTCCCTGTAGCATCGCAGATTAGGTTTGAATTTATGCCCTTCACGCGCAGGTCATCTTCTCTGGTTCTACAATTCCTGACATTAGCTCGCTCCTTTGGAATTCTTTGGATGTCCAACTCGTGTATGATGCCAGACCAGCTTCCTTCCCATTAAATACAAGTTTGCAGGAATCTGGCTGTCATAACTCGTTTATCCTGTGACACTCCGATGTCCTCACTCTCTTTCAAGGTCAAGGCCAAAATTGTAGATGGTTACTTAGTGACAAGGCTGCCTTCGTTGATGATTTCGCAGCATATGGGCCATCAACATAGTAGTTATGATGGTTATAATGAAGCTCATATCTGAACTAGAATAGAATCATAACACAGCAATACTTTCACATGTTGAAAAGATGGGTTATGTGCCTTGACAGGTCAGGAGGCATTTTGCAGTCAGTTCCTTGCACGGTGTCCAGAATAGCATAAGCCTGCTGTGCGCTCCATAATTTTCGATCTGCAACCAGTTCTAAAAATAGACCTCCTGAGAAGCAAGGAAAGGCAGAGAATGAAAACATCAAGGGCAATAGCCAGCGCTTGAAGAAGATACCACAGCATTGTCAGCTAGCAGCAGGTCGAGGGTTATGAAAGCAACTCATTATGGGAAACCTTCAGTCACGAGTGATCCATCTCTCTTCATTACACCTCAAACATGAAGACTCATTGTTCACCCATTCCTCCTATCCACTCGTCACTCCTCCTATTGCACTGATGAATAGGACAGTCTGAAATAAATGGAATGCCACAATGATCATTGCCACCATCACTTCCAGTTTCTAAAATACAGTAAAATAATGAGATTTAATGCATTATAATGGTTCTGGAACAATCTAATGAAATTCGAAATAAGAGATAGAGATATCCATGCATTTATACATCCTTTTATATACCATCTTTAACCCTATTCTCATGTTGCTTCCTGGTGCCACTTCAGCACCGAGCTCAGTGACCTGTGTAGCTGTTTAACTCTGTAAGAAGCTTTGGGCATGTGTTGGTGACTATAAAATGCACTTTCTCTCCAGAGGAATTTTAACACCCAGGGCCCCTTTAACACCTTACCTTAGGAACACCTCAGGAATGGGAAGCTTACTCAATTAATGAATGTCATCTCCATTAGGCAGCTAGAAGTCTGCTTACAGCAGAAGGACACATTTTGCAGGAATGTCATGGTCTCTCCTGGCAGGTTGTTCTGTGAGATTACTGCAGGGAGATTTTCTGTGGCAATAAATCAGGAGCAAAAACTGGGTCTCTCTGGCACTTTCCTGGAGATCTTGGTGGAAGAGTTGGGCAAATGAGGGAGACATAAACTTTCCCACAGCTGGCAAGAAAGAGCCAGGGCCTCACGACAGGTCTCTATGTGCACAGGTTGTGGAGAGACACATAGCACGGAGAGATGCGAGCTTTCAGGATGTCACTCATCTCCCAAAAATCGGTAATCCAGTGAATCAGTGGGACTGCTTAGCCCCATGAGAGTGATGACAGTGTCGATGGTGCAGCGGTGAATGGTGCTGCAGAGGTGTCATTAGCCAAGTGGAGGGGATGGGATTGGTAGTAAGCGCGTACTCCTTGTCTTCTACCAACCATCCTCTTACATTTCTGGAGCAGAGTGATTTTACAGGGATGGATGAGTGTGGCAGGGTGAAGGTGTTGTGATAGCTGCCTGTGGAATGGGCACTGACCTCTTGCGGTGATCCCACGTACTAGCTGGATATGAATTAAGTGATGGATGTTCTTGTTGAAGTTGGTGGCTGGTCCTTACGTGTGCTTTATGAGGGCAGCCACCCTAGAGCACTCTCATTTTAAGCATCAGCATCAATGGGAAAGGTGATATATATTGAGTAGCCCTGGCAAGGGAAACATTGGTGACATGCTTAACGCAGCGGTGCTCTTCAGGCTGGAAGGTGTGAGTAATGTCCCCTGTAAGAAACCTGAGCTAAAAAGCTGTGAGTGATGGTGAAAAAGTATAAGCACTTGGTTCTGTTGCAGGAAGCTGTATAGATTAGTGTCAATCTTTCTGGTGAATTGAGTCCCCTGATGCAGAGCTACTCAGTCACACCTAAGAAACTGGCCACCTAAAGGCCCTGGGATAGGGCCTACCATAAGCAGAGCCCTGCCTCATAGCTCCTCACTCTGCTTGTTCACTGCTCTTGCTCCTTTTCATTTAACTGTTCTGTATTCTAAGTTAATGAAGCAAAATCGTGACAACTTACTCAAAAGAAAAAAAACTAAAACAAACAACCTTTAAACACAAAAAGTTCCCAGAAGTCCACACAGCACAATAGCACAAAGATCCCCCGTGTTCTAAGTGTCTTTAAATAGCATTTCAAATCAGTCAGTCGATGCTTGAAGGCAGACCCATGAGTTGTTATCACATTAGGGTCTCAATGGCATAATATGATTCCAATTTGCACACACCACCTCCTTTCCACACTTCCCCCACCTAAATGAATTCAACTGGAGGGCATAGGGTGTAATTCGAATTCAATTGATCCATTTTAACAGTTCTCTGCTCTGTTCCTGCCTTCTGGGGTGAGTTAAAATTGGCTCAAACACATCTGATTTAATGGTCTCTGGTGGGCAAGTGGCCAAATTCCCACATTCTTATGGTTCAGAAATGAAACAGCTTCTTTAATTCCCAGGACAAAAGTTAGAACAGGTCCTTTAACAGAGTAAAGCAGCTCCGCCGCAATGAGAAGCTGATGACTGTTGCAGTTGGGTTTACAAAGGTAGATTTTATGAATGGAGACTCTTGGCCTGGAATGGCTGGAATGGGGAGGTGATGGTGTGGTAGTATTAGGGACCCAGGTTCGAATCCTGCCACGGCAGATGGTGGAATTTGAATTCAATAAAAATCTGGAATTAAAAGTCCAATGATGACCTTGAAACCATTACCAATTATCGTAAAAAGCCATCGGGTTCACTAATGTCCCTTACGGAAAGGAATCTGCTGTCCTTACCTGGCCTGGCCTACATGTGACTCCAGACCCACAACAATGTGGTTGATTCTTAAATGCCCTCTGAAATGGCCCAGTGAGACACTCATTTGTATCCAATCGCTACAAAGTCACAAAAAAAGAACAAAATTGGACGGACCACCGGGCATTGACCTTGGCACCGGGAACGACAGTTGCAAACTCAGCCTTGTCGACACTGCAAAGTCCTCCTGACTAACATCTAGGGGCAAGTGCCAAAATTATGAGAGCTGTCTCACAGACTAGTTAAGCAACAGCCTGACATAGTCATCCTCACGGAATCATATCTTACAGATCATGTCCCAACCACCATCATCATCATCCCTGGGTATGTCCTGTCCAACCAGCAGGACAGACCCAGTGCAGGTGGTGGCACAGTGGT
Source organism: Cetorhinus maximus (assembly GCF_964194155.1). Lineage (NCBI taxonomy): Eukaryota > Metazoa > Chordata > Chondrichthyes > Lamniformes > Cetorhinidae > Cetorhinus > Cetorhinus maximus. The sequence goes on from NC_135881.1 coordinate 206,191,876, forward strand.
AAACAGCTGGGAGGGAGGTGCCCTGGGACTCTTCAACATCAACTCCGAAGTCTCATGGCATCAGGTCAAACATGGGCAAGGAAACCTCCTGCTGATTACTGTCCTCCCTCAGCTGATGATTCAGTGCTCCTCCATGCTGAGCACTACTTGGAGGAAGCAATGAGGGTGGCAATGGTGCAGAATGTGCTCTGGGTGAATGTGGTGAACAATTAAACAACTCACTGGAGGAAGAGGCTCCACAAATATCTTCAATGGTGGGGGGAGCCCAGCACATCAGTGCAAAAGATGTGGCTGAAGCATTTGCTACAATCTTCAGCCTGAAGTGCCGAGTGGATGATCCATCTTGGCCTCCTCCGGAGGTCCCCAGCATCACAGATGCCAGTCTTCAGTCAATTCAATTCACTCCATGTGATATTAGGAATGGCTGAAGCTGCTGGGTAGAGAAAAGGCTATGGGCCCTGACAATATTCCAGCAATAGTACTGAAGACTTGTGCTCCAGAACTTGCCACGCCCCTAGCCAAGCTGTTCCAGTACAGCTACAATGCTGGCATCTACCCAGCTATGTGGAAAATTGCCCAGGTATGTCCTGTACACAAAAAGCAGGACAAATCCAACCTGGCCAATTACCACCCCATCAGTCTACTCTCGATCATCATTAAAGTAATGGAAGGGGTTATCAACAGTGCTATCAAGCAGCATTTGCTTAGCAATAACTCCTCACTGATGTCCAGTTTGGGTTCTGCTAGGGCCACTTAGCTCCTGACCTCATTACAGCCTTGGTTCAAACATGAACAAAAGAGCTGAACTCCAGGGATGAGGTGAGAGTGACTGCCCTTCACATCAAGGCAGCATTTGACCGAGTGTGGCATCAAGGAGCCCTAGCAAAACTGGAGTCAATGGGAATCAGGGGAAAACTCTCCACTGGTTGGAGTCAAACCTAGTACAAAGGAAGAAGGTTGTGGTTGTTGGAGGTCAGTCATCTTAGCTCCAGGACATCACTGCAGGAGTTCCTCAGGGTAGTGTCCTCAGCCCAGCCATCTTCAGCTATTTCATCAATGACCTTCCTTCCATCATAAGGTCAGAAGTGGGGATGTTCACTGATGATTGCACAATGTTCAGCACCATTCGCGACTCCTCAGATACTGAAGCAGTCCATGTCCAAAGACAGCAAGACCTGGACAATATCCAGGCTTGGGCTGACAAGTGGCAAGTAACATTTGTGCCACACAAGTGTCAGGCAATGACCATCTCCAACAAGAGAGAATCTAACCATCACCCCTTGACATTCAATGGCATTATCATCACAGAATCCCTCACTATCAACATCCTGGGGGCTACCATTGACCAGAAACTGAGCTGGACTAGTCATACTGTGGCTACAAAAGCAGGTCAGAGGTTAAGAATCATTTGCTGAGTAACTCACTTCCTGACTTCCCAAAGCCTGTCCACCATCTACAAGGCACAAGTCAGGGGTGTGTTGGAATACTCCCCATTTGTTGTGTAGCTCCCACAACACTCAAGAAGATCAACATCTTCCAGAACAAAACAGCCTACTTGATTGGCACCCTATCCAGAAACATTCACTCCCTCCACCACCGATGCACTGTGGCAGCTACAAGATGCACTGCAGGAATTTACCAAAGCTCCTTAGACAGCACCTTCCAAACCCATGACCACTACCATCTAGAAGGACAAGGGCAGCTGATACATGGGAATTACCACCTGGAAATTCCCCCCCAAGTCACTCACCATCCTGACTTGGAAATATATCGCTGTTCCTTCACTGTCGCTGGGTCAAATTCCTGGTACTCCCTCCCTAACAGCACTGTGGGTGTACCTACACCACATGGACTGCAGCAGTTCAAAAAGGCTGCTCACCACCACCTTCTCAAGGGCAATTAGGGGTGGGCAGTAAATGCTGGCCCCCGCCAGGAAGCCCGCATCCCGTGAATGAATTAAAAAAAAAACAACAGGGCACATATTGCGAGTTCAGATATGGGAGATCAACAGGTCCCAAGTTGGAGATGCGTCAGAAGTGAGGGAAGTTAGAGAATCAAGACTAATAGAATATAAAGGACAAGAATAAAAATGTTCAACATGGAAATGTTTTATTTTAATCATTTTTACAATTTGTGAATGAGGTAGGGAAAGCCATGATACATTAGTGGTATAATTTCATTGTTGGTTAACTCAGCTTCTTCTGTGTCGTACACTTAACTCTCTTTGAAAGATATTGTTGGACATGTTTGAAAAGTGACAGTTCATTAAGAATTATTAATGAACAAAATGAGTTGTTTGCTGACAGTTTCATTACAGCCCTTCATTAATGTCAAAAATGATAGTCTTCAAGGGAAATCAATTTTTAGGACCATTCAACATCTGATGAGACTGCAAATGAATGTCATGCTTTTCATTTACAATCAACCAAACACTGACAACATTAGGACCATTTTGAAATTATATTTCTCCACCCAACTCTCATTCAATCAACCATTACAGCCAGAAATGAAACTTATATCTCAATATCGGCCCCAATAAGAACTAGTTTGGTGGATATGTTTCTCATTAAAATAGTGGATTGAATGTTGTTCCGTTGTTTGTTGAAGTACATTGGTTTCTGTGCAAATTTTCTATACACCAGCTGTACCCTATGATTCTGTTCTGCATTGGCATATTGCGTTAGTGTTCACCCATTGTCTCACTTTGTAAATGTGTGCAAATGTCTTGTGGATTGAACAGCGAAGATTATGGTTCTGTTAAGAATCTAATCGTAAACTGCATGCTGCCACTTTGTGGCGATGTTATTAGCTATGCTCCGAATGAGCGGGGGAGTGGAATCATATAGATAGGCCTTTCAAAGAGCTGGCACAGGCATGATGGGCCAAATGGCCTCTTCCTGTGCTGTTTCATTCTGTAATTCTGTAAAGAACTTCATTCGTATAAAAGGCTGCACATTCTATGGAATAATCACGCTTACAATAATGTTTCAGTCTGTAACTTTGGCACCTATGTTAGTCAAACGATTTGAAGGAGAGTTGTCCATCAGAATTGATTGATTTTGTGTGTACTGGATAGAATCATCTAGGGTTTTCAGTGATTTAAATTCAATGGCTTAGTGTTAATGAGTTAAGCTTCACATTTGCATTTACTAGCTCGAAAATTGGATTGTGCTTGGGAAAACTGAAAGACTTGAATTTATATGTGGCAATTTTTACACTTCAGAACATCCCAAAACACTTCAGAGTCAATGAAATAATTTTCAAAGTGCAGTCACTGTTGTAATGTAGGAAATGCCAATTTGCACTCAGGAATGTCTCACAAACAGCAATTTGATATACCAGATAATCTATTTCAGTGATACTACCAGGACACAGAGGACGCTCCTACGCTATTTCTAAATAGTATTAAGGAATATTTTACAACAACTTTAGAGAGCAGACAGGGTCTTGGTTTGGCCTTCGATTAAAAGGACAGAACCTCTGGCAGTGTAGCATCCCCTCAGTACTGCAGTCAAGTGTCAGTCTAGGTTTTTGCTCATTCTTTGGAACGGCACTCGATCACACAACCTCCATATTCAGTGTGAGATAGCTACCAACTGAGCCACGGAGGACAATTTATGTGCTACTCCCTCCACCCCCAGTGCAGTGCTGTCTACACATACCTGGTGATTCAGCCATAATATATTGCTCCCCCAATGTCATCTTCACTTTGCTGGTGAACTGCAGTTCATGAGGCAGCTTGCTGGTCCCTGGAGGTGGAGGGAGTGGAGGCTCCATCGTCAGCCATGAACGTACTGGTAAAACGTCTGGAGGGAAGCAAAGATAATCAGGTGAGGGGCAAGCAGTGGCTTGCGATACCCAAGACTCCTGTTCCTCCCAGCCGCACTGAGGTAAGTGAAAAACCATTCAAAACTTTTGTGGCAACTTCCAACGGAAACTGAAGAAACTGATCGCAGTGCAGGCAGTTGCTATCAGAGTTTGTAGAGGGTCTCACAGAGACACCAGGTGCACAATTTTGATATGCAAAAGTGCCTTGCGCCACTCTCAGCTTCTTGCCATGGATGCTCAATGTCAAATCCTGCCAATATTGGGATCACAACCACCTGCAAGTTCCCCTCCAAGCCTCACACCATCCTGACTTGGCAATATATCGTCGTTCCTTCACTGTTGCTGGGTCCTGGAACTCCCTCCCTAACAGCGCTGTGGGTGTACCTACACCACATGAACAGAAGCGGTTCAAGAAGGCAGCTCACCACCACCTTCTCAAGGGCAATTAGGGATGGGCAATAAATGCTGGCCTAGCCACTGATGCCCACATCCTGTGAAAGGAAAACAAAAAAGCTGCTGATTTGTAGCATGGTTAACCGTCTATGTGCCTCCTGCCATTGGACCCTAGGGCATTCATTTATTGCTTGAAAAATGAGCATGGAATGATCCAATTTTGAGAAAATTAGCTTTGATTGATATTCTGCAATGTATAGGCATTAGGGAGGGTTACCTCCAGGCACAATTTGTTGTAAAATCATAAACACCTTTAGAAATTGTTTCAGAGCTGGGCTGCCTGTCTGGTGTATTTTTAAACAGTTGTAAAGATTATCCTTGAAGGTGCTGCACTATTGTGACTTCAGCAAAACTGTGGCTTTTCCATATGGCAGAGCAAGAATAGCTGTCATTGCATGCTTTGCTGCATGTCCAGGGGACCATTTATTGTCCATACCTATTTGCCCTTGAGAAAGTCGTGGTGAGCTGCCTTCTTGGACCATTGCAGTCCATATAGGTACACCCACAGCACTGTTAAGGAGGGGGTACCAAACTTTTGACCCAGTGACAGAGAAGGAACATTGATAGACTAAGTTAGGGTGGTGAGTGACTTGGAGGGGAGCTTGCAGGTTGTGGTATTCCCTTGCACCTATCCTTGCCCTTCTTGGTGGTAGAGGTAGGGACTTGGAAGGTGCTGTTAAAAGAGTCTTGACGAGTTGCTGCAGTGCATCTTTCAGATGGTAGACACCGAGTTATTTGGGCAGATATTTCAACTTGTTTAAACTTCACAGGAAAGGGGTGACTTGAAAACAGCTTGGAATTTTCTTCCGAAAATTATGATGGAAATAATGACAAACTACAGAAATATGGCTGGTAAATCTATCAAATGGATCTATAATGGAGACTGAGAATTATTGTTGACAATGTGAGCAGACAGATGCCTAACATGCTTGTTTGACAATCCTTTGTGTGCCATTTTTATCGGAAGTATTAATTGATTAACTGACAAGTTAACACCTCCACTAAAGTAGCAGACGGATACAAATGTGTTAATCATTTGCCTTTGAACACTATCAACAGGAATATAGCCATTGTTATAGGCTTGTGCGGCATCAGATATTACGATTTTTTCAATAAGGTTATTAACACTGAAAAATCTTACAGCCTGAACAAATGTGATCAAGAAAACTTAACCAAGTGCAGGAAAAAAATATACTATTGCTTCAAAAACCTAGTATTAATGGATGCAATTAATATATTTTTATGGCTGAAGTTTTCAAGCTTAATGACAAGTTAGTGGGGTAATTATAACCTACTCACTGGTGGAGAAAGGAGTTAACACAATCAAGTCAGGTGCCTATTTTACATGCCACCTGATTTTATTACCCCTGGTAGTTGTGCAAACAGTTGAGAAGCCATTCAAGCTTGGCAGCAGGGATTTATTTTGTCAATTTTGCTGCTCTGAACCTGGCTTCCATACTGAAAGGAAAAGGAATTGTGTGAAGGATTGGAGTGCAATTATATAAAGGGAGTTAACAGGATGAAACGTAGAAACTGCAAACCTGAATTCCAGCTCTGTGCCTCAGCGGGTGAGATGCTGCAACAGAAGTTACAGTCTTCATCCATGCAAGTGAGATAGCACAGATAAGACATTAATGACTGGTTTCTAGTGTTTCCAGGTTTTCCAGAGGTACCCAGCTGATGTTATAGCTGACCATTAGAGACCATTACCCCTGGAGGCAATTTCAGGCAAATCAGCGTTTCCTGCCTTGCATTGGATCAGCTATTTCTGTCTTCATAATTCAGCATACACATTTACCTAAGGGTAAAAATATTCATTGTGTTAGTTTTTTTTCACACAGTAGAGGAAGTATGGAAGCATATAGTTGGACCTTGGACTTCCTTTTCAGACCTCTAACACCTTTGGGTACATGGAAATTTCAATTCATTTGGCTGATCAATTTCACACAAATTCAAACAGATGGGTTAATTCAATGTTTTTGTACATTTCCAGTTAACTGAATCATGAGGTTAGTACACATTGCAGGCACAGTGCTCTGGGAGTGAAGGGAGTGGAGATTTAAGTTAGTGGAATAGGCTGCTTTGCCTTGGATGGTATGGAGCTTCTCAATGCAGCTGCACCCATCAGGCAATTGGAGAGTATTCCTTCACAGTCCTGGCCTGTAGATGGTGGAAAGTTTTTGGGGAGCCAGCAGGTAAGTACTCACTGCAAAATAATGAAGAATAAAGACAAACAGTGCACTTATTGATGTAGTGTAGGAAACGTAGCAGCCAAATTTGGTAAAATAAGCTCCAAAAGCAGCAATGTGTAATAGCCCAACAATCTGTTTTAGTTACATTGATTCGAGCATAAATATCAGCCAGGGCACTGGGGAGAACCACCCTGTTCTTCTTCAAAATAGTGCCATAGAATCATTTACATCTCTCTGAGAAGGCAGATGGGGTCTCCATTTAACATCTCATCTGAAAGACAGCACCTTCGATAGTGAAGCTGTTCCCCAATAACACCTATCCTCTGACCTGCACTAGTTGCCACAGCATTTAGGTGCCTGTTCCAGTTAAGTTTCTGGTCAATGGTGACTCCCGAAATGTTGATGGTGGGTGACTCGGAGACAGTAATGCCATTGAATGCTGAGGGGAGATATTTAGGCTCTCTCTTGTTGGAAACGGTCATTGGCTGGCATTTGTGTGTGTTGTTTTAACAATGGGTCGCTTTGCTCATGAACCGATTGCACATTTATCTAGCAGCAGGCGAGTCGATTATAATATACGGCAAACTCAGAGGCCAATATGAAATGAAGCACATACTACTTATTTAGACAAACACCGGAGCATTAACATGATGTGTGCTTCTCCAGCCAGACCTTACTCTAGACTAATATTAACCTGGTCGGCCGGGCTACACAGCTATTGGGTTTTACAGTCACATGGTCAATCTGCTCACATTCACTTGAAGGTGTATTACACCTCAGGTTACTACAGTTTGGTACAAATGTTCCTTGCCACTTATCAGCCCAAGCCTGAATATTGTCCAGATCTTGTTGTACGTGGAAACAGACTGCTCCTTTATCTGACGAGTTGTGAATCAAGTCCAGGAGGGCAGCCTATTTTCTGCAGCAGTTTAAAGATCCTGTCTCTGCTGACAAGGTCGAAGGCCTGGGTGACGTCTCTGATCTTTCAAGGGCAATTAGGGATGGGCAATAAATGCTGGCCTAGTCCCATGAGCAAATACATTTTTTAAAAAGGTAATGTAGAGTGGTCTGCACTGTTCACAACACTTCTCCTGTAACTGTCAAAGTGAGAAAATCATGTCAACTGTTGATCCACCAGCTCTGAAGCTGTACTGAGACTCAGGGGAGATGTGCGATGCCAGGATCTGCAAACTGGTCAGAGCAAAGACCTTCCCCACAATACTTAACAAGGAGATGCCTTGGTAATCATTGCAGTCACTGCAAACCCATTTGTTTGTGTACAAGGTGACTATTTTGGCATCACGCATGCCCTAAGGCACAAATCCTTCCAGCAGAGACACAAAAGGTTCATGGAGATGCTGCAGCCATTCTGGTTTTCCACTTTCGATGATTTCAGGTGGAATGCCATAATTTCTTGGGGCTTTACCACTGACGAGGTTGTCAACAGCCATGTTCAAATCCGCTATGTGTGCCCACTGTCCGGCTCCTCCATGACAGGAAAGTGGAAAGGTGCTGAGTGCTTCCTCAATGATAATGTTTTCCATGGTGTGGAGTTTGAGGCAGTGCACTGCGCACTTTTCCACCTGCTTCATGGCATCATTTCTTCTGTCCATGAGAACATGCACAATTTTGTCAGTTACAATGGAGCATCATCAGAGGCTTACACAATCAGCAGTGGGTAAAGCAGGGCTGCATCCTGGTGCCAACTTACTTTGGTATATTTTTCTCCATGCTGCTTTTGCATGGTTTCAACAACTCAAACGAGGGTGTCTAGCTGTATGCCAGAGGCGACGGCAGGAGTGTTCAACTTAGAAAGACTGCACGCCAAGACTAAAGTGCGTGATGCCCTGGTCTGTGAACTATTATTTGCTGATGAAGCTGGACTATTATCCCATACTGAAGTTCATTTGCAGCAGCTCGTAGATCAGTTCCCCTGGGCCTGCAAGGAGTTTTGACTGACAATCAGTGTCAGGAAGGCCTAAATTACAGGCCAGAATGTAGAGATTCCACCTTCCATCAACATCAATAACCTCCCTCTGGACCTTGACAGCTTCACATACCTTGGATTAGCGATTAGCCAGCAACCTGTCCCCTGATGCTGAAACCAGCCACCAGGATTGTCAAGGCTGCAGCTGTCATATTAAAGTTGAGGAGTTGAGGGTGGACCAACAGCAAACTAACCGAAAATACAAAGCTCCGTGTGCTTGGCGAATACTGGGCTTGTATTCTCACCGTCCTCCTTTACAGCAGCAAAGTGTGGACAACTTATTCAAAAACAGTGGCTGAACAGTTTCCATCTCCGCTGCCTCAGGTGGCCATCTCCTGGCAAGGCAGAGTGCCAAGTATGGAAATACACCAGTGTGCAGGGATCCCCAGCATGTTTGCTCTCTTGAGTTAACGGTTACTACGTTGGGGGGGTCACGTGAACCGAATGGATGATGGCCTCATTCCCAAAGGAATGCTTTATGGGGAGCTTTCTATCAGCACCGGACCAACAGGTCACCCACCTTTGCGATACAAGGATGTCTGTGAGCAAGGCTTCAGGTTGACTGGGATCGGACTTGATGCATGTGAAGTCCTCACTGCTGACCGGAGTGTTTGGAGACAAGCAGCCAGGAAAGGTGTGGAAAAGCAGAGGGCAAAAGAAATGACCAGATCGCAGAAAAGAGAGCCCACCAGAAGGAAAAAAAAAATCAGTCGACCTTGGGCCAATGCTGTTCATCTCTGCCAGACGTGAAGGGACTGCCACTCAGAAATCAGTCTCGACAGCCACCACAGAGAATGTTCAATCCAAAATTGACACACACCCTGGGTGCAGTCCATTGTCTCCTGAGACAGATGATGCCTAGCACACTGTGAATGGAACTGAACACTGTGCAATCATCAGCGAACATCCTCACTTCTGGCGTGGCTCAGTTTGTTGCACTCTGGCATCAGAATCGGAAGGCTGTGGTTTGCACCCATTCCAGGGCAGGATTTGAGTGCAACAATCTAGGCTGCCCCTCTTAGTGCCATACTGGAGAATTGCTGCAAGGTTGGGTGTGCCATCTTTAGGCTGAGACATTAAATCGAAGGCCTGTCTGCTGTCTCAGATGGGCCTAAAAGATCCCATGGCACTATTTCATAGAATACAGGGGAGAAATCTATGGTGTCCTGGCCATTGTTAATCTCTCAATCGACATGACAAAAAAAAAAACAGATTACCTGGTCATTATCACATTGCTGTTTGTGGCAGCTTGCTGTGAGCAAATTGGCTGCCACGTTTCCTACATTGTAACAGCAACTACCCTTCTAAACTATTTCATTGGTTGTACAGAGCTTTGGGACGTCCAATGGTCATGAAAGGTGCTATAGAAATGCATTTTTTTGAGAATGATGGATGGAAGTTCATTGATGAAACTGCTAATGATGTTTGGGCTGCAGACACTGCCCTGAGGAACTCCTGTAGAATTGTCTTGAGTTGGAGATGATTGGCTTCCAGCAGCCAGAAAGCATCTTCCTTTGCACCAGTTTTGATCCCAGCCACTGGAGACTTTCCACTTGGTCCCCATCCACCAGTTTAATTTGGCATTCTTGGTGCCTCGCTATGGTGCCAAGCACTGCCAGTGTCAACTCTACTCTGAAATTCAGCTCTTGTCCATAATTAGACCAAGGCTGTAATGAGATCTAGAACTGAATGCTCCTGGCTGAACCCAAACTGAGCATCAGTGAGTATATTATTGGTGAGTAAGTACCACTTGATAGCATTGTCGATGACTCCTTCCGTGGCTTTGATTTCAGTGTGTAATATTAGTGTATAAAAGTAGTCAGGACTTCCCACAAAAGCAGCCAGGTCCATTATAATACTAAACATTGAAAGGAGAAACTCAGTTGAAAAGAATGCATTTGATATTAAAAGTAACTTAATGGAGGAACCCCCACCTCCCCCTGTTTACAAAATGTTTTTCTGTCAATTCTATAGTAGGCGGGTGCAAAAGGGTCAAATCATTGCACAGGCACAAACCACTTGACATTTGCAACTATGTGAAGTAGACACATGCAATGTGCATTTATCATGAAGGAGAGGCCAACAACTTAATAAAAGCAGTACAGTACATGTACCAGGCACACACAAATTCCCATGCAATTTGAACCACCTTGTAGAAGGACAAGTGTAGGATTGGGTTCATCATTACCTACTTACACGTTATTATGTCAGTTCTAGTTAATTTAATTCTCCCAGAGTACAGGATTATTTTGGTAATTTATTAGGCAAGCAGTCAAGAGTGTATAAAGTCAGATATGAATGTAGACACATAATTCTAGCCCTTTTCTTGACTTACCGTGAATGAGCTTTGCAGAATTATTTCCTGATAGATGAAATATTTGAGTAAAGTCTATCATAGTGCATTAAGTACTTGACCTGTGAGGTGAATGGACATTTTCTCACTGTATGCTTACTGATTTTGATATACATTTTAATTTCAACTCAGCTCATGGTATAATTTACACAGATACTGATCTATTTAGATTTCAATCATTGTCCAAAAATATTGTAATATTTCACGTAGAATGAACTTGCATTTGCATTTATATATTGTCTTCCACGATTTCAGGATGTCTCAAAGCACTTTACGGGCAATTAAGCACTTTTGAAGTGTAGCCACTGTTGTAATGTTGGAAATGCAACAGCCAATTGGTGCACAGTGAGCTCCTACACACAGCGGTGTGATAATGATCAGATAATCTGTTTTTATGATGATGATTGGGGGATAAATATTGGTCAGGGCAGCAGGGATAAGTCCCCCGCTTTTCTCCCAAATAGGGCTGGGGAATTTTTTGCAACCCGCTTGAGAGGGGCAGACATTTATATTTGGGTTTGCATTTCCCAAGGGCGGCACCTCCAGCAATGCAGCACATAACATGAATTAAAATATGTATTTTTTTTCTAGTTATGCCTCTCTTATGCTGATTCTTGAATATATTGTGCGGAATTTGTGACCTCGAGTAATTTCTCCAAGCTTTATTACAACAAAATTGTGGGGAGCAGCAGCTTTTCTGATCAAGAATTTGAAGTTCACCATTGAAGTTTGAAGTTGTTTTAACTGCTTTGTAGCAGCGAGAAAGCAAGCTACTGTGACTGTTTGCAGTCGCAAGTTTGCTTTGCAAATGAGGCCTGACTATCTACTTGGGAGGAGAGCTGAAAGTATAGATTAGGTTAGAGCTTTAATCTGTCAAATTGATTCAATTAAAATGGGTGACACAATGAAGACAAACTGCCCTTTGTAGAATTCAGCTATTTTTCATTCTATTGAAATATATGGGATTAAAATCAAGTGGGCTCTATAAACGATGGATGCATGGGTGATCCTGTCTGCCATTTGTCTGGGTGGTGGTGTCTCTTGTCAGCCCATGTTCCTGATTTATCCACTCCGTCTGCATTGGATAAATTTATGTCACGTTATTTGAAGCACGCCCCCAAGCCCACTTTGGTTTCATTATCTGAGACAACTTTGTTTTTTTCAAATCATTTGCGCACATTCTAAGCCCAAGCGCTGGTTCCAGAGGCACCTGACAAGTTGTCTGCTTCCACCATGTAGCTGCCTTTGGATCCCTCTGATTCATACAACAACTGACCCATTCCAGAAATTGTCCCCTTAAATTTCCACCCAGCCCTCCCCAAGGCTGCTGTTCATTTGCTTCTATTCTAGTTTAATCAAGACAGGGTGAAACCCAATCCCAGAACCAGAGGTTTTTTTTTAAATATGAGGCCCTTGGCTTTGCCAAAAGTTCATTAAAAACATCTTCGGCATAGAAATTCTTATTTCCAGAAATCAGCTGAATCTTATATTGTCACAAAGATCGATGTCCTTTTTGAGGAAGTGGTGGAATATTTTCACTGATGGGAAAAAAAAAATCCCAACCCGCGTTAGTCAAGACGCAAACCTGAATGGAAACGTGGGGCCGGATTTTCGGGTTGTCGGGCGGGCGGGCAGGCCTGGGAGCGTCCGGGAAACGGGCCACTCTCCGCGATCGGGCGCCCGGCCACCGATTCACGCTGGCTGGCCCATTGACAGGCAGCCAGCCTGAAGTATGCACTGAAAGGCCCCACGCTTCAGGGTGGGGGGCGGAAGGAGGGTGAGCGCCAAAGCCGGCGCGGGTGTGGGGGGAGCAATCAATGAAAGCTCCCTGAAGGCAGGGAACAACCTCAGGGAGCTGAAGAATTTTAACGCCAAAAATAAACACTACGAAATTCCGAAAAAAATTTCAACCCATAAGCGTCACTCGCCTGAACACATTGATGATAAAAATTCTGCGTAAACATTTTAATTTTTAAAAAAATTAATATCGGAAACCTCATCCCACCCCTTGGATGAGGTTTCCTCAAAAAAAATCCAAAGGCCACCTGGCCAATTTGCCCACTCGACAAAAACTTGGGCGGGCAGCGCAAAATCCAGATCAATTACAACATTAATGGCTTTAACGGGCCTCTCAGTTGTCGGCGGGCGCGCTGCCGACTCTCGCATTGGCCTGTTGACCGAATTACCGCACGAGTGCACAATGCTGTCAGGGCGCTCATCCGACGCCATCGTGCGCCATTTTACACTCGATTGGGTCAGGCACACGGCCGCCCACAAGTTGTAAAATTCTGCCCATGGAGTTGCAGCCTGGTTTTGAGAGGCAGTAACACATTAATAAGAAATAAATATTGTGACTGGTTACTTCTAAACTCCAGACATTTACAAATACATCTGTGTTGAAATCATCCACAAGGTCTGTAAAACTCAAGCATTTAAATCACGCATGCATAGTTTATTGTATGAGTCATGGTTTTCTTTACAGAAGCATAGTAAGTAACTTTTCTAACCAGATTTATGCTCCAGATGTAAAATGTAGAGGCTTTGTAGCTCCCTCACCTATGAGGGGCCCCAGTCTCAGGATAAGGTGTCGGCCATTTCAGATGGAGGTGAGAGAAATTTCTTCACTCAGAGAGTTGTGAGTCTTTGGAATTCTCTGCCCCAGAGAGTTGTGGATACTTGGTTGATGAGTATGTTCAAAGCTGGGAGTGATAAATTTTTGGACTCTAAGGGAATCGAGGGACATGGGGATTGGACAGGAATGTGGAGTTGAGGTAAAAGATCAGCCATGATCTAACTGAATTTCGGATCATTCTCAAAGGGTCAAATGGTTTTCCCCTGCTCCTATTTCCCATGTTTTTGTTCCGACAATACCCCCATCTTAATGGTGGCACTGCTCATCTCTAAGTGTACCACTCCCTCACTTTGATCCTGGAGTTTAGAGTACCATGCCTGTGCTATGTACCAGTTGATACACTCCAGGTGAGTACTTTGTTCTGGAGATTAAACTATGGAGCTGGAGATACTTCAGTATCTGTACTGGTGTCAGATTCAGTAATGACGATTCTGAGAGTGAGTATAGTTGTAGTATTTGTCACAGTAATGCTTTGCAGCCTAGATGGCCTAGAAGATACAGAACCACAAAGACACTCCGTTACGATCAGAAGTGTTGTTCATACATGGATACTGTAAAGCAAGCATTACATGCGCAAACATACGTGATGTTAGGATAGGAGAGACATTGAGACCTCAGTGGATTGTCGTCCCTGTCATTATGCGAGCTGTCCCAGGCCCAGATAAGGATCCATGCTCATGGTTACAAGCCATGACCAACGATGGAGCCAGTGAATCTGTGATGGTGATGGTGGAAGAGCTAGAACGTCAAGGAACAATGGCTTCTTACAGGCGGAGGATCCTTTGGAGAGAGGGCTTGTATTTCCTTTAAGCACACATGAGGAAGGCAATGAGAAACCACTCCCTGAATTCTTTGCCCTATTTATATTGAAACGTTCCCCACATGGAACTCAGCCTTAGTGACAGGCTTGGCTTTCAGTCGGGCGGGGAGAACTTTTAAGGAGGATGAGGAACAAGGAGGAAGCCTGCTGCTAGTGACAGCATGAGGTGGGGTGGGTTGGGGGAGGGGGTACAATTCCTGACTGCGGTGGTGGGGACTGTGACCCAAGGGTGGAGTCCTATCTGTCACCCATGCTGAGCCCCAGTTTCCGGATAAGGGGTCAGCCATTGTAGACAGAGATGAGAGAAATTTCTTTAAAAACAAAAAGCTAAAAGCTACTGCGGATGCTGGAAATCCAAAACAAAAACAGAATTACCTGGAAAATCTCAGCAGGTCTGGCAGCATCGGTGGAGAAGAAATCAATTAACGTTTCGAGTCTTCATGACCCTTCAGCAGAACTGAGTATAGTTAGGAGAAAAGTGAAATATAAGCTGGTCTAAGGTGGGGGGGGCGGCCCGCACCCCCCCGACCTTAGACCAGCTTATATTTCACTTTTCTCCTAACTATACTCAGTTCTGCCGAAGGGTCATGAAGACTCGAAACGTTAATTGATTTCTTCTCCACCGATGCTGCCAGACCTGCTGAGTTTTTCCAGGTAATTCTGTTTTTGTTAGAGAAATTTCTTTGTTGTGATCGCCAGCTGAGGTTATCACTAGATAAGCCTACTCCTAGGGTGGAACCCAGCTTGGTAGATCCTAATTTTTAATTGTTTGTTTAGATATGTGGAGAGGGGTTACTGAACAGAGTTACTGGAGTCAGCTAACGAACTCTTAACAAACACATAAAACATTTATTAAACAAGAAAAGATGAACTATATTACAATATTCCTTCACCTACAACTATACCTATACAGAATTGTAAGGACAACATAAGTTACAAAAGATATTATATACTCTAATGTTCACAGTAAGTACAGTCCATGTAAACAAATTGGTGACCTGTGGTCAGACACATTACACTCTGAAGCCAAGTGACAGATGCTTCCCCAGACTGATGCTATGGTCTCTCCTCAACTCCCCGCAGACGCTTGTCACACTGTGAGCCAACCAGTCTCACTGAACTCCGTCTTTCACACGAGGGTTTCCAATCTCCACTTTCAAAGAACTCACCTTGGAATCTTCTCCCAAACTGACACTTTCTCTCAGACGCCTTCTGCAAGGGTTCACCTCCAGGGTTTTGAACTCTCCTTCTGATGTTCCTCTCCCCTGGGTCACCATATAGGTTCAAGCTTTCCTCCATGTAATCTCTTTCTCTCTCACCAACTCAGCTGTCAACAGTACATCACTGCTTCAAATGCCCAGAGCAAAGAATTACAGACCTTTGGTTGCTTCTTTGGATCTTCTGACTTCTCACAAGCCTTAATTTATTTAAGATTGAAGCTTGGAGCCTTTCTCTGCTCCTTACTCTTAACTTCACTTAACAGGACCTTTTCCAGGTTCATGTCTTTCCTTTGACTAGAAGATCTGCTTGGGACTTTCTCCTGTTCCCCTCCTCTGGATTTGGGGACTTTCTTCTTTAGTTTTGGACTTTTTATCTGACCCTTTTTCTCCAGTCTCTCCCTGGTAGCTACTTTCAACCAACTTTAGCTTGGAAATGGGTATCTGCCTCTTCTAAATTGCTCCCGCTTGGCAGCCGTCTTCAAAACTAACTTAACTCAGACAGCTTCCAAATCAAAATGTTTTTTCTAGTTTCTTCTGTGTGTGTCTGTGGGAGAGACCTGCCTCTCTGGACTCCTGTTGCTAGGCAACAGCCCAGTTTTTTTCTACTCTTGTGCTTGCTTAACTTCTCCAGCGGTTGTAAAACTCATTAGAAATGCAAGTACCTTTTAAAGTGAAACTAAAACACAGCTTGACCTTTTCTTAACACACAAATACAGAAATACAAACCAAACTTAAATTTTAAAGCTAAAGCTTTAAAAATTTCTAATATGCCCATATACCAATATAACTTACTTAAACTATCTCCATTTCCTAACAGGAGTTATGAGTCTTTAGAATTCTCTACCTCAGAGAGCTGTGGGCACTCAGTTGATGAGTATCCTGAAAATGAGAGTCTCCTGTTGTAATATGCCATTACCGGATATCAGCATGACATCGCTAGAAGGGAAATGTGTCATGTGATGCAGCCTTAGTTTCACTTTTGCTTTGAGCAGAGCACACACACAGCTCTGATGCCTTCAAGCTTTATACCTATGTATAACTGTTCTCATGTGCGTAGTCTGAATAAATGAACTCACAACGTGTTTACCCAATCCCTTATGAGCGATTGGTGCCTTGCGTCTTGTACAGTAAATAAGCCCAAGGCATTATAATAACATGACAGCGCCTACGAACAGTTGATAAGGGAGACGCAAGAATGTGAGGAGTGAATAAATTGTGCAGAGGATCTGCCCTTAGGCAGATCACTACCATTTTGGTAATCAAGGGGAATAATTCTTCATAAATGAAGTTTAGATACAAATCCTTAGTGTTACATTGTTCATGTACCATTTTCAGGCTTTCTTTAATGTAGTGTGAGCTAAGTATTTGTACCTGTGACTTTGTTGAGTAGAAATATTTCAGTCCCAGCTCGGTATGCATGACATTAAAAGGACACAAACCAGACTCACTGAAGGATATGCACATATTGAGCTGAAAAGATTAACCAGAATGGTTTGACTGGTACAAATTATTCCTTTCACATAAATTGCATTGATTTAATTCCTGCTATGTTTGGTCAAGGATTAATTTGCATGCATACAAATCTTTTGTTTTGAAGAAGAGCAGGGCAGTTTTCCCCAGTGTCCTGACCAATATTTATCCCTCAACCGACATTTTAACAAAAACCCAAATTATCAGGTCACTATCACATTGCTGTTTGCGGGAGCTTGCTGTGCGCAAATTGGATGCTGCTTTTCTCACATTACAATAGTGACTACACCTCAAAAATGTTTCATTGCCTGACAAGTGCTTTGGGCTCTTGAGGTCATGATATGTGCCATATAAATGTAAGTTTTTCTTCTGGAGGTAAAATTCAAGATTATTGCATCTGTTAAATGATTTTCTTTATCATTTTGTGAGGTGTGGGCAGGACTGGTAAGGCCAGCATTTGTTGCCCATCCCCAATTTCCCTTGAATTGAGTGGCTTGTTAGGCCATTTCAGGGGGCAGTTAAGAGTCAACTGCATTGCTCTGGGCTTGGAGTCACATGTAGGTGAGGCCACACCGGGTAAGGATGGCAAATTTCCTTCCCTAAAGGACATTGGTGAACCAGATGGGCTTTTACAACAATTGACGATAGTTTCATGGTCACCATCACTGAGACTAGCTTGATATTCCAGATTTGATTAATTGAATTTAAATTCCACCAGCTGCCGTGGTGGGATTTGAACCCATGTCCCCAGAGCATTAGCCTGGACCAGTGACTTTTCGACTAAAACACCACCTCCCCATCAAATGCTCAATCCGAATCTGCATTTGTTTTTGCAACAACTAAATTTATCAGGGCATTCTTTTAAAGTGCCAAAATCAGATGTTAAACCCCTTGAATATGTTAATGGGGATGAAACACCAGTTGAAAGAAGTGTTGGAGAGATTAGTCGGAGCTAAGCAAATTTTCAGAGGTTGACAAGGCTTAACCAATGCCCAACATCAGGCCCATTGTACGTTTTTAAACATATTTCAATGTGTAACACTGTAACACTAATGTGGACTGCTGGGGGCCCAAGATCAACAGATTGGCTTCCATTCATCATCTTCTCTCTCCATAGCAGTTAGCTGAGAGTCACTGCTAGTATGACGAACTGTCTAAATTCCATTTGGATACGTTGGTGAGCTTCCTCCGGAGGTGCAACAGGAGCTGGAGGCTCAGTCCCAATTATTAAGATGAAGCCCAAGGCCCAGTTTCTGTTGAGCTTTGAACCTCCCGGTTTGGTCTGAATGAGCCTAAAGTCAAACCATAACAAATTAAGCATCTTCAGCCAGAAGTGCCACGTGGATGATCCATCTCAGCCTCCTCCTGAGGTTGCCAATATCACAGATGCCAGTCTTCAGCCAATTCGATTCACTCCCAATGACATAAAGAAACAGCCGAAGGCGCTGGATACAGCAAAGGCTCTGGGCCTCTGACAACCACCCAACAGTGGCACTGGAGATTTGTGCTCCAGAACTAGCCACGTCCCTAGCTGTGCTGTTCCAGTACAGCGACAACACTAGCATCTGCCCAACAATGTGGAAAATTTCCCAGGTATGTCCTGTTCACCCAATCCAATCCGACCAATTAGTTCCCCCTCAGTCTACTCAAGACTACCAGGAAAGTAATGGAAGGTATAATTGAGAGTGCTGTCAAACAGTACTTACACAGCAATTATCTACTCACCAGGGCCACTCGGCTCCTCATCTCATTACAGTCTTGGTCCAAAAAGAGCTGAATTCCAATGGTAAGTTGAGAGTGACTGCCCTTGACGTCAAGGCAGCATTTGACTGACTGTGGCATCATGGAACTGGGGCAAAAATGAAGTTCATAGGAATCAGGGGAGAGCTCTCCACTTGTTAGAGTCATACCTAGCATAAACAAAAATGGTGATGGTTTTAGGAGGCTAATCATCCCTGTCCCAGGACATGGCTATAGGAGTTCCTGAGGGTGGTGTCCTAGGCCCAACCATTCTTCAGTTTCTTCATCAATGACCTTTCCTCCATCATAAGGTCAGAAGTGTGAATTTCTGCTGATGATTGTAAAGCGCTCAATACAATTCACAACTCCTCAGAAACTGTGCAGTCTGTGCCTATACTCAACAACATCCAGGCTTGGCTGATAAGGGGAAAGTAACATTCTCACCACATATGACAGGCAATGATCATCTCCAATAAGAGAGAATCCACTCATCTTCACTTGACATTCAACTGCATTATTATTGCTGTCTCCCACTACCAATGTACTGAGGGTTACCATTGACAAGAAACCAAACTAAATCTGTCATATCTTTTAACACTGTGCTTAAAGAGCAAGTCAGAGGCGTGGAATTCTGTGGTGGGTAACTCACCTCCTGGCACCCAAAGCTTGTCCACCATCTACAAGGCACAATTCAGTCAGGAGTGTGATAGAATGCTCTCCACTTGCCCAATGAGCACAGCTCCATCAACACTCAAGTAGCTCAACACCATTCAGGACAAAGCAGCCACTTGATTGGCATTTCAGTCATCACATTCAACTCCCACTGCCCCCTACCACCAATGGACAGTGGCAGCAATGTGTACCATCTATAAGATACACTTCAGCAACTCACCGAGGCTCCTTCAAAAAACACCATCAAAGCCTATAACCACTACCATCTAGAAGGACTAGGGAAGCAGCTGCATGGGAGCACCACCATCTGCAAGTTCCCCTCCAAGCCACTCGCCATGGAAATATATCGTCGTTCCTTTACTGTTGCTGGGTCAAAATTCAGGAACTCCCTCCCTAACAGCACTGTGGGTGTACCCACACCACATGGACTGCAGCGGCTCACCGACACCTTCTCAAGGGCAACTAGCGATGGACAATAAATGCTGGCCCAGCCAGCGAAGCCCACATCCTATAAATGAATGAAACAATAATTTAGTTCCCATGTCTCCTTTCCATAATTCTTGTGCTTGATTAGGGATCACTAATTGACATTTTTGTAGTTGTTTAAATTCATAAGCTGCTCAGTGCAAACAGGGTGCATTTCACCTGCTGGGACCATACACCCTGAAAGTAAGAGAAATTAAGAAATTCTTCTTCAGTCCACTGGCTTCCATTCACAGTTTCCCAATGCACTCTTACCAACAGTGCAAATTCATCAAATTATCCTGGCCTGAATCTTCTGTGGAGTGCCATTCACAGTCGGATTGCCACTCTGCTCCTAGTTACTTACCCTGAAATGCAGCCACACCTTCCTCACCTGACCTTCTGCCTCGGGCCGTGTGGGAATAGTGCAATGCGGTGGGTTCCTGAGGCCTTCAGCCAACTGCAGGAGAGTCGACGGTAAGGAGGACACGCCCCCTTTTTACAACCCGAGCTGCAGGTAGGTTTAAAGGTCCAGCCACTTTGAGAAGCTGTGGGTAAGTATGGGTAATTGTTTAGGATGTTGGGGGTGGGGCTGCTGGGATTGGTCAGTGGTGAGGGATGGGTGGTCAGTGGAGAGGGTCGGGTGGTTAGTGCAGTGGTCGGCTGGTCAGCAGCGGGGTAGTCAGCTGGTGGGGTCGGGTAGACAGTGAGGGTTGGTCAGTGTGGGGGTTGTAGTTGGTGAGGGTAGCCGGGTCGGAGGGGTGGGGGAAGGTGGGAGTGTATTCGGGGGGGCCCTGTCTGGTTGGGAGGGTAGTCGGGTTGTCCCATGGGGGGTGTTGGGATGATAGCCGGTGATGGGGTGTAGTTGAGGTAGTGGGGAGGGTATTCAGAGGGTCCCCTGGAGAAGGTCCCCTGGTGGAGAGGGTAGGTGGGTGGGTTAAAGGGTAGAAGGGTGGTGGGAGGGGTAGTTGGAGGTCATGTGGGGGTTCGAGAGATAGTTGGGCAGTGGGGAGGGTAGTCGAGGGGGACGGAGGTTGGTCGGGGTGTAGTTGGGAGGTGTGGAGAGGGCAATTAAGGAGGAGGAAGGATAGTTGGGCGGTCAGGGGGGTTCAGGAGCATGGTCAAGGAGGCGGGAGTGTAGTTGGGCAGTGGGGAGGGTGGTCAGGGGGTCTCATGGGGGTTTGGGAGGGTAGCCAGTGGATGGGGAGGGTAGACGGAGGTCCTGTGTGGGGGTCAGGAGGGTAGTCAGGAGCTGGGGAGAGCAGCTGGGGGGTTCTTTGGAGCTGGGAGCATAGTTGAGTGGGTGGGATGTAGTTGGGATATGGGGAGGGTAGCTGGGGGGGTCCCATGGAGGGTTGGAAGGGTAGCCGAGGGGGTGGGGGGTGTCAGAGGATGGGGGGTGTTAGCCTGGATGTTGGGGGTGTAGTCAGGGGATCCCGTGGGGGCTCGCTGGGTGGGAGGTAGGGAGGCGGGGTCAGTACCATAGTCACCCACAAGTAAGAAGTGATTTTAATTCTGCTAAATTTTTCTTGGTAACTATTGATGTAACACAGTCTGAACCATCCAAAGTTTGTGATTTATATTGTACTTTCAGATGGTCCCCAAGGCCATGGGGTGTTTGAAACTCCCGGGCAATTGTGGTGCAATCCTTGTGTGGGTGCTTCCGGGCCGGGATTGCTGGGTCTCCTGCGCATCTTCTGACGTACCTCCCCCACCTCACACCCTCGGCAATGGAAGTTATGGGCCCCTATCTTCTTCAAAGGTTTCACTACAGGTTATTTACGAACATCATTATATGTGGAGGCCTTTCATGGCTGACCTGCATGTTTAAGTCCATCAACACACCTTGCTTCCATAACCATTAATACACATTGCCGAACAAAATCTACCAATCAGAGCTCTGAAGTTTTCAATTGGCTCCCAGCCTCAACAGCTTTTTGGGGAAGAGAGTTCCAGGTTTCCAGTATAGTGCTTCCTAGCATTGCACTGAAAGACTTGCTTTAATTTTAAGGCTATGCTCCATTGTTCTGGACTTGATTCACCGGAGGAGATAGTTTCTCTCTATCTCCCCTATCAAATTCTTTAATCATCTTAAACACCTCAATTTGATGAGTAGAAAATAATAGATGATTTTAGTGTACACAGTTATTATTGTCTTGAATTTCCTACAGCAACAACACTTCAACAGTAGTTCATTGAGTATTGCAAAAAAAAGAGACATGCCAAAGCTTATCATCTTGCACTCATCAGGACACTCACAAGAATACCAATATAAGAATACAACAACAATGTATACTGTATGTGAAGAGAGTGCTGATTGGTTGGCAAGTGCAGTTGCCATGGAGAATGCACCACTGATGGTGACCAACAGTTAACTGCCAAACATAGTTTAAAATTTAAACCAGACAGCTTGACCCGGATTGGCCAAGGCATGGCCCTGAGGAATGAGTCAGCGAATGGTTGTCACTTATTTTGTTAGCTGAAACAGGCACAATGTATGTAAATGTACTTTCTGTCTGCAAAGAACAGGGCCCTGTGTATTAATATATGTAGCTTCCAGTACACGCAAATATAAACCCAATCAACACTCTCTTCACATACAGTGTAAATTGTTGTTTCCTCCTTATATTGGTATTCTTACGAGAGTCCTGATGAATGCAAGATGAAAAGCTTAGACATGTCTCTTTTTTCAGCAACACTCAAGTTCGGTGCTACCAAATGAGTCGTTCATTGATTGTAATGTGCTTGGGATGTTCTGAGATGATGAAAGGTTCTATATAAATGCAAATGTATCTTATAACGCAGTGAGCTGTAAATATAACGTTCTATTAAGGTGGAATGCAGCGTTACAATTTCAGTTTGTCTGCTAAAGTGACTGTGCCTAATGACACATTTTCAATGTGCACTTATAGATTAATGAGTGTTAGCCTTACCTTGCTTAATATCGATATCTGCTCTGAACTGAGCCCGGTTCTTTCCTGTATTGAAGCTTTCAGCTTGCGTGCAGTCATTTTGGGCTTGATCCATCTTGTTTATTTGGGTAAACAAGCTTAACAAGAAAATAACTGTTGCAGTGCACCTTGCAGCTTCCGGGCCTCAATTTAGATGCAAATTACTGTCACAGGGAGGAGCTGTGATATACTCAGTGGATGTTACCTTCACACACACAAAAAATTGCCAATAGCCTCGAGGGTTCTTATACGTCTCTACAAACTGAATGATTTGTGGGACACCAGAATTTTTATCCTTATTAAATGCCACTGAGTGTGTTCTTGCTTCCACAGTATATCCTGGCCTTTGTGAAGATTCTGAGCGGTACTATTGCTCCCATCACTGACACAATGGTGACCTGGTGTGCTGACCCCTTTCACATAAATGTTGAGCTTTTGTTTCTGATGGTCAATTATAACGTGAAGAAAATTCATTCTTCCTTGACTGATTTCCCTATGGTAAGGAGCTGAACTGACCACGGCCTGTCCAGCTCAGGACTGGATGGTTTGTTTCTCTGTGCAAAGTGATTTCTGAAATTTTAAAAAATATATTTGTTCATGGGATGTAGGAGTCGCTTGCTAAGCCAGCATTTATTGCTCATCCCTAATGGCCCTTGAGAAGGTGGTGGTGAGCTGCCTTCTTGAGCCGCTGCAGTCCCTGTGGTGTAGGTACACCCACAGTGCTGTTAGGGAGGGAGTTCCAGGATTTTGATCCAGTGACAGTGAAGGAACGGCCGATATATTTCCAAGTCAGGATGGTGAGTGGCTTGGAGGGGAACTTGCAGGTGGCAGTGTTTCCATTTGTCTGCTGCCCTTGTCCTTCTAGATGGTAGTGGTCTTGGGTTTGGAAAATGCTGTCAAAGGAGCCTTGGTGAGTTGCTGCAGTGCATCTTGTAGATGGTACACACTGCTGCTACTGTGCATCGATGGTGGAGGGAGTGAATGTTTGTGGATGTGGTGCCAACCAAGCAGGCTGCTTTGTCCTGGAAGGTGTCAAGCTTCTTGAGGTGTTGTGGGAGCTGCACTCATCCAGGCAAGTGTGGAGTATTCCATCACACTTCTGCCTTAGTAGATGGTAATCAGGATTTGGGGAGTCAGGAGGTGTGTTAGTCGCTGCAGAATTCCTAGCCTTTGACCTGCTCTTGTAGCCAAGTCATGGAGTTATAGAGGTCCACAGCACAGAAAAAGCCCCTTCGGCCCATTGAGTCTGCACTGGTCAAACAAATATCTAACTATTCTAATCCCATTTTCCAGCACTAGGCCCATAGCCTTGTATGCCATGGCATTGCAAGTGCTCATCCGAATACTTCTTAAATGTTATGAGGGTTCCTGCCTCTACCACCCTTTCAGGCAGTGAGTTCCAGATTCCCACCATCCTCTGGGTGAAAAAAATTCTTCCTCACATCCCCTCTAAACCTCCTGTCCCTTACCTTAAATCTATGCCCCCTGGTTATTGATCCCTCCACCAAGGGGAAAAATTCCTTCCTGTCTACCCTATCTATGCCCCTCATAATTTTATACACCTCAATCATGCCCCCCCAACCCTCCTTCAATCTCCTCTGCTCCAAGAAAAATAGCCCCAGTCTATCCAATCTCTCCTCATAATTAAAACTCTCCAGCCCAGGCAACATCCTGGTAAATCTCCTCTGCACTCCCTCTAGTGCAATCACATCCTTCCTATAATGTGGATCCCAGAAATGCATGCAATACTCTAGCTATGGCCTAACCAGTGTTTTACACAGTTCTGGAATAACCTCCCTGCTCTTATATTCTATGCCTTGGCTAATAAAGGCAAGTATCCTAAGTATTTATATGGCTCATCCAGTTCAGTTTCTGATCAATGGTAACCTCCAAGATATTGATAGTGGGGGATTCAGCGATGGTAATAGAATTGAATGTCAAGGGGCGATGGTTAGGTTCTCTCTTGTTGGATATGGTCATTGCCTGGCATTTGTGTGGCGTGAATGTTACTTGCCACTTGTCAGACCAAGCCTATACAATCATCAGTGAACATCCCCACTTCTGACAATATGATGGAAGGTCATTGATGAAGCAGCTGAAGATGGTTGGGCTGATGACACTACCCCAAGGAACTCCTGCAATGATGTCCTGGAGCTGAGATGATTGCCCTCCAACAACCACAACCATCTTCCTTTGTGCTAGTTATTACTCCAACCAATGGAGAGTTTTCCCCTTGATTCCCATTGACTCCAGTTTTGCTAGGGCTTCTTGATGCCACACTCGGCCAAATGCTGCCTTGATGTCAAGGGCAGCCACTCTCACCTCAC
Organism: Cetorhinus maximus; assembly: GCF_964194155.1. Taxonomy (NCBI): domain Eukaryota; kingdom Metazoa; phylum Chordata; class Chondrichthyes; order Lamniformes; family Cetorhinidae; genus Cetorhinus; species Cetorhinus maximus. The sequence goes on from NC_135881.1 coordinate 206,216,983, forward strand.
CTCGGGAGTTCAGATCTTTTTTAATGAGGTCACGAGCTGAGTGACCCTGGTGGAACCCAAACTGGGCATCAGTGAGCAGGTTATTGCTAAGTAATTGCCACTTGATGGCATTGTTGATGACCCCTTCCATCAGTTTACTGATGATTGAGAGTAGATTGATGAGGCAGTAATTGGCATTGTTGGATTTTTCCTGCTTTTAGTGTACAGGACATACCTGGGTAATTTTCTACATAGCCGGGTAGATGCCAGTGTTGTAGTTGTACTGAAACAGCTTGGCTAGGGGCGTGACAAGTCTTCAGTACTATTGCCGGAATATTGTCAGGGCCCATAGTCTTTGTAGTATACAGTGCTTTTGGCCGTTTCTTGATATCATGTGGAAAGAATCAAATTAGCTGAAGAATGGTCTCTGTGATCCTGGGAACTTCCGGAAGGAGCCAAGATGGATCATCCACTTGGCACTTCTGGCGGAAGATTGTTGCAAGTTCTTCAGCCTTATCTTTTGCACTGATGTGCTGGGCTCCCCCATCATTAAGGATGGGGATATTTGTGGAGCTTCCTCCACTAGTGAGTTGTTTAATTGTCTGCCACCATTCACAATTGGATGTGGCAGGTCTATAGAGCTTGGATCTGATCTGTTGGTTCTTGAATCGCTTAAATCTCTCTTTCACTTGCTGCTTATGCCTTTTGGCATGCAAGTAGCCCTGTGCTGTAGCTTCACCAGGTTGACACCTCATTTTTAGGTATGCCCTGTGCTGCTCCTGGCAGACCCTGCTGCACTCTTCATATAACCAGGTTTGATCCCTGGTCCAACCTGTTTCATTCCTTTTACACTTTGTAGCAGTTTGAGTGGCTTGCTAGGCCATTTCAGGGGGCAGTAAAGAGTAACCACATTTCTGTGAGTCTGGAGTCACATGTAGGCCAGACCAGGTAAGGATGGCAGATTTTCTTCCCTAAAGGACATTAGTGAACCAAATGGGTTTTTAGAACAATCGACAATGGTTTCATTGTCATCATTAGACTTTTAATTCCAGATTTTATTGAATTCAAATTTCACCATCTGCTGGGATCTGAACCCGGGTCCCTAGAGAATTACCCTGGGTTTCTGGATTCTTAGTCCAATGTCAATGCCACTAAGCCACCATCTCCCCTTGTAATATAAATACAAATAAAATTGGGTGGGGTGGTGGTGGGGGGAAATTCTCAATTTCTGTAGCAGGGAAAATTCTTCGTTCCTTTGCAACATACTTCTGGCTCTTATAATCTGAAGGCATTAATCCAGGTTTGCAAAGAATTTCTATCATCAGCAAAGCAATCACCATATGATGGATGTTATGATGTTCCGCGCTTGGTCAGGAGCCTTGGTTGAGGGGAAGAGTGAATCAGAGAATTGGGAATGAAGGTCATTGCACCCAATTCGCAATGCTCCAAATGTAATTACTTAGCTTAATTAATTTTAATTAATGGAAAATCAAGAGTGCCACAAATCAGACATGGTGACCTCGCTGTACGATTTTCAGATCCTGCAACTACTCCGCACTGACAGGATCACCTTGCGAAATGTATTCTTATAACTCAATCTGCAATTTGTTTGTCAGGTGATCCAATCCCAAGCCAATTGCTCTTCTTATAGACTTGGCTAAAAGTGAAGACTTTAGTAATTGGGCCCAGGCCATGTAAATTGAGTGGAATGCTCCAGAATCATGATGGATCTAAGAGGTATCATCAGGGAATTATGTCATTGAAGGGCAGAATAGACTCAAAGGGATGAATGGCCTTCTCCTGTCCCTATGATTCTGGTGTATATTTATTACTCCACGAACAAATGAGACAATCTAGGTCTATCAGTCTAGATTATCTGATTTGCTTTACTTTATTCCTGTGGGCAAGTCATTTAAAATAAATGAGTAAGTATGTTAAAATAATATGTAAAGATGAAGTACTTATTTGATTATAATCTCCAGAGAGACGGAAAATTGTGCTAATTCACCTTTGTAACTGTACTTGCTGCTGGGAATTTAGGGAAATTCAAGAATCTTTATGCTTGAAATATTGGATACCAGCAACTCTGCATAGATAACAAAGTGACAACTGATTTTGTGCTTAGCATAAATCACTGTCTTTCATGCTGATGGTATATCTTTATTGAAGAAATGTGTAAAAAATATATATTCAAGTTGTGTCTTGACACCTTATGTCAGTGTCTTGATGTTCAAATGCTGCACATGCAGAGGAGTGGTAGAATGCAAGTTTATACTGGAACCCCCACATGGAAATTCCCTATTTTTGCTAAGGTTAGAAGTGTGCTAAGATTAGACATGATCTCATGAATAAACCTTTCAACTTGCTTCAATTCCATTCTTTTTTTATTCCTTTACAGGAAGTGGGCATTCCTGGCAAGACCAGCATTTATTGCCCATGCCTAATTAACCTTGATAATGTAGAGTAAAGGATTAACTCTAAGGATAGCTACTGAGCTTGTGCATAAAGAGCTATGTCATAGTGACATCACTCACTGAGAGATGTGTGAGAAGCAACTTTGAGAGGTACTGTAGCTATGTCCTGATGTTCTAAAACACTGTAAATAGTGATGTTAGTGATGTAAATAAAGGCATTTTGAATGAAAGACCATTGCCTCCAGCAAGATCTCTTCTAGAATAAGAAACAAAGGGATCCCAAGACCAACCCACAATAACAGATGGTGGCAGCAGTGACTAGACCCACAGAGAAACAGGAGAAAATGGCAGGAAAATCCTGAAGACAAACCCAGGAGCAGTAGGGAGCAGTAGGTGAAGGACCTCAAGGCCAACCCAGCAACCACACCAGAAAAGAAAAACATAGCCCAGCAACTAGCAAGGCAAGCAGCGTGGGAAAAGGGAGCCTTGACCCAGGGTGAGAAATGACTAATACCTTATCTCCCCCAGAATCTTTCCAAAACATAGACATCCCCGGACAGGCTGAACAATGGCAAAATTTGCAAAGGCATTTCACCTGGTAATGTAACGCTTCAGGCCTACGAGTAAAAATAACAAAGACCAGCACTTTGTTATATGCCGTTGGGGGCATCATAGATGATGTGCCAGCCAGACGGGGAGTGAATGCAGAAACAGCATCCTACAAGGATTTCATAGGAGCCTTTGTCCTATACCTCACTCTCTGTAGAAATATTGTGATACAGAGAGCAAAATCTAATTGATGCAGTCAAAAGCAGTGTCAAGACTCGACTCATTCATCAAGGAATTGTACTGCTAAGCGGACAATTATGACTATGGAACATTAAAAGATGACCTGAATACAGAGACAGAATAGTCGTAGGTCTTATAGATGAAAACCTCTCTGACTTTTTAAAATCTCGGCAATATTTAACTTTAAATAAATCTGTACAGTTGGCCAGACAGACCAAAGAGTGGAGGCAGAATAGAGTCTTCCGGTGGAGTGTGAGGGAAATCCCACAGGAGCAGCCCGATGAAGCTGTTCAGTTTGCAGGTTGTAAAACTGAAAGTATAGCAAAGCAGCAACCAGGCAAGTACCCTGAAAAGGTAGCAACCCCATTTTCCAATACCTCTGCTGTGGCGGGAAGAAGGTCCACAGGCGAGAGGAATGCCCTGCCCTAATTTCGTAGTGCCATGGGTGTGGCAAGTTAGACAATTTTAAAATGACCCGGCTTTTCAGGAAATCTGTATTCACAAGACAGGAGAAATCTCTTAAAGGAACTTCCATTCAAGAAATTCAAGATTCTGACAACCAGAAAATCACCTTCCTCAGAGAAACAATGGGAAATAAAAGCTAATTTTGGAGTGCTAAGGTTGAAGTCAATGGACCTTCTATGAATTCACATTGGATGCAGGAGACGTAGTCTCAGTTTTATCTGGCAGAGTTTCATGGCTGACCAAAATAACTGTGCAACCGTCCTCTGCTCAACTCCAAGGCCAAGGTGGAATCAAACTAAATGTTAAAGGTCAGCCTGATGCTGCACCAAAATATAAAGATAGAAACATTTCTGAAACATTATGCATTATTCAGAATCAAGAATGCTCTTTGTTAAGCAGAAAAGCCTGCATCGCTCTGACCCTGCTCATTAAATTTGGTGAAGTTAATAAACAAACACAAGACAGTGAGATTCGAAGGGAATTTCCCACACTCTTCAGTGGCATGGGTAAATTGAAAGCTGTGTATCACATCATGCTCAAGACAGATGCAAAACCATTTTATCTATTTACACCCAGAAAGGTCCCACAAGAGTCAGGGCAATGTTTCAAAAAGGGGTCATTTCCCAGCCACTAAACCAACCAGGGGGTGCTCTGGCATGGTAACAGTCCCAAAGCCAAATGGCCCCACCCGAGTCTGCGCTGACCTGACACAAGTTAACAAGGAACGAGAAATACGTCCAATGGCATCAGTAGAGGAGAGCTTGGCCAAACTCGCACAAAGTACAATCTCACCAAACTCTACGCCAACACTGGATCTGGAAGATACCATTGAATGCAGCTCCTAACCACTTTCATAACTGCCCTTTGGACAGCGCTGTTTCAACTGTTTGCCATTTTGCATCACATCCAAGCTGGGAATTTTCCAAAGGACGGTGTTCAACATGCAAGAGGAGATGGAAGGCATCGTATGCCATGTTTTGATCCATGGATCAATGAGGGAAGAACATGACAAACAGGTCAAAGAAGCCTTACTAAGACTGCAAGGGGCTGGCTTGACACTCAGTGACAAATGTGAGTTCCCTAGGCCTAGGATAAAGTTCCTAGGTCATATCATACAGACAACTGGAATCACTGCAGACCCACAGAGGACGGGAGCTACAAAGGAATTCCTGCCGCCCAGGAATAAAATTGAACTACAATGGTTTATGGGTATGGTCAACCAACTAGGTAAATTCCTACCTCACTTAGGTCAGATAAATGAACCCCCCCAGACAACTCTTTCAACAAGACCAGGCATGGTGTTGGACTAAGCATCAGCAGTAATCATTTGAACAAATCAAAACAATGTTAACATCCTCTGAGGTCCTGGCCAACTATGATTCTGAACTTCCAACAATGTAGCAGCAGACGCATCTGCAACAGGACTGGGAGCAGTGCTATTCCAGGTTCAAAGTGATCGGACAAGAAACAAAACCTGCCTACTATGTATCCAAGTCCTTAAGTGAGACTGAACAGCGCTATGCTGACAGAGAAAAAGAAGCCCTTGCAGCAACTTGGGCAAGTAAGAAATGCTCTGATTATGTTCTGGGCCTTCAGTTTAAAATTGAAATAGACCATAAGCCATTGGTAACATTGTTGAACACAAAATAAGTCACAAAGATGCCAGCAGGGTCCCTAGATTGTGATTATGGTGCTACTATATGTATAATGTACAGGGTAAACACTAGACTATGGACAACACTCTATCAGGGATACCCACCAATTGCCTAGTCTCAGAAGATAAAACTTTCATTGAGGAAGTTGAAGACTTCACGATCTTAACTACTCAATATTTGCCAGCAACAGAGCAGAAGTTGCAAGAATTTTGTGAGCCTCAAAACTAAAGATGAAGATTGCATTTAGATTCACACATACTGCCTGGACAGATGGCTACAGTACATACCAAGCAACCCTGCCTTGAGGTAATACTTTGAACATCGTCACCACATTAGCGACGTAGAAGGCCTCTTGGTGTATAATGAACAACTGGTGGTACCACAAGCTCTCCATCTGGTAGTCCACCAGGAGATCCAGCAAGGACATTTTGGTATTACCAGGTGTTGGGCCAGGACACAGCAGTCCGTATGGTGGCCAAATATTTCATGCTCTATCAAAGAGACGGTATCCAACTGCATCATCTGTGCCATTCACAGATAGGAGCAGAAAAAGCCACATCTGCCTTCCTTCCCTTTCAGGCCTTAGGAATTCCTTGGCATGGACCTTTTTTAATTCAAAAGAAAAGTATTTTTCATAATAGTAGACTATTATTCCTGCTAGTTAGAGGTGTAAAAGCTGCATGGCCTTACCTTTGAAGCAGTTATTACTTCTTTGGAGAATATGTTTTCCACACACAGCATTCTGGATGTTGTCACGGCTGACAATGGGCCACAATTCGCCAACGAGTGTTTCCAATCCTTTGCAGCATCAGATGGATTTGTCCATGCCACAAGTTCACCAAAGTACCCTCAGTCTAGCAGAGAGGCTGAGAGAGGAGTGTGTAGCTAAGGAAGAATGACGACTTTGAACTTGTTTTGCTCAGTTATCGCTCTACACCATTGCAGAAAGGCATTTTTCCCATGGGAGCTTCTGATAGGCCACAGGCTAAGAGCCCAAATTCCTTTCCTTCCCCACACAATGATATCAAATGTCACAATGAATGACCACGGTTGAGCTATAAAAAGGAAAGAAACTTAGAGCGAGTCAAGCTCATACTTTTAACCAAAGACACAGGACTCATGATCTTCTCACTCTCGAAAGGGGAGAGATGGTGTGGGTTAGAGACCAGAAATGAGATGGTACTGTAACAGAGAAGCGACAGCGCCCAAGATTGTATCTGGTCCAGGCACAGTTAGGCATCATTCAAAGTAGCAGAACTGCCCTGATTTCAATGGACAGAAAACTATTAGCAGAATGGGCTACATACACTGATTCTCAGGAGAAAGACACACCTACAGAGCCATAAATGAGGGAAACTAGACTTGGCAACCCTCAGGAACTGATTTTGGAGCAAACGGATTCCCAACTACTTCAGAAGAAACACCACTCTCATTCAGGAAAACTGGTGAAACCACTAAGGGGACTGTCCTTGTAAAAGCGGAGACTTTGGAGCAAGATATAGGAGGATGTGTATATATTAATATGGGGATAAAGACTCAGGGTTGGAGGAGATGTAGAGTAAATGGTTAACTCTAATGATAGGTGCTGAGCATGGGCATTGTTAGGAAGTAGAGATAGTTTAAGTAACTTGTATTTGTATGTGTGTGTGTTAGGAATAAGGTATATCTTGAAGTTTAAATTTAATATGTGTTTCTGTATTGGTGTGTTAAGAAAAGGGGAAACTTGAGTTTAATTTTCATTTTAAAATATGCCTGCATTCTAATGAGACTTTATGACCCTTGAGTGGGAGTTAAAACAAACAAGGTAGAACAAAACTGTGCTGTTGCTTAGCAACAGGGGTCCAGAGAGAGGGACCCCACACAGAGACAGAGAAAACAAGAAAAACAATTTTAGTTCAAGTGAAGCCAGGATTCGAGAGAGGCTGGACACAGGACACAGCTGCAAGGAGCTAAAGGAGAAAGTTCCCAAATCCAGGAGAGCGGGGCAAGAAAGGTCCCAAGAGGACAGTTAAGTCAAAAGTCAAGGACATGAACCTGGAAAAGGTCCTGTTAAGTGAAGTTAAGAATGAAGAGCAGAGAAAAGCTCCAAGTTTAAAGAGGGAAAGCGGCAGGATGCAGACTTAAAGCGAAATAGGCTTGTGAGAAGCCAGAGGATCCAAGGAGACAGCTGAAGGTCTGTAACTCTTTACTATGGGCGTGTGAAGCAATGGTGTTCTGTTCGCATTTGAGAGAGAGTATGTGGAAGGAAGCTTGAATGCACATGGCAATCCAATGGGGAGGAACATCGGGGCGATAGTTCGAAACCCTGGAGGTGGACCCTTGTGGAAGGCATCTGAGAGAAACTGTTGTTTGGGAGAAGATTCCAAAGTGAGTTCTTCAAGAGTGGAGATTGAAAACCCTTGTGTGAAAGGTGGAGTTCAGTGAGACTGGTTGACTCACGGTGTGAAAGTCATCGGGTGGCCGTATGGGGAAGATCCATTGATCCATTGTATCTGCTTGGGGCGGTACCTGTCACTTGGTTTCAGAGTGTGGTGTGTCTAACCACAAGTCGCCTATTGATTTATGTGGACTGTGTATTTAATGTGAACATTAGAGTGTAAGATAGCTTTTGTAACTTGTGTTCTCCTTAGGAATCTCTACACATTCGCCAAGGAGGTATAGTTGTGGGTGAAGGAGTATTGGAATGTAGCTAAAATATTTAGTAGACAAGATTATTATTTTGTTAAAAGTTCATCAGCTGACTCCTGTGACTCTGTTCAGTAGCCACTCTCCATGTTTTTAAACAAAAAATAAAAGTTAGGATCTAGAAGATTGGGTTTCGCCCTGGGATCTGGCTTGTCCAGTAGCTATCATATCTCTTCTCACTCTTTTCTCTCAGGAGAACAGCCCCAGCTTCTTTAATCTATATCCATGTAACTGAAGCCCCTCAGCTCTTAAATCATTTTTGCATCATTTCTAAAGCCTTTACATCTTTCCTGAAGTGTGGTGCCCGGGTTTGCACGCTATACTCTAGTCGAGGCCAGAGGACTGGAGAATAGTGACACCACTCGCTGAGAGAAGATGAATGAGAAGCACCTTAGAGAGGAGCTGTAGCTGTGTCCTGATGTTTTATAACATTGTAAATAGTTAGTGATGTAATTGAAGGCATTTTGACTGAAAGAGCTTTGCCTCCAGCAATATCTCGTCTAGAGTGAGAAGCCAAGGAATCCAGAAACTAACCCACAGTAACAGATAGAAGATGGTGGTGAGTCACGTTCTTAAATATAATTGTGTGGCTTACTTGCCTCTTCCAAGGGCAATTGAAAGTCAACCACAATGCTGTGGGCCTGGAGTCACATATAGGCCGGACAGGGTCAAGGTAGCAGATTTCCTTCCTTGAAGGACATTAGTGAACCAGATAGGTTTTTATGATAATCTTGCATTTTCATGGTCACCATTACTGATACTAGCTTTTTAACTGCAGTGTGTCAGCTGTGGCTCAGTTGGTAGCACACTTACCTCTGAATCACAGAGTTTCTGTGGTCTCTTCCACCAAAGAAATGGCAGACAAAGCATGGTGAAAATTCATTCCACACTACCACTGTCCTGCCCTGTCCTCAATTCCTGTCCCTGCCAGTACTGGCCCTAGCTGTTTCTGTCACACTTGCTGCATTTCAGTCTGGCAGGGAGGAGGGCTGATCAGCCTCCGAGCCCATTTTCCTCATTTTACTTGTGAAAGGGAAACTCTAATCCAGAGAGTGTTTTCTTTGCAGTGGAGCTCAGACCTGATGAGTTTCTGGTGGGGGAACCGACAACATAAAGATCCTTGAAATGAATGATGCTGCAGCACGATCGGCTTTTTGTGCTTAGACTGCATGGCATGTGTTGATCAGTGACTTTTCAAATCAAGCAGGCTTCACAGAGTTGAAAGATGGAAACCAGCTGCTTGCTCAGCTGGGCGGCTGGTGTCCTTTTCCAGTTGATGTTAAAACAGCAGTCTGAGGATTTCTCAGTTCTCAAAGGCAGATAGAGATTTCAAAATGGTCACTTGAGTCATACGATCCTCTTTCTCCACTATGACTTCAAAAGGTAAGCTTATTCAATGTCTGGAGCTGGCTTTGATTTCAAGACTGATAATGTCCCAGTCATTAGTTGTTGAATGAGTGGCCATCCATATTGAGGGTTTGGTGTCAGGAAGCCATTGTCTAAGGCAGACCCTCTGACTCCACTAGAAGGGTGAGCTTATCAGATGCAAATGATGTCCCTTTGCCCCCTCCATGGTCCCCTTTTTAAATGAACCTGGACAGTCCCCGGTAAGAAGTGAGCCTGTTAGCAGCTCTGCCGGTATAACGAGTTTTGGTATGTGACTCCCCCTGGCTTTGTGATTACAAGTGGTCTGTATAATGAGGTGTGAGGTTCCACAGACTGGGAGGGGAATTATTTTGTTCTTGAACTGCTGGTTGGTAGCTTCCAGAACAAAGGGCCAATCCTGTGTTCATGTGACTTGTAGCAGGCATCGTTTTTGGTTCAGTAGAAAGTCTATTTTAAAAATAGCAAAAACAATAAAGCTTTGATACATAAGAGTATTGGATTTGTTTTCATGTCATTAGGACCCAACTTCATGAAATAACTTAATCAGGTTAGTTTAACACAATTTGTCTTTAACAAATTCATGCCGGCTTTCATTAATTAATGCACACTTCTCCAAGCGGCCGTTAATTTTGTCCTGGATTATCATTTCTAAACAGCTTTTCCACCACTGAGGTTAAAGTGCCCAGTTGGTAGTTGTTGGGTTTATCTTTAAGCTCTTTTTTTAAACCAAGATGTGGCATTTGCACTTCTCCAGTCCTCTGGCCTCAGCTAGAGTATTGCATCCAATCTCAGGCACCACACTTCAGGAAAGATGTAAAGGCTTTAGAAACGATGCAAAAAATAATTTAAGAGCTGAGGAACTTCAGTTACATAGATACAGATTAGAGAAGCTGTTCTCCTGAGAGAAAGGAATGAGGAGAGATATGATAGAGGTGTTTAAAATCATGGGGAGACTAGACAGAGGAGATAGAAACTGTTCCTATTGGCAGAAAGGTCAAGAACCAGAGGACATAGATACAAGGTGAATGGCAAAAGAACCAACAAGAACATGAGGAAAAACTTTTTTTATACGGTGAGTAGTTAGGATCTGACAATATGCTGCCATGTTGGAGGCTGATACAGTTGTGGCTTTCAAAACAGAATTGGATAAGCGCCTGAAGATTTTGCAGGGCTACAGGGAAAGGGGGACTAGCTTAGTTGCTCTTGCAGAGTGCCGGCAGAGACAGGATGGGCAGAATGGCCTCCTTCTATGCTGTAACCATTCTATGATTCTATAATTCTCAACAGCAAGGCATCCTATTTTGTCAGCCTCTCTAGTAGCTCTGTAAAAAGTTATTTTCCTAATATCTATTTTTGAAAATGTTGTTATATTTTGTAAATAGAACACAGAGCAAAACACACTATTGTTAGCCCCTCTAACTGGTAAATTGCTCCAAATCTGCCCCAGAATTTCCTTATACTGATTAAGATGCAGGCCAAAAACTGCATACTGCAAAATGGCAGAGTCTAAGTACACCCAGCATCATTTTAATCAGTGTAAACAAGTCACCTGTGAAATTGGAGCAGCCACAAAACAGATCCAATCACGAGACAAAAATCATACCAAATTGCCTGGTGATTTTTTTTCAAAACTTCTTTACCAATACTAGTAAAATGGAAAATAAATAGACAGATCCACAGCTGCCTGCTGGTGAAGTAAGAGGACATTGCAAGTTGAGGAAAATAGGGAAGACAATTTGACATCAGCTGAAATTAATCAGAAATAACAATCTGTTTCTAAGCCCATGTTGTGAATCACTAAAACAAATAAGGAAGGTGGTCCTGCAGCTCTCTAATCAAATCACCTTGGCAGCCAATGAAGGAAAGACATCAATTATCCTGCTTATTAGGACCAACAGTAGGCATGTCCAAGGGACATCTTGTGGTGCAGTAATAGTGCCCCTACCTCTGAGTCAGTAGCTCTGGGTTCAAGTCAGTACTTGAGGGCTGGGGGAGGTGTGTTCATAACGCAGCCAAACAGGTTGGCAATCAGCTTGTAAATCCTTCCAACACACACCAATGGCAGGTGGTAAGAATGGGAGAGATTCCTGGTTAGCCATGTGATAGAAAGAAAACTGGAGTCTCTACCATCACTACCCAAACCTCTAGGCTACAGCATGCATGTAAAAGTGGATGTTGGCACTTGTGGGGTCCGGTTGGTTGGATGGATGGATGGATGGATGGTATGGATCAGCAGCCAACAGCATAGGGTTTGAACCCCATTATGGCTGAGGTGAATTTGGGGCCTGTCACCTTGCCCTACCTGTGGTGGAGATTGTAGTTCTGACCTGCCTTTGGGCAGAGAGCTCAAGAAGAAGGGATGGACAGCACCAAAGAAGCCTTCACCAATATAATCAATTATTTAGCCACAGGATGATTAGCATCAGAGGGCAAATTAGCAACATTCTGATTTTGTTTATTCTGATCTAATCATAAAATTATTTTTGTTTTGCTGATTTAGTTTTCGATGGGTGGTGCCCTTTGAAAGGAGCCACTTTTGTTCAATCATTTTTACTCAGGTTACTGAAGCTTATGTAACCCAGTTTTGTCCCAATTGCTCAATTAAAATTGGAGGGGAACATTGAGCCAATGTTGTGTTAGTAGCCACAGTTGTTGAATAACCTTAAGGGGTTCTCCTTGCTGATTCCCTTCATTGTAAGATTTAAAGTACAAAGTTGTGGCAAGTTTGGGGATAATGTTACGCTGGTGTTGTATTTTCAAAAGGTTTGGTTGGCAGAATTATAGAGAAACTGAATGGGAGTGAAATTAGAGAGAGAGATGATTATTGCAAAGGAAATGTGATGTTCCTTACAAGGAGGAGTAGAGTACATAATGGGATAAGGTGGATTAGTTTCATTGGTACTTCCTTGAGTTCTTTGGTTTGATGCACAGACAAAGAGGCAGGTCCCTATTCCACTCCAGATGAAAAGGGGATTGAACCTGTGCTGTTGGCACCAGTCTGATCCACAAGGACCATCCAGCCAACTGAGTTAACCAGCAGCCCCCCACCCCCCCAAGGAGTCCAAGTTGCTGTGGCAGCATCCACTTTTACATGCATGTTTTAGCCTGGACCTAGGGATAGTGATGGTAGTGGCTTCGATTTATTTCTGTCGCACAGCTGACCAGGAATCTCTCCCTCTCGGGGAAGATGTTTCCTTTTGTGAGGGGGTCTGGTACTTGGGGCACGGTTTGCAGTTGGGGACAAAGATGGGGGGGGTAGGGAGGGATTTTCTTCTTTTGGAGATTTGTTGGTCTTTGGAATCCTCTTCCACAAATGATGGAGGCTGGGTCATTGAGTACGTTTGGAGCTGAGTTGGGTGGATTTTTGGTTGAGGTGGGAGTTGTGGGTGGAGGGAAGGCAGGCAGGAAAGTGGAGCTGGTGCCGCAGTCAGATTGGCCATGGAGTTGTTGAGTAGCGGGGCAGCTTGATTGGCTGAATGGCACACTCTCCCTGTTCCTTACCACCTGCCATTGGTGTATGTTGGAAGGATTCACACGTTGATAATCAACTTGTTTGGCCACGTTATCAATCCACCTTCCTTGGCCATCAAGTTTCAGGTTGGCGTATGGGCGTGCACCTGACCCCGCTCAAGCGTAAAATAGCTCATGATGATGTCTGGCAAGCACCCTGACGTCATCCTGCGCTCACGTGATATTTTGGTCAGCGGATGCGTGCAGAAGTCAAAGCGCACCTGCCGAGAATGAAGATGGCAGTTAAGCCCACTAAAGTTGTAATTGTCCCCGATTTTTCATGGTCCGATTAACTGACGGGGAATCGGCCTGGCGGCCTTTACATTTTTCATGAAACCTCACCCAAGGGCAGAATGAGTGTTCCGCTTCTAAATTTAAAAAAAAAATCTATGGACGGAATGTTTACAATGTATATGCTTATTGTGATGCGTGGACATTTTTGTCCAAGATTTTAAAATCTTTATTTAATACTTTGGAAGTCTTCAGCTCCCTGAGGCAGCTCTCTGCCTTCGTGGCTTCAAAAAACTGAGGTTATATTCAGCAAACCTGATCTAATTTATTTGAAAAAGGTGTTAGAATGACTGATCCAGGGATCTGATAAATTGTTATTATAAAATACGGCACGAAATAAGCCATAAATTTGCTTTTCTTTACGTAGTGAGTGAAATTGATCTTGGAGTTAGCCCAAAGTGGACTATGTTGAATTGGCAGTCTGTTTCTCATCTGGCTTTTTCCTGCCCCCATATAGTGTTCTCTGCACAAAGCAAACTTCATCCCCAAAGTGTCTGGGACAGTGTTAAGCCTTCCCTCGCTTAATCTCGGCAGAAAAATGATTCTCTGTTTAAAAGCAGCATCTAATGTTTCATTTCTTGAGAAGCAATTTGCGGATTTATCACTTCAGAAATTAACATTTTTGAAAATTCTTATTTTCACTTCTGCAGAGATTTTTCTAGGGCAAGAATCTTCCATGGAAATGCAGAAAAATATTTTTAGTCTTGAACGAAATATCAAAATGAGGTTAAATGAGCCATAGCTGCAAAATACCAACATTTATTCTAAAGCAGGTGAAATTATATGGTGTGTTGCAGGGTTGGACGCATTTTAATTTCCTGTGAAATGTTTAGTAGTTGGATAAAATATTCCCTGTCCACAACAATTGTTTTTGGAAGTCCTGAGCCTGTTTAGATAATTGCATTAAAGGGCAGATGAGAGGTGAATTCTTTTATATATGTATGCCATGTTACCATTAAAAAAAAAGCCAGGGATAGTCTCATTGTTAAATTGATATCGGTATCTAGTGTTGTCGAGATAATTTAAACCGTGTAGAAATTCAATTGTTGGGTTGATGTGGACTGTGTGGAAATGTCAAATAATGCAAGCAATTACTAAACCTAAAATATTCCAAACTTACAAGCCTCAGAGCACCCTGAAGGATTTCACTTATTAAGGATTATTTATAACTACAGCAATATAATTTCATATACGTATAACCCACAAATGCACTTGTTAATCTCACTATTAAAAAACACGTACTACAGTACATTATATTTATGTGATCATTTTTCTTGTCCTTGGTGAATACAAGGGTAACATCAAATCATATAAATGGTTTTGCATGGGCATAGATCTTTACAGTGTAGATAGTCTAGCATAAACAAGACAGGGAAAATTCATCTGCATACACTCTGGGCCAGTAAAGATACTGACTGCCATTGCATACATGGACAGTTATTTCTGGCATGTAATATCAGGACAGATTTGTTGAAAATCACACTCTCCTTGATGTGAGGTTTTCAGCTGGGCCTACCTATAATGTTAACTTAGATTCACCCTGACCTAAACTAGCTCCCAGCCCCCAAAGCCATATCTTTAAAATTCCTATGGTTATGTTTAAATTCCCTCATGGAATGTTGCACACTACAAGCTCAAGTTCTTGTTAATAACACTTCTGATTATACCAGAAAGATGAATTGGTGGGCCAGTGTTCCTCTTCAGCCTGACATTCCCTCTATTTAAAGAGAATGAAAGAAACAGTAATAGGGCCTGGACTATTTGTCGCTAACTGTAGGGTGAATCCTTGACCTTTCCAATTCCAATTATAACAAAGAATGTTAAATTTTACAGGAATGACTTTTCAGTTGATATAATCCTCAGCTCTGGGCTTATGTGACTTTATAGTCCTACACTTTACATCTTATTAATTATTTTCTCTGCTCAGACTCTCTACTTCACTCTTATGTAACAAATAACAACAATTCCCTTGGTCTTTTTGCAGATATTGTGTGAAGTGAGAATCTCACTGATTTCTCAATCCAGAGTTCGTTAATGTGACTTTTTGATCCAACCCTGACTTGAATTCAAACCTTCAAATATACTGAGAGCTCACTTATCTCATGTGGTGACCTAGGCCCAACAATCTTCAGCCGCTTCACCAATGACCCTCTCTCTATCATAAAGTCAGAACTGGGGATTTTCGATGATGACCATGCAAGATTCAGCACCATCCTTGATGACTCAGATACCAAATCAGTGTCCATATGCAGCAAGACCTGGACAACATTCAGGCTTGGGCTGGTAAGCGGCAAGTATCATTCATGCCACACAAGTGCCAGGCAATGCCCATCTCCAACAAGAGAGAATCTAACCATCTCTCCTTCATAAAAACAAAAAGCTAAAAGCTACTGCGGATGCTGTAAATCCAAAACCAAAACAGAATTACCTGGAAAAACTCAGCAGGTCTGGCAGCATCGGCGCCGATGCTGCCAGACCTGCTGAGTTTTTCCAGGTAATTCTGTTTTCATCTCTCCTTCATGTTCAATGGCATTACCATCACTAACGACCTGGGGGTTACCATTGACCAGAAACTAAACTGGATTAACCATATAAATACTGTGGCTGCAAGGGCAGGTCAGTGGCTAGGAATCCTATGGTGAGTAACTCACCCCCTGACTCCCTAAAACATGTCAACCATCTCCAAGACACAAGTCAGGATTGTGATGGAATACTCTCCACTTGCCTGGATGAGTGCAGCTCCAACAACGCTCCAGAAGCTTGTCACCATCCAGGGCGAAGCAGCCCACTTGATTGGCACTCCATCCACAAATGTTCACTCCCTCCACCACCGATAAACAATGGCAGCAGTGTGTACAATCTACATAAAGCACTGCAGGAATTCACCAAGGCTCCTTCAACAACACCTTCCAAACCCATGACCACTACTACCCAGAAGGACAAGGCAGCAAATGCATGGAAACACCACCAACCAGAAGTTCCCTTCCAAGCCACTCACCATGCCGACTTGGAAATATATTGCCGTTCTTTCACTGTCGCTGGATAAAAATCCTGGAACTCCCTCCCTAACAGCACTGTGGGTGTACCTACACCACATGGACTGCAGCAGTTCAAGAAGGCAGCTCACCACCATCTTCAAGGGCAATTAATGATGGACAACAAATGAAATGCTGGTTGAGCCAGTGATGCCCACTCCTGTGAATGAATAAAAAAAAGAGTATTCATGCTGTGATGCTAAAATACCTCTCAGGTAAAACACATCCTTGCCATTTTATGTTATTAAATTGTGAATTGTATGAAGTCTGGAATTTTAATTTAATGACTTGGATAGACAAGGAAGCATCTGTAATTGTCACTGCTTTTAAATTAATACATTTGCAATCATTGGTCCAGTACACTCTATTGCCTTAGTTTTGATATACCTAAAGTTGATACAACATAGTAAATGCTCATAAATATATTTGATATGTCAGCCATGGTTCAGTTGGCAGCACTATTGTATCTGCGTCAGAATGTTGTGGGGTCAAGCTTCACACAAGAGTTGTGAAAATCAAGGCTGTCACTCCAGTGCAGTTGTGCTGCATTGTTGGGGGTGCTAGTTTTCAGATGAGACATTAAACTGAGGTGCCATTTGCTGTCTAATGTGGGTATAAATGATCCCAAGGCCACTATTTCAAAGAAGAGCAGGGGTTCAAGGGGTGTTCTCCTTTCCATCATGGAGAATATTTATTCCTCACTCAACAT
Organism: Cetorhinus maximus; assembly: GCF_964194155.1. NCBI lineage: Eukaryota > Metazoa > Chordata > Chondrichthyes > Lamniformes > Cetorhinidae > Cetorhinus > Cetorhinus maximus. The sequence continues at coordinate 206,233,901 of NC_135881.1, forward strand.
CATATAAATAAAAAAAATATCTGGTCATTACCTCATTGCTGACTGGGGGAGCTTACTGTGTGCAAATTGGCTGCTGCATATCCTGAAACTACACTTCATTTTCATTGGCTGAAAATCACTTTGGGGCATCCTAAGGTTGTCAAGGTGCTATGTAAATGTAGCTTTTCTCCTGTTTTGGGCAAAACAGGAAGTATCAATCTATTAGCAAAGTGACGTTTTGCTCGTGGTCAATTTTAGAAACATCAAAAATGCGTACTTCTGACAATAGGACATTCCCCACCAGTGATTACAAAAACATTAAATGAATAACACTGACAGTCAGAGCTGCATCACGGCCCACACAGTTCATTAAATGAGAACTCCAGGCTTCAAGCTGCTCATGTTTTAATCTTTAGTTTTTGACACCATTAATTACTTTTGAGACTCACTTCAAGTTTTCAAGTTGTGGAATTTTCCATTCTTGGCTACAATTATAGATACAAATATTTGATATTTTATCCTCAGCAGAAAAGTGAGGAGGTGGGGGGTGGGAGGGTGCAGGGGGAGCAGATGGGGAGGTGGGGGGGTGCAGGGGGAGCAGATGGGGAGGTGGGAGGGTGGTTGGGGGATCCTCCCCACAGTACCAGTGTGGCAGAGATGGAGAAATGACTGACATATTTCTTTGATTAAAGCTGGAGATATTTCTATATGTTTGAACACCATTTCTTTAGGGCCATATGTAGTGACTCGCTTAATTCAATGAGGTGCTTGGGAAGAGACAGCGACTGTCAGTATCTGTGGGTGATAATCTCCTGAAACCTTCTCAAAGGTGATTTACAATTCACACTTCACAGTGTTATACTCCCTCCCTGGTCATAATGATCGGGGATTCTTTCCGACTGACCCTGCACAATTTAAGGAAAAGCCCTTGAAATTACACCATGGGATATTAACTTATGGGTGCTTAATGTGTTCATCCAATGTTCCTTCATTTGCAATGTTAAAAGCGTTGTTGGATTCAGTTAATTTTAGTAGTGGAGGAAAAAGGTTCAGATGAACACAAAATGTGCTCATATATTAGCCTTCCATGGTATAACTTCAAGAGCGATGTGTTTCATAATCTATCTTTAAAGATATGCCGCAATTACTCTATCATGGTATTATGGAAAGAAACTTTGGAATGATGATTCTATAACTTGTATTGACTGAATCAGCTAAACCAGTGTGCATCACGCCCAAAACCACATACGTTTATGTTTTCCGCAATCTTTTACGGTTGGTTTAAGACTCAACTTGCTCAGATCAAACTCACACCCAAAATTGTTCAATTGTGCGGTGTTTGGTTATGTGTGACTGTCAACTATTCTCTGCGCTATGTGCTATCAGTCAATCCTCGGCACGGCGACTGAGAAAGAGAATCTAAGCTGAAGCAGGAAACTGGAAACTTCTATTGCAGACATTTTAAAAGCATTGTAAATAAATACCCCTGCTCACACATAAATACAAAACCCGGTGTGTGTCATTTCTGCGCAACTCTGAGGCATAAAACACAGCACCCAGAAAAGGGCAGTTAGGCATGGGCAATAAATCCTGGCCTAGCCTGCGATGCCCACATCCCATGAATGAATTTTAAAAAGACGATTCTATAAGTGGAAATAGCAAGATTTGGCCAATTGTGTCGGTTTTAGAAGAGTTTTTCAAATCGTGCACATTCTCTTAGGTGAATAGTCATGAGCCGAGACATTTCAAAAGCCTTTTGAATCAAAGATCAAAAAAAAAAATGACTAGTATGCACCAGATGGAAGTAGTAAATGATTCAGTATACATCTTTAAAGCGATTTTCGGTGATTTTTAAATCAGGTCACACTTATAGACAACTGGACACTCTCTTATTAAAAATGCTTATTCTTGGAGAAAAAACATATTTTTACTTGCTGTCTACACCAGGTTACGACTCTTAAATACATTAAGGAATACTTATGCGAAGGAAGAAATAAAGAAACAATTTTGTTTTATCATGGTGCTCAATCCCACCGGCTAATGGAAGATTTTATTGTTGTGAATTGTATTGGAAACAGGGAATTGCAACCTAACCAGTGAAATTCCAGGCAGACCTTGGTCAATTTCCTGATTATGCCCAACGGAGACTCTACCCCCTACTTATGTCATTGTATATGTGTTTATGTTATGGTATTGATAAGCCTGCTTTGTCTATGGATCAATAATTAATAGCTCCTAAATAAGAAATTGATACCAAGAGCGATTAAAAAAAAATATGATGTTCCCCATCGCTGGCAACTCTCTCATAAATTCAAAGAAAATATTGAATTCCTGGGCTACATTCCAAAGCAGAGATGCAACAATTTAGCAACTGGTATTTTTTTTTCCAGTTGTATCTTTCGTTGACTATTTTTATGATTAGAAGTCGTGGATGTCATGTAAAAGCTTTTTTTTTGCTCTTGATTTAGGTGTTTCCTGCTGTGAATTTGCGCTCCGCATAAACTTTTTTAAAAGTGTGAATTGGACCATTATCGTTAGCGGAGAGGGGACTTCCTCCTCCCCAAATAAATATCAGACAATATTTTCACATTAAGAGAATAGCAAAACAACCTCCTCACTGGTATTTTTCAATTTACTGTCAGTAGCTGGATGCTAAGAGGTATGGATAAGTGGCCTGGAGCAATTTGCTGCTGATTTTTCTATTCCCTCTCTGCAGGGAAGCACTTAACCTTCAGTGTGTGCCTCTCTCAGATGACCCGGGCACAATCTGGAACCTGCCATGTGGCAACATTCTTGTGCTTACGGCTTAAAGGCTAACAGCTGTAGGCAAAAATTAGATGCAGATTTAACCCTTGCTATGCCATTGACAACTATCTCACCCAGGTGTCACCTTAGGCAAGGGTTTTGTTTTGAAACAAAATCAAGCACTTAGAGACTGCCAGTCCACACCTCCAGCATAAACCAAATCAATTGAGTCCCAGCAGTCATTTGGTTATAGGTTGTATTTCGAGGATCCACCCTTCAACAACTTGGGGAAATTCTTCCAAAGTCAGAGAAAAACGTAATAAAACTGTCTTTAATTTTTAAAAAAAAAGCGAGAACAGAATAGTTAGAAAGGGTATGGAGATAAAAGAATAAAGGTCCAATAATAAGTATGTGAAAGAAAGGGTGAGAGAATCGGGGAAGCAAAGGTGATTAGGAGGAAAAAAAGGAAGGAATGGTCAGCAGAAACTGCTTGTTGCTATAGCGTTAGGGATTATATTGC